>NC_089143.1:9478965-9784170 GCF_009819655.1 Sylvia atricapilla | reverse complement strand
ACCTGAGTGTGCACTATCAGTATCTAAGATGCGTTTTGAAATTAGAAGCTCCTGACTGTTTTTATTTTCCCCTATTGTAAGATGGTGTCCATCCCCTGGAGATGGGGATGGACATAGCGAGTCATGTTCACAATGATCTTATAATAGATGCCAGAGATATTCTTGGCATAAATGAAAGTCCCATCTGGTTCAGTTGATAAACTTACTCCTTTTAATAGAGTAGAGGTCTTTGTTGGTAGACCTCTTTCAACAAACACCATGTTAGTTTTTCATGGGACGTATATTCCCTTGAATCCTCTAGGTGCAAAGAGCTTGGTGCTGCTGTGCTCTGCTTTTTGTCCCGTCCCATTGCGAGCTGGCGACCTCCCTCACCTCCCTGTTGTATTCAGCCATCATCAAGGGTGAGACATTTTACGTGAAGGATATTGCTGAGCTGCAGGTCAGACACTGCCAAACTCCTCACTGTTGTAGGGCTTCTTGTGCTCACATCATCAGTGAAGTCCGAGGTCTCTGTAACCACACATGAGTGCCTGCATTCCAAAGACAGAACGAAGAAAACCTGAAGTTTGCTAAAGATCACCATGCAGCATGACCACACCAAAATAAGACATGTGCTCTTATACCTAATGATTTTATAAAAGGTCTTACCTTATTATTCAAATAAAATCTCCTATTGTTGTGAGTGATGAAAGCAGAAACCAAAAAAAGCATAAAAGAGGATACAGGTTTATATATTGAATTCCATATACAAAATTATCTTGATAAAGTTAGTAAATTTTTGAAAATCAAATTTTTGGAGGGGAAAAAAATGCCTCAGCAGGTTAGACTCCATCTCTGATGTATGATCAAAAGGTTTTCTGCAGTCTTGTAATAGTTGTAGCACACTGTGCTGTCAGACCAAGACAGAATATGAGAGAAAGGGACCAAAACTTTTGCAAGTATTTTTAAAATTGGTTGTATACCGAGGCACAGAAGTGCCGAGTGCTGTTCTTTAAAGCACACTGCTTTTTTTGATGTTTCACCAAGTGTTTTCTATCCAGTGAGGTAAACTTTTGTAATTAATTTAATGCACTAATTCTGCTCTTACCCTGAGGCTGCAACAAGGATTATGTGCCTAATCAAAGACAATGCTTCAATATGCACACATGCAGTTCCGATTATATATGGAGGCACATGAATTTTTGTGAACAAATGCAAGATCAGGGCCACTGAGGGCAATTTGTCCACAGGATCACAATACGGACCTTGTTATATACCAGGGTTTTTTTATTATTCATTGATGGAATGTAGAACAATATCATTTGCTTTGAAAACAATTCTGCACTGTCACAGTGGAATATTTCAGCTTCTGTTATTGTCTGTCAACTAGCCATATTCACTAGTCCTTAATGTATCTTTCAGTCTAATAATTTTTATACTTTCTTTCAAAATAGCCAGTACAATTGGACCTGGTAATCAAGAAGTTGAGTGCCAGAACAATCCTTTTATCTGTCTTTCTGTTTCGGCATTTATGAAATTGCAAAAGTCATGCTTTGGACATCCTTATTTTCCCCCACATTCCAGTGTGCACAGAATAATGACCCTGGAGACGCTGAGGGCTACTCACACCAAAGCAATGTTTGTTCTGAAAAGGATACTTGGTACATGGAAATCCTCCTGAGAATATGCAGCTTTGTCTGAATAGGACACTACTGTCTTGTGGTGAAATAGAGGTGTTTTCAAACTATATTGCTGACCCAGTTTTGCAGTAGAATACTCTGAAAGAGAGATTATGATTCATGGAAGCAATTTGAATGTTTATCCAACATATGCTTTTTGAATTTTTCATAGATGTGTTTTGTAAAGGTCTTGTTTAATTCCCTTGAGAGCTTGTTTGGAGAACAGAGAAGGCGAGAGAGTGGAGTCAGACCTAATGAATCTTTAAAAGCAAATTTTCATCTGCTGCCACTAAAATTCACAGAGCAGCCTGTTTCCCGGCAGCCAGGAATGCCGTGAAGCAGCCTCAGCCTCCATCCCACTTCCTAGAAGTGAGGGGTGATGGTGAGAGCACGGTCTCGCTGGCAGGCCAGGAAGCTCCATCTGTTGCAACGACTCCTGTAGATTCCGTAACTCCTGCACGGACAGGGCCAGCCCCCAGGCTTGGTGCCACCTCTATAAAACAACATGCTCCAGCCACACATCTGCCTTCAGCCGGGGAGTCTGGTGGGAGACACGCAGGTGTGCCAGCAGCACAGGAGGAGGTAGGGCATGGCCCCAATACAAAATGAAAGCAGGGCCAATGGCAGTTGTCGGTGCCTGTAAAATGTTCTCTCTAAGCTCATCTAGCACTTTTCCTTTGTTTTTCCCCCTTTGTGGAGTAAGCCAAAGCTTGGAGTGTTCTAGAAATAAAGGTGGAGGGCAGTGGTGTGTTAGGGTACTGAAAGTGGAGGGCGTTACAGTAAAATACAGTATATGCCCTTTGTGGCTGTCATTAATTTCTGTGCAAATAGCCTTCAGCTGTGATGTTTCTCTACATATATGAAAGAAACAGAAATATATTATTTATGTAACAAACACATGACATTTTGAAATTATGCAGTGATACTCTCTTTTTAATTGCTCTTGTTCATCAGAACTAATTTGTCTTCAGTTTTGCCGTTAGTGATTTTCGGAGCATCTTGTGTGTCACCCTGTGTGAGCAGTGAATCTTGCACACGACTAGTGGGGAAGAAACAAATGCTTTCAAAATAGGAAAATTTGACTGAATGCTGGCAGGAGCTCAAAAGCAATTACACACTCTGAAGAGTACTCTTATTTCAGTTTTACAAGAGATTAAATGCCAGGACAGTTATATCCCCTTCAAATGA
This sequence comes from Sylvia atricapilla, assembly GCF_009819655.1. Lineage (NCBI taxonomy): Eukaryota > Metazoa > Chordata > Aves > Passeriformes > Sylviidae > Sylvia > Sylvia atricapilla. The sequence goes on along the minus strand of NC_089143.1, from coordinate 9,781,324 downwards.
AATTTTGACTGGGGCAAGCATCGGTAGGGGGGCTTTCTTTGGCTTGTGCATCTTGTTTGCTGAAAGCAATTTGTAAAAAAAATATGAACCCTTTTTGGATATTTTTGCTGGGAATCCTTCACTGCTTTTGAAAAATGTTCAGATTCATGTGATTTAAGATTCACACCTGAAGACTTTGCTTCCTCATTGTCACAAGTGGTTCTGTGTTACTCTTCTATATAGGATTTTTTAAATAATCAAATTGGTTAGCAAAGAGCCTTTTTCTACTTCTGACTACCTCTAGAGAGCATGGATACGTTTTCAGGGGAATCTGAACTGATCATTTAAAGGTTCAGGATTCTGTTAGAAAGTCAGAAAGATTCAGAAAGTCAGAGGCAGGAAATGTCTCACAGTATATTAGTAGCAGTTATACCAAAGTTAAATTGATTTTATTAGACTTTAGACAACTGGAGGGAAGAAATACTTTGTGTCAGTGGAAATCTTATAAATAGTGATAAGAGTGTTAGCCCCTGTGGTGCATCAACAATGGCTGCTGCACACACAGCTGGCTGGGAGGAAATAGAGAAGTTCATCATCTTCAGTAAGGGATACTTGCCATGCCTGTCCAGAGATGTGTCCAGGTGTCTTTATCTTGATGAAGAATGGTTTGTTCTCTGTGTCTTATTAATGTTACATTTTATTTTTACTCTTCCAGAAACGTCATTTGACTCACTGAAGATTTAAAACCAACAGAGTCATGTGGGAGAAAATGAAATTTTAGTCTCAAGTGACAGAATCAAGTCAATAAGAAGTGAAGAGGTTTGGATGCTTTCTCACTAAATGGAAATTATATAGAAGGCCTCTAAGACCACTGCATCTCTCCATCACACGCCTGCTGCAAAGAGACCACACCCTTGGCCTTGGATTAATAAAATGCTGGATTCAGTCAAGTGTGTTTTGGTGGGAGACTCTGCAGTTGGGAAAACATCTCTCTTGGTACGTTTCACCTCTGAGACTTTTCCAGATGACTACAGACCCACCGTATATGAAAATACCGGAGTGGATGTCTTCATGGATGGTATACAGATTAGCTTAGGTCTCTGGGACACATCTGGCAGCGATGCCTTTAAAGGCATTCGCCCTCTCTCCTACCAACAGGCAGATGTGGTATTAATGTGCTACTCAGTAGCAAACCACAATTCCTTTCTGAACCTGAGGAACAAATGGATCAGCGAGATCCGCAGCCATTTGCCCCGCATCCCCGTTTTGGTGGTGGCCACTCAGACTGACCAGCGTGACGTGGGTCCCTACAGCTCCTCCTGTATCAGCCCGATGGATGGCAAGCGGCTCGCCCAGGACGTGCGAGCCAAGGGCTATTTGGAGTGCTCTGCCCTCAGCAACAGGGGCGTGCAGCAGGTGTTTGAGTACGCCGTGCGGACTGCGGTCAATCAAGCCAAAAGGCAGAGCAGGCGGAAGCTCTTCTCCATTAATGAGTGCAAGATCTTTTGAGGACTGGCTGCAGTCGTTTTGCTCACGTTTGTTCTTTCTGTTTTCTCACAAAGATACTGCAGCAGAGAGAATGGGAGGTGAATCAAAGGAGAGCTTCTGGCAGGACCACAGTGCAGGTGCCTCTTGTGAGACAGATGTGCTCTTTATCTGATCCTCTCCCCTCCAAAACACATGGGCGCAATTTCACACTGCAACAGGCGCAGTCTTGAAAAACGAAAGGTGCATACCCTTATTCACAAGCCTGTGTTTGGACTTTGCTAGCCAAACAGGAGCAGGCCTAGCCTGCAGATCTGCAGATAACAGCAGTACTGATTTTGATTTAGTTTCTGTCGATGTTCTATAGTTGTTGTTTTGTCTGCATATGCATTTATTTAATGACAAACTTCTGCCTGGATCAGCCCCCACCTCTGTCCTTGTGGATATATTTTTTACTTAAGAACATAGTACATAAAACCTGACCAATGTGTATTTTATTTAGACGACTCTTGTATGTATTGTAAAATGCCAAAAGTTTGTTTTAATGTTTTGGAAATTCTCCCTTTAGCTAACCACAGAAACGAATTGTCCTATTCATGTAATAAATGGCCTGCAGGCAAGCCTTGCACTTCTTAGACATGCCTGAGTCATTACATAACAGTCATCAGTATGTCCAGCGTAGGAGTAATCAAAACTTAGTGACATTTGACAGCTGTCCTGCAGTTTTGTGAGATTGGTTACCTTAATATTGTTCCTCAGAAATGTGGTCAAAGGTGGGCAACTAATCTGATTTCAACTAACCTAGACTTCACTGGGTTACAACCTCAGCAGAGCTTGAAGACAGGGTTAGTTTAGACACGTGGTTGGGCTGGCAGGGATAAATCTGTGCTACCTCTGTTGTCCCTGGGGCAATTCTGGAGGCAAAAGATTTCGGTCTCCAGAGATGGAAGATGTTTTTTCACGAGCACTTAAATTCTCACATGTTTTTAGTACACTTTTTTTTCAAAGCAGTTTTTTAGTGAAACCAGTCACCTACATTAGTAAAAGACTGAGTACATAGCAAGGATGAATGGGTGTCTTTAGAGTGGCTAAATGACTTTTTTTTTTGAGTTTGCATGCTAAGTATAACTGCTAGGGTGTATCCAAGTAAGACTGAAACAGGCTTTACATCCTGGGGAGCCTGTCAGGTCTAGGAGCCGAATCCTGCGGTGTGTACTGGGGCCAAGTTACCCTCCTGCACAGAAAGGCAGGGTAAGGAAACGGAAATTTCAGGTGTGTAAGAGAACTCTGCTAGAAGATGAAGTGGGCTCAAGACACAATGCTGTACATTCCTTGTGAATTGTAGTGGTCCCCTTCTCATATTATCTGCCCCTCTGTCCTGCACCCTCTCTCAGGTCTTGCAGATCTGTCTCATCCCAAGAGAATTTCTTAGTGCAGCAAGATTTTCTTTGTGCCTTTCCCTGTCCTTCAGCTCAGAACTAACCTTTGAGGGGCTTATATAACATGGTGCCAAAAAAGATGGCACATAGTACAGTAGGATTATCTCACCTGTGATGTAGGTGAGCAAGTATTTACACTGTGGGCACCTTCCTTACCAGTAGGGCAGGGAACACCTGGCATTGTGATTGCCCCACCAGCTTCCAGACTGTTGAATATTTACTGCTCATCAACCTGATTGTAAGGGAGGCTTCTGATCATAAAAATACCCTGCTGTCATCTGAGGTTTTTATATCAGCCTTAAATCTTTACAAACTTCTGCACCTGAGCACACAAGACAGGGACTTCTGTCATCACCCATCTTCTGTAAATTCTTCTCTTTTCTACTTCTCTTTCTTTTCAAGTGTTGATTTGTTCCTGAAACACTAAAACTGACATATTTCTGAAAGAATCTGAATGGCATTGTACTTGTGTAGAGTTACACAAGTGGCCAGGTATTTGCTGTCCTCGGTTAAAAATGTTTTGGCTTTTGGGAGAAATATGCTTCTACATGTCAACTCTTGGAATGCCTCTCCAGTGGAAGTCTTAGATTTTGTAACTCTAATTTAAAAGTAGCTGTTACTGTTTGAACATTAAAGATTGTATGAAAAATGTCATGTTATGAATTTTCGGATCTGTTAAAACTGGGGACATTTTCGTTGTGTTCCCTACTCCACTAATGGATTTCATACCTGGTTTCAACTATTTTTAAGACATATTTTTTCCAGAATGCTCTAGTCAATTGTCTTTTTTTTTCCCCTCAGTGGAACAACAGTTCCATGCATTTTCCCTCAGTTCACAACAGTTTATGCTGGTGTTTTTATGTGCTGAAGAGCAATAATCACCAGGTGAGAATGCTGTGTTGTGGTATCTGCCACAAAGTGCCACATTCAGGCACCAAAAGGCTCCACAGAATTGTTATCAGAGACAAAGCCAGATAAAGATGCACTCCAGAATCACACTGTAACTGAAAATCTTATCTCATCTCGTCTGTATTAGCTTCACAAAACTTGTTATGGTGCGTTAAAAAATTAAGAAATCGGTGTCAGCTGCAATTCAGTGAAGCTAAGTGGATAGGCTTCTTTGAAATGCCTGAACTGATGGTACAGGGTACACACGAAATTTAGGGATGGCTTGATATACTCTTGATTGTGCATTCTAGAGTCAGCGAAAGGTGTGAGGCTGCCGAAAGCCAGGTGATTTTTAAAATCAATTTGGAAAGAGTATAAAGTAATGAGATTTTGGTTTCGTGCTCTGTAAAACAAAAACAAAACCGGTTCAAATTTTCACAGCCTAGTTATTTTCAGACTCTCAAAGCTCAAAGGCACTTTTCACTGGGAACAAACTGTGAAACACATATATTTTAGGGCCTGTAATTATGCAGTTTCCCCTGAGATATAGAACTGATGTGCTCAAAAAGTGTGGCAACCCCAAAACAGAAGTCGAAATCTAGACACACCAGAACCCAGATGAAGATTTGGCTGAGTGTTGTATTGGGTTTGTGGCTTGCACAAGTACAGCCCTGTTGTCTGTGATGGGAACAACAGGGGACTGCTGAGGTCTCCTGTGGAGCCCTTCCAGGGTGGTTTTGCTTGTGTTTGCTTGGGTAGCAGAATCCCTGGGTACCTTCTGGAGGTTAAAATCTGGCTCTGGCATTTAAAATACATTAAAATGGCACATGTGAAATTTCAACTTCTTTTACTCTGAAAAACAGCAAACCAGGAAATATATTCAGTCTTGCCTCGGTTGGGTCAAGCTTTCAGCTTAGGGAAGAGACCTTGCCCAAATATTCTCCTTCTATCCTCTCAAACAGATCCTTTTCGGTTTGTTATTCTGTTGCTAATCTTACTTTTGCTTGCTATTAAAATAGGTTAAAAGTTTTTTTAAAAATATTATTATTTTAAATACAGATTTCCCAGGCTTTTAAATTTACTTGATGTGCAGCCTAGAGTATAATTATTTTTACAAGTAAATAGTAAAAATATGTCTCAAATCATCACTCTTTTCCCCCTGATTTTTCATAGGGAAAATTATTCAATCTTGCTAGATATAATTGGTACTGTTTTGCCTGATATTTGCAATTAACATTTTGCAAATTTTTGTGCAATTTTTGTGGGTACTCTGCATTTACTGAAGTCTGTGAACACAAACTAGCTGATGCTAGTGTTAATAAAGAAAATGTGTTTAAGGGACTCTCCATATGGCACCATTATGAAAGAAGTCACCAGAGGGATCAGACATGAAGGAAAATGTCAGCACTCTTGATCTCAGCCTTTCCTGTATAACTATGACATTTCAGTGAATACAGCCATTAGAATAATTTCAAATAAATGGGGCAATCCATGCCTTTTTAGCACTTTCTCCTAGTGCTTTGGTTACACACAGCTCAGGTTAATATAAAAGGAATAAAAAGCTTCATTTCAGAACATCAGAACGCTTGTCTGCTCTTGCCTTTGTGAGCAAGTTAACTACCTTAACTTAATTAAAAGTCAGTTCAGCTTCTTAAACAAGCCAGGTATGACCACAACTGGGTTAGCCAAACTCCCTTGCTCTGAAATGACAGTAATGAATCTCTGTCTCTGGATGTGAGGATAATGAAATAAAGTCTCTGGATGTGAGAAAACATATTTTATGTCTCAGAGATTTCCTTCACAATGGTAGGAGCGAAACATCCTGACTAGTTATCAGTGCGTACCTGTCGTAGCTGACCTGTGTGCCCTTCACCTTGGGCTCTGAGCAGCCAGTTATAGAAAACAAAACTCAGGGAAAAAAACAACTTTTGTGTATATCTAGGTGTTTATATTACATAGTGCCTAATCACAGCTGTGGTGGCCTTTCCACTAGCCTGGACTTCTCGCTGCATTGTGACGTGACGCTGCAGCTGCTATGTGTCAGTGTGGTCCATGTCACCTGGGAGGCAGAAGAAAATCACCACGAAGCTGCCCAGTGTTTTCAGCAGGACAAAGAGATACTCCTTGGGACTGCTCTTACCTGCATCATAGGCAGTTGCCCTACTCTGCAAACAGAGCTGGCCCTGCCTCAGTCAGACTTCTGTCACTTGCAGGCGGCCTTGCAGTAATACATTTATTTTGTGCGCCATTTCTGAACTCAGTGTCACTGTCCAAGTCATTGCTAAGGCCTGGTTTCTGCAGCCACTGTTGTACTGGTAGCTGGGCTCCAGCTGCTGCATTTTGGAGGGGGGAGGAGGGGAGGTGTCTCAAAGCACTGAGCTAAACCCTGCAGCATGCTGCTTCCTGAGCGTGGGGAGCTGGCCTCCAGCCTTGCATGAGCTGTGAGCTATTAGCAAACAAAATAATAGCTCTGGCTGCCTTTCTGGTTGTGAAGTGAATGAGTGACATGTCTGCTCAGGTCTTTCACAACCTTACACAAGGCTGCCAGGGGCATTTCTGTCGTTGCTCCTCTCACCCTGGCTATGATTCATACAGGGGCGGAGCAGAAGGGCATGGGCCTCGGTGTGGTGATGGTGGTTGTTTCTGTCTCTGGAAAAGAGGAAGGAAATGATGATTGGTGTCTTCCCCTGGTGTGAGGTGCTCACTCACCACAGTGTTTCTGAGAAGTCTTCAGTGGGCATCAGCTCCCACAGCAGCTCTAGGCTGTGTCTCAGAGGATACAGGCGGATCTGGGACTACTCTCATGCCAAGACCTGGGTGTCTCCCTTCACTCCCTTGGCTGCCTTCCCAAAATGCTCCATTGCTGTTCAGGTATCACAAAAAGGTTAGACTTTCAAAAGAGATGGCTTTGCTTTGAAAAGCAAGATCCCTTGCAAATGCCAGCTGTCCAGGATGAGGCTGTCTGCTAGCCACAGTCAGGGAAGTGGTGGCTGAAGCTGCACAGCCAGTCTCAGGGTGTAAAGGGAGAGACCCAAGGCTAATACTTCTCAACTTGGCAGATGAATTGAGTAGAAGCAGTTGGAGGGAGACATGTCTTATATGCCAAACCTCTTGTAACACATAAGCACTGCTGAATTTTTTCTTTCTTAGAAAATTCAGGTTTTTAAATATACAAAGTGCCAAGTGTTCTTCTGGCTATTCTTACCACTTCCCTTTATCTGTCACCGTGACACCTGTACTGGTTTGAAAGCAAAACCAGTGAGAGACTCCAAGTCAGAAATACAATTTAATAGAAAGAAGATGAAATAAAATAAAATAAATAAAAAGCAATAGTACAAAAGACCCCTGACAGAGTCAGAACACAACCTGACACCATTAGATAGGGTGGTGGTAGCACTCCAGATGAAGTGGTCTTGTTGAAGCAGTGATCCCATAGAAAGGTCTGGCAGCTCTTGTCCTCTGGGAATCCAGTGAGTGACGGCTCCCTGTGCTGTCCCAAATCCCAGATGATATCCAGGTAGGAATGTTTGGCTCCTTGCCCTGGGCGGACCATCTCACAATGGGCTGATATCATTCTGTGAGCCATGCAGTGGGTCCTTGATGGCCCATTAACGAGAGATAGCTCCTGGAGGGAGTTACCTGTGAGTCATGGTTGAGGCATTGATGGGCCATTAACAGAAGATAGCCCAGAGAGTGGGGGCACTACCCCACCTGGTTTCAACAACTCATGAAGATGGTGATAGAATACATACTTTGGGTACATCCTACACTGCAACACCAGATCTGGCATAAAGGCCAGTGATGCCAGTGTTCAACTCAGCATGCATCTGAGGAAGTGTTAAAAATTACAGGATTCCACGAGAGACTAATTTAGAACTTCTTATGAAACTTGGGCATTAGAATGTATACAGATATTTTAAAGATTCTCTTGTATGTGGAATTAGTGCTGGTATCTGATCCATCACAGAATTATTGATCAACTAAACCAGAGCTGCAGCCTTGGCTCATAATTAGGGCAGTAGCTTAAACAATGAACTTTGCTGTTCAGTCCCTACCCCATTGTGCAGAGCTTGGCCAAAGCTCAATTAGGTTATGTAGGGAGCTTTTGAGTTTAACCAGGCTCTGGGCCAGGCCTGTGTAAACCTGCACAATTCACTTCCAGATACACAACTCCAAACTGACTGGTGGTGTGACCGACCAGTTTAGCATCAGCTTGACCCGAATGAGTTCACTTTACCTCAGCCTACTCCCTGTGGCTGTCTGGTGGGTGGCAGCAGGACAAACTGCAAGCATGACACGCTACTACACAGACACACTGGGTGTCCCTGGCCCCACCACTTCTGCAGCTGGGTGACACCAGGCAAGCCACAGCTCTACTGGCCCCCCACATGAAATTGGACACATGGCAGTGACCTCTTTTTAAAGTACTTTTGGTTTGTCATGAAAGATCTTGGTGCTGGTGAGTACTTCTGAATTTGTCAGGCCTGCCAATTGTTCCTTCTGACAGGTTTGACCTGCAGAGTTTGATCTGAATGGGTCTGTAAACACATAATGGGACTAGGGCTTTTCAGAATTTCAGTTCACTGAAGCCACAGGGAGCAGGTAAGCATAAGGGACAGAAAGAGAAGCAACTAGATATAACAAAAAAAAATTGCTTTACTAATTTAACAGTTTGTAATTAACAAAATGCCTTTTTTATTTTACAGAACATCAGTGTGGAATGAGCTAACATCTTGTTAATCAGTGTTATGTTTAGAAATCAAATTCTTCCTGAGAGAGTTGTGCTGAATGCTGGGATGGTGAAATAGAGAGAATGTCCCTTCATGGTTATTCCTATCCCTCTTTTTGGAGCATGCTCTTACATTCTCTGTAGTGACTGGACTCTGGGCTGGATTGATCTCAGTGAGTGCAGCAGGAACATTCTTACAGCCCTTTGTGATGGTAAAGATTTTTTTCTGCAGAGGGAGCAGTCAAGGGTACTCATTTAGGGTCTCAGGCTCACACAATGCAGTACAAGACAGAGTTTAAGGAGATTAACTCAAGGAGAGGAGCATCTGACTGCTCCACGTCTTCCACAACTTTTCATCTGGCTGCCAAGAAATCCAATGCAGTGCCCTTGATTGGGAGCATTTTCAAGTTTTCGTCTCTCTGTTGGGCAGGGATATATCTTTGTTATTTTCCCCTGAATATCCAGAAACATTTAAAGAAAATGAGGCCTTACTGGAGTTATTTTCCTCTTTCATAACTGACGTGTTTCTGGCTCCCACTACAGATATGTCACAATTTAACTTTAGTTTACAGATGAAAGAAATCCCGTGAGTCTTGCCTGGCCAGAAATTGCAACTTTCCAACCACACCCCATGAAGAATAGCTACTTCTGGTACAGCTGATCTTTGCAATAGGTAATAGCCAATGCTGGTGGAGTAAAGCCTTTGTGAAACTGCACAGAAGAGACTGGAGAAGTATCACTGCATTGCTTATTAAATACATGAGTGATATGGCTTTGAGCTGAGAACACAAATAGCATATGTATAGCATTTGCTATACAAATAGCAAATACAAAAATAGCAAATACACAAATGAGGTTAGGAAAGATCCAAGCTAAAAGGAGTTGGTTAACTATGAAAAACTATGTTCTGATTGGGATCTGGGACAAATCGTTCAGGGATGCTATTGAACAATCCAGAATTAACAGGGCATTCACCAAGCACAGAATCTTAAATGTGTGCAGGGTAGTGCTCTGGTATGGTGCCTACGACAGAAGAATCAAAACAATGGGAAAACTGAAAGCTAAGGCAGAGTGGCATGAAAAAAACCTGCCTTTAACTTCACAAAATCAGTCTGCTGAGCTTCATGTACCATGACAAACAGGAGAAGCTATGGGAGAACCAAGCACGATGAGTGAAATATAGAAGCAGCAGTGAACCATATCATGTAATTGGAGTCTGCAAGCACCAAGAGAAGACACAGCATGGGAAGAGGAGAAGGCAAAAGCCTGGGAGCTCAGAGGTGCTCTTTGCAAGAGCAGTGAAGAAAGCTGCAGCAGGAGATGGTCCAAGTCAGCAAGCATGTGAATGGAAATTACATTCATTTCTGTACAGTGCAGAGGTACGTAAGCAACTGTAGTGCTAAAGTAACCCCTGAAAAAAATCCCTGGGCTGTGGAAAAAAAGTTATAACAGGGCCTCTGAGGACTTGCAGGTGCATAAGAAAATAGGGAAATAAAAGTTTTTGAATGGACCAGGGGGTTCCAGAGCTGTTAGTGCTCTGTGAAGGTAATGCTGTGATTTTCTGGTGGGAAATATGGACAGTGAGATTCTGAACCATGAGTCTGTGCTGGTGTTGCCCTGGCAGACACTGGTTACAGAGAAATGACACAGTGGCCACAGTGGCCACAGTGCCTCTGAAGGCCAAAGGGAAGGAGGTGATGAATCAGCCATTTTGCTTGAAAGGTCTCCCAGATGCAGCAGCCTGAGAAAGCCAAGCTACAACCAAAACAAAACAGAGGAGCTGTGTCAATATCCAGGGTGGCAGCAATGGATCCACAAGGCCCTGTGGACATCCAAGGAGCTGTGGCAGGATCATATCTGACAGCAGGACTTACACCATTCCCTGGCTGGGCTGAGCATGAGGGGTGTAGAATACAGGCCATCGAGGGACATCTGCAGCCCACATGGACAGAGATGCCTGAGCTAGAGCCACTAGTCCCTGAAGCAGGAATCTTGTGCCTCTGTTGATATGGCACCAAGAGCTGGGTTCACCTCAGAAACAGGTCCCACTTTGACCTGTTTTGAACAGGGTGAAATGGGCTTCAGGACTGGGCTGCAAGACACTGTGTGTGACTGGAGCACCAAAATTTTCAAGAGAAGCTCACGAGGATAATACAGCAATCACAATAAGAAGTGCAAAAAAAGAATTGAAGTAAAATATTGACAAGTTCATTGTGTGCCTCCAGGGCTTTACATGTGTGCAGAGCTTTACATGACAGCATGCAGCTGTGAGGAACTTTGCATCCCTGTGTGAATCTTATGATTTGGTGCTCCCATTATGATGTGAGTGAAGGAGCCACAGTTGGATCAGGCAGTGACTGCGATGGACTGCATTCTGCTCATCCCTGACCTCATGGATATAGTGCTGGATAGAGGGAAAACAGGCACCAGAATCAGAGACCAGCAGGGTCAGACTCAAGTCTGCAAAAATAGGTTTTCTGTCACTACTTCTAATTCACTGGCCGTGTAACTGAAGCGATCTGGTAACAGCTTCAAAACACCAGCTAGGTAGATAGGGTTGTCACATATGGAGGGTAGTGCAGGGACTCCATTTTTCTCCATGGATTGAGGATCAGGGCACAAGGCTGGTGCCAGATGTATTTGTGCTCAGCTAAGAGGCAGGAGATGTGTAAAGTAAGGTTGTCATGTGCCTCATTCACCAACTGAAGGTGTAAAGCACCCATTGTGCTGGACAATGCAGTCAGACCTATTTTCTGCTTCTCCATGAGGAACAGAGCTTGGCCTAGGGAGCCAGCCTGTAGTACCATGCTTCTCACTGACCATGCTAAATGCTTGGAGAGCAAAAATCCCTTGTGAATTCCTCTGCATTCAGCTACTGAATGGGACAAGAGTACAGGATTGAACCACACTCTGCTCATATGGTGACCACATTCTCGGGCTTGAACACATTAGCAACATGATGTCAAAAGAGCAGTATGCCTTTCTTCTTGCTCCCTGTCTGGCCAGTTTAGCACAGCAGATTGCCATCTATTTCAGTCCAGAGGCCTCCACTGTTGACCTCCCAACACGTGCAGTACAACCCTTGCAAAAACATTTTCCCTTCAGAGGCTATAATGTGTGTGTGAAAGAGATCACTGAGAAGAAGGCCTGCATCTTGTGCCTCCAGTGTGCTCCAGGTCAATGAGAAAGCTCCCTCTTGATGTAGCAAATATTGATCAAATTGCAAACCAAATTAATTTTGCCAGAGGTGTTGCCTGGACACAGCAAGGCAACTCCCTTAAGACATTCCTACAGTACAAAGAGGGTTACAGTCACAGAATGAAAAATATCATCAAGCCAAAGGATAGAGATGATGCAGTCCACAAAAGCTGGCACAATCTGAATTTTGTGATCATTCTCTATGCCCTTTGTAGGACAGAGCAAATGCTGCTGGCAGTGTAATGAGAATTCAGTCATGTACCTGTGCTTTAGGGAGCTCAAGTCTGAGTAATCCCTGGATGATCCAACAATGCAGAGATTTTGCATCAATGGCCACAAAATAAAGCCCAGAGTAAATGGCACAAACAGGAATGATCTTTTTTTTTTTTTTTTTCTTTTGCTGAAGTGTCCAGCAATTTAGCAAACTGTTTTTACTGGACCACAAACCTGCACTGAGATTCAAATTCATGGACAGCTTGCACTTATTGCAAGGAATCATTTTCAGTTTTGAGGTGTATATGGTATAGTTAAAGAGGACTTAGTTCAAACATCTGTAGAATAAGCTTAAGTCTGCACATCGGCAGATGGGAACATCTGAAGAGCACTTGGGTTCATAGATGTGCCAAGACCACTTTATCAGAAAGTAATGAAGAACATAACAACAGCAGTGGTAGAGTCTCTAACAATGAGAGGAATGTAAGGATGTGGTTTGCTCTCAAGAAGGTTTTCAAAGAAGGCAGGAGGGGGGAGGAGAGGAGAGAGGTGGGCTGCTACAAGCAGAACGATAGGAGCTAAAATGTAGCAAAAGGAAATAGCTGAGGCTGTAAGAAGTGAGAGAAGTTCCTGAGAGCTGAAGAAAGCAGAGAAGAGACCATTTGGCTGAAGGGATCCTTTGGTCAGCCCTGCACTCTTGTTTTCAAAAGCTGTCCATGGTGTGGTTTGCAGCACGAGAATGTGTTTGAACAATTTTTTCTGATGCTCCCCCTAGAGAAGACCAATGTGATATCCCAGCTAGGAATTCCTTAAAAAAAAAAAAAAAAAAAAAAAAAAAAAAAAAAAAAAAAAAAAGGCAGCATGAGGAATGACCAGCATTTGCTGATCGATTTGAATAACTCTCCAGTGAGGTCAGTCTGCCATACAGGAGAGAGCAGAAGGACATCTGAGGCCACCTCCAACCCAAGACTCTGAGGGCAGAGTTAAAGGCAAAGTTTAATACGCACCCTTAGAAAAGCAAATTTGCTTTGTACCTGGACTGCAGCAGGTTGAGACACTCATGCATGGCCCTATGCTCACCTCCCCACCTGCTCCTCTCCTAGGCCTTGTCCAGGGCTCAGGACATGTGTCCTTGGCTCCAGGGACTGTGGCATGGGAGATGGGGAAGCTGCCCCTTGGCCTGTGCAGCTCTGCCCAGGGCCAGGAGCTTGGAGCTAAGAAGAAATCTGAGCTCAGGAGCGGCTGTTTCAGTGGTGCTGGGTCAGGAGGGCTGTGGAGAGAGGAGAGGAGACCATCTCTGAATGCCCTGGGCTGTGGGGTGGCACAAGAACTATGACAGCCAGTGACACCAAGTGGTAGCAGACAGGGTGCCGTTGTGTTTGTGGCAGTGAAATTGCTGATATTTTCCTTGGTGCTTTGGAGCCTGCATATTTAATACAAACATTACAGAACCAGTAGGGAAACCCGAGGCTTAGTGGGCCTGTGTTGCTAAAGATAAGGTTTCTAAGATACAATCTCACCCAAAGTAAGTTTTGTATCTTATTTTGAAGCTTTTCACTCTTCTGGGACTGGAGCTATGGGTTTGCTGCCCGGGTTTGCCGAGGAGCAGCCAGACAAGCATGCAACAGTCTCATTTGCCAGTTGAGTGATCAGAGTAAAAATCACCTTGTGCCTAAGATAAAGGGACACAGAAAGCCTTCAGAGCATGTCTGAGGGACTGGTATTCTCCTGTGAAGTCCTGCAGATGTTAGAGCAACCAACAGGCTTCTGGTGGCACAGAGTCCCCTTGGAATATGAGCTCTGCATACCAATGGGTTTTTGCAGGGTTTGCTTTTAGCACATCACCCTGAGCATAGCTTAGGGCAGAGCTGTTGCCCCAACAGGTGGTATTTCAGCGTGTTTCAGATCCACGTGTCCATCTGTGTAGCACTGCAGACGTATTGTCAGGAAAGAAGCATTCACAGAATTGAAGAAATGTAAGGTTAGCAATCAACAGCTGTCTGCAATGTGGTCACAGGCTGTGTCCTATCCTCTGCTTGCAGAAATGTTCTCATGGGCTCCGTCAGCATCAGCCGTTTGCAGATGTGCAGCAGTGTGGGCAGGAGTCTGCTTCTGCCTCCCACCCACTCTCCCAAAAAGCAAACCCAGAAGCGTAGCAGAGATAAATAGGTACCTCTGACATGAGATTCATTTGGTCTGCTACAGACACTGGTAAGGTGAACCATGCCCCAGAAAAATGTGTTACTTAATCTCAGCTGTTAAAATGAGTCTAAACAACTTGCTCAGCCATAGGTGTCCATCCTGTGACATCTGAAGGTGAGAAGATTCATTCCACCCTTGTCTACAGATACTGTCCCAGACCACAGCACAGCTTCTGGGACCCTCCCTGCCTCTTCTGATATGAATGAATCCTGGTGACACAGCTACTGCTGCTGTGGTGCCTCTGTGTCAGCGCAGAATGTCTAAAGCTGTCTCCCAGGGATCTGTGTCTCAAAGGTGGATGAGTCCAACTCAGACAACAGCTTTTTCACATTTCCATGTGTCAAAGCTTAGATAGACAGGTATCTGCCAGGGAAGACTGGAATTTCTCTTGGAATGTAAGGCCTTCTCCTCTCCTTTTCCAAAATATTATGAATTTGCAATTAAAAGGCTGTCAGGCAAAGATTTTGGAAAAAGGTATAGCAGTTCTTTACTAGGAATATTAAAAATACAAATGTTACAGTATAGAAGAATAAACAAGCAAACATACAAATAAGAAATCCCAGAAAACCGTGACAGAGTCAGAAATACAACCTGACACCCTGTTGATCAGCTATCCTGGAGTGGCAGATTTGGTCCTGTTGGAAGCAGCGATAATCCTGTGGAGCCAAAGGGTCCAGAGATGGGTCCAGTCTTCCTTTGGGAGTCCCGTGGGAGCACTGGATGTCTAGTGACACTTTTTGCTCCTTTTATCTAACTGAAGATGGCTTGGCTCCTCCTCCCTGGGTAGAGCATTGTCAGAGTCCCAAACATATGTGGGGAACCTGATGGTTCGTTTTAGGATCTCAGAGTGCAAAAGACACAGCGGGGGACAACTCAGTTAATACAACAAAAAATGCACCTTTATTTAGTGCCACCAAAATGCGATAGTGGGAGAGAAAATAGAGAATAGTAAGAAAGATAGAAAAGAGGGTAAGGGGATTATAGCTACCAACGTGGAGGGAAGAGTCCTCGAGGCTGAGATGCCCATAGACACGATCTTCTCCAGTGGGGTGTACACAAAGGTGAGCAGGGGTCTCCAGGGTTTTATAGGTCGGTCAAGGCAGGGACCAAAGTGAGTGGCACAAAGCCAAAGCAGCAGCCACCTGTGTTGAGGCAAAGTGAGGGGCCCAGAGCCAAAGCAGGAGCCATCTGCATCAAGGTTGGGACAAAGGAGAGTCACAGAGCCAAAGCAGGAGCCACCTGCATCAAGGTTGGGACAAAGGAGAGTCACAGAGCCAAAGCCGGAGCCATCTGCATCAAGGTTGGGACAAAGGAGAGTCACAGAGCCAAAGCAGGAGCCACCTGCGTCGAGGTTGGGTGCTCAGGGACAAGCTGCACACCGTACGTGCCGTGCTCTGGTATGGACAGACCAGTTTGGGCAAGTAGCCTTGGCTCAGTCCACTGTGACCAGTTCCATTGTTCTTGCACTCCGTTCTCATGGAGATGCATATCAGTCCTCCGGGACTTGGCAAACATTCCATCTCAGCCAGGCCAGGGCTCCTTTCAGAGTCTGGGGTCTCAGTCCTCAGTTACTGGAGATGGCCGTGAGGCATATCACATCCTTGGACACACTCTGACAAGCATCTTACAATAGTGTGATGTAATGTGTCATGTCACTGGTGAGCTTTAATGGTCCATTAACAGAAGATATCCCCATCAGGGTAGTGGAAGAATGAACAGAGATAAGCAACACTGCCCCATCTGCTAAGGAACACTGCCCCATCTGAGCAGAGATATGCAACATTGCACCACTCGGTTTTTAACAGCTGGCTTCTCATCAGAGAAGGCAGTTAACCTCTCCCTAACAGATAAAGAAAAAAATCTCCCCAGCCAGGTTTTGGCTGCCTCTTTGTCTGAGTTAAATACTCTTAAGTATCCAACACTTGGTCCTCTTGGTGACTTATGGGGCAAAAACTCTTTAGAGTGAAAAAGGGACAAAACTAACCCCCAACATCATGACATTTGTAATACCTGAGTATCTCTGAGGTATTTGCTCCTCCACTGAATTTAACTGAAATTTTCCAACTCTTGAACAGGTTATTGCAGAGAAAACAAGCAGAAAGCAACCACATCAGCCTTGTTTTCTGAGGAATTGAGGCTAGTAGAGTGATGACCGTATTTTTTGTGCTTATTCTGATCCCTAGGGAAAAATCTTTCCAAACATCATATTCCACAACATAATACACAATTGAGACACTGCTGTTGAAACTGTGATCACACATATAACATATTTCTAGTTGCATTTACACCTTATTTTATATTACAACGCCATCAAGAGGGATGGAAGCTCTTGTAACAGCTATTGTTTGTCTTTCTGAAGTTAATTGCACTTTATAAGTTCCTTTTTCCCCACCAGAAGCAGAACTATAAACTGCCAGGAATGACTGTGCAAGTAAGCAGCTTAACAGTATGATCATATATATTTGATACAGGATCAAATAAAACTCAGAGGAATTAAAGTCAAAGGTAAGTATATGGGCTTAATCATTGGAGTTCAACTTCTGCATCAATATCAAGACAGGAATATTCTGCCCTATAAGATTTGAAGCATTTAATCTCACAGCAACCACTTCAGAGCTTTCCTGTTGCATGGGGCATGAAGTCAGTTGATGTCAAATTTAGGATTTATTGAGACAGGGATGGACACAGATGGGGTATGAGGGATGTGCAGTGTGAAGGCACAGCCTGATGTTAATACAATGGGTAGAGCCCTCCCTCTCTAGTTATCTTCCCTCATAAAGGAGTCCCTGTTAACTTTGCAGCTGGAATTACCTCCTGAGAGAAATCCAGAGTTCATTTTCACACTGAATTAACAGTGAAATTGTTGGCTCTTGGATTTTTAGCAGTGATGTTTTTCTGCCAAAGCAGAGGTGTTGTAAATCTAACCATTTAAATGAAGAATTGTTCATCAATTGCTCATTAAGGCTAAGACTTTAAAATCTTTCACAACGTGATGCAGAGTGTTTGGGCAATCACCCAGCTTGAGTATGTCCCTCTGTCCTGAAGGGAATGGAAATTATTAAACTCAGCACAAGTTTAGTGAGCTGCTGCATGGAAAGAGAGAGGCTCTGATTCATCGACTCTGCAAACAACCGCATGAGACTGCAGTTTCACTTTTTGATGTGGTCTCATTACAGGAGAGTATGCTAGCTGAATTATCAAAATGAAATACTATTCCTTTTACCTGGATAAGCACTTGGTAATTTTACTTGAGATTCTGGAGGAGGAGAGCTGAAACTGCTGCAGTGGGCATCATACCCACAGTTTAAGCCATAATTTTGTTCATAATAACTTCATGGAGGAGCTGGGGTCTCACACCCGGTGTCCTTATCCCCTTCATGGAGGAGAAAAGGAGAACAAGACCTAGATCTAGAAAGGGCTAGGTCTTGTCCTCTGATGTCCACACACAATGAGGAACTGCAGTGAAATAGGGATGCTGCCTCTGCAGTCTGTGTGCCAGACACTGTTATATAAAATCTTTGGTGAGATTGGGGTGTGCTCCTGTGTTTTTATCAGAAGGCTGTAATGACAGAAGAAGGGGCAGGTCTCAGATTCAGAGTCCTTCACTTGATAGCAGATGAACTTCCCTTACTGTGTGGATCTATAGATCACTGTGCTGAGCTGCTGCTAGGATGTGGGAAGAGTTTTCCCCATAAGCATGCCTAGTATCCACTTATAAATTATATTAATTTTGTCGATTTTCTTATCTATACCAAAAGTTACTAACAGCAGTCACAGGGCTCTGGTTACTGAACACCTTCCCCGTTCTGTGGTCTCCAGCATATCCTCCTACTGCAAATGGTATTGTCCCACTTTAACATCCACTAGTCCTTACATTAAACTTCTCCTGGGTATTTCCTGCATGATGATTTCAGAACAAAAAGTATTTGACTGAAAAGTTTGTCACTGGCATTCTCAGCATTTGTCTTCCCTCCTTCAGAGAAAAATGCCATTGGGAAGGTAGAGAGATGCCTCTGAGTTCAAAGTGATGAAAAATCATCTGTTTGACATGAATTAAAGTGACCTGGAAGTTTCTGACTTAGCCTGATCAATTACAAGTGTACATCTCCAAGACTGAAGATAAGACTCTTGGCTCAAGATAAGAGCTCTTGAGTGTGTAATCTTACTCGTCTTTTGAATTTTAAGTGCTGGTTCTTACCTAGGATGAGAAGACACATGATCATATAAAATGAAACCATTGGACAGCTCTATGAAAGTCTGCATTCTGCACTAACAAATATTTGGCTAATGGCCCCTTTTATCTCCCATTTAACAGGAGATAATAGATCCTATTCAGTGGGAGCCTGGCCATTTAAAAAGGAGTTAAGCTCTTTTTTATCCTATACTACAGAACAAAAATATGACACCCCAGAATAGAGACAGATAATTCGATTAGAGGATGTGTGAAAGCTTCAGCTTTGCCAGGGAGCTAATTGCCTCAGAGGACACAGTCTGGACTGGATCAGAGGCAAAGCTTGCTATGGAGTAAACTGCTTAGTTACAAACCTCTGGGTCAATGCTCTTGCTCTTTGATGAAGTGTGAAGTCATTTACACCTTTATGCCATATGTTTTGCTGCGTAGGAGTGTGTATGCATGGGTAGTTACCATGGAATAAATGACATGCTGTAAAGTCACGCTGTCAATTAAATTTATTTATGTGCCCATGCTTTTAGGCAGAGGAACACCCTGTTTCTGGATGGTGGGTGAGGAGCTGTGTGAGGAAGATGCAATGTCAAAACAAAGCTGCCTCTGTGCACATGCAGTAGGAAAATCAAGTGTTTTTGAAATATCATGGTCACAAATCGTGTGCCTACAGGCTTCCCCGTGGTCTTGCCTTTCTCAGTCTGACTCAAAAGGAGCGGGGTCAGCCCTGGAGAACTGCGAAGGGAAGAGACTGCTGGCAGAAATGGGAGATCGAGTGTTCCAGATATCTTCAATTCAGGTGCCAACGCCCCAATTAAAACTGATGCACACCCTTCAGGGTTTGTAGACACAATAAAAAATATTATTACTGGCTTCTTCATGACAAGATGGGGAAATGTTACGAAAAAATAAAAAATCTGGACTTGCATCAGTGCTTACTGTATGATAAGAGGTATAGTGGCAGGCATGCTCCTGAATCTTTGGCCCGGGAAGCCTTCCTTTGTTTTTGGCACCCACACCGGGTTTGGCTGTGCTCTGCCTGTGTGAGTATTACCGTGTGTTGCATCACTAGATTTTTCAGTTATATTTTGCTGCGTCGTTTTGCTCCAGAGGTCTTCAGATCTCTGTATTTTTCCTGTCTTCCTGATGGAAAGAAGATAGGAAGCGACACTTCCACTCAGGTCAGGATGAGCAAGTCCAGCAATGGGGATGTGCTCAGGGGACCAGGGAAGGCTGGGAAGCTTTTCCTGATTTATGAGAGCTGCTGGCAGCACCTGATGTACCACTGCCCTAGCCCAGTTTTTGCAGCCACTGTCGCAGAAAACTAAGTAATTGAATTGTGGGTTTGGGTTTTTTAAGCTACCTTTTGGGGTGACATTAACTACAGAGGTTAGTGGTGGGTGTTAAACTACTCTCCTGGTTCTGGAGCTTTTTCACAGGGGCTCGGATAAGGTGGGGGAGTTTCTTGTGTTCGGTGCCGATTGGTGAATAAACCCAAGTATACTATGTGGCTTAACCACAGGGACCTGTTTTCTTTCTCTGCCGGAAACACCTGCCAAAAAGGCTGTGATCACTTGGGCTGTATAAAGAAAAGCCTTAAATGAAACTTCCAGCCATATAGCAACAGGTCATACCAGGTGAGGTGATACTCAGTACACTTATTTAAGTTCAAAGCTGTGGCAACTAAATATGAAAAAATATGGCTCTTAATTAAAACAGAATATTATTATAAAGGAACTAATTATGCTTTCCCTTGCATAATTACCAAAGAAATACCTTTTACTCTTACTGAATTTGCTAAATTACAAAGAATATGGTTGCACTTGGAAAGAGTCTGCAACTAAACATGTGTGGAGTGCCTCTTTTACATGGGGAGAGTGATTTATGCTAACAGAAACAGAAGCTGAGGGCAAATGAGGACCTGGGGTTTTCTTAACCACAGGAAGTAAGAGCACTCTGGTCCCTCACTCAAAAAGCCATGTATTGGGCTGTGGGTTTGAGTTCCCCTGAGACAGGTGATCCAATTGCCATAGTAACTCCTATGGATCAACTGTCTGAAAGTGTCCAAAAGGCTGCTGGTCCCCAAGTAATGCATCAATGCATACTGGAACCTGACCAAGGCTCCCTGATTACAGTGCTGTGGATCCAGACTCACATTCATGAAGATGAGCAGGATGACTGGGACTCGGCATCAGCATCACAGCATGCTAATTCTGCAACAGCTTGTAGTAAAGCTGTACAAAGGGAGCTACCAAATGTGTGCCAGGGAACTAACAGATTGTTGTCTACTATCACAGCTGTTCCTGCAGAGTGAGTTTCCTCTAACCAAAGATCCTCTTGGAAACTAGCTGGAGGACTGAGGAGTGCAGTGTGATGCTGGCTGTATTTTGAATACCTAGTTGTCACTTTGTTCAGTTGTGTCCTGAGCACACTGATGTGAAGCACTACACAGGATGCAATTTCTTCAAACATCCTTATGTATGAAAGGTGACACTCAACCTTGTTAGGATCATACTTTTCAGACATTAGTAATTTAATCTGTTGAAAGTCTCACAACTGCATCAACTAGAGTGAGTGTTATTTATGTTAGCCATCTCTTTATGTCCTCTGCCGCTTTTGAACTGGGCAGGGCTAACTTTGATGTGTTCAGGCTTCAATTAAAGGGTACTTTTGATTGGTGTCCAGGTTTGATACATCCTTTCCAGACAGATCAGGGAAGGATAATAAGAATTAT
The DNA here is from genome assembly GCF_009819655.1 of Sylvia atricapilla. Lineage (NCBI taxonomy): Eukaryota > Metazoa > Chordata > Aves > Passeriformes > Sylviidae > Sylvia > Sylvia atricapilla. Next base: position 9,760,274 of record NC_089143.1, on the reverse strand, counting down.
AAAGGGGAAGGCTTCTGCAGTAAGGAGACTGCAACAGGTGAGGTTGGATGGAGCAGATGGAACTGTGATTTGGACAACAGAGTAACTTCACTGCCGGTGACACATTATCACCAGCTGTCAGTCAGCTTTACCTCTCATCGCAGTAAAAAAAAAAAAAAAATGCAGGTTTGTATCAAGTTACAGTGTCACCACTGCAATGAATGGTCTTTGACCAGGGTGTAAAAAAACCATACAAACTTAGAGAAGTTCTTGAAAGAAAGCACCATTTAATGTAAGATCACACAAGGCCAAAATACAGTTAGAACAAACATGCTGAACACCAAGTGCACTGCCCCATAAATCCCAGTTTTAAAATCATGACAATTAATTCTCAAAACCACTACAGGAGTGAAGTCACCTTTCACCTGTCCCTCCCCTTCTCTAACTTTACAGAGTACTGAAAAATTATTCTGTTTAAAGTATAAAATTAGTGCATTGCAGAACATATCCTCTACTATAGGAGTGTGACAGATAGACAGAAGTATGCCTTTTTCATAATCTTCACCACCACCTTGCCATTCTATTCATCACTTTGTGGAAGTACCCCTGAGATACTCCTGTTAGGGTTCCTCAGCCAGAAGGAATGCACTCCATAATGTTTTGGAGAAAGTCCAGCAAATCTAAGACCATAGCAGAAAACAGTGCAGAAGTCTTGCTTAGTCACAGCCATACTGTTTAAGTGCACAAAGAGAGGGCCCTGTCCTCGTGGCCGTGCTGCCATGTAGATATGGAGAGCTTCAACAGGACACACCCATACCTCTTCACATAATCTCAGCTGGATCAGACGCCTCTGTTGGCCCAGATGAGATGTGTGCAGAAAAAGGGTTGCACTTCCTTCTGTCAGCTGCAGGTCACTCAAGTGCAGGAGGTCTGGCTGAGCTCTATTTTGGTGATTTGCCACCATCTCTTCTATATGGAGTGCACCAAAAAAAGCTACAGTAAAAATGGCACGGAACAAGATACACTCATAAGGAGAGTTACACACAGACTCCAGAGTTCCCAGGAGAGATCTCAGCACTTCAATTGTTACAGGAGAGTTTTCATTTGCACAGCGAGTCCTGCTTTTCAGCCTTGCCATCATGAAACAGATAAGAGGATCTGGAAGAGGATCAGGATGATCTACCATTCTGGAGATGAAGGACAGTCCTTCCATATACATGATTATTTTTGTGGGAGGCAGACCCTGGGTCTCCATGGCGATCAGAAAGTCTCTAATTTGTTCAGTTGGAATTGGCCAGACTGCAGACAGAGTCCTGTCTTCTCTAAAGGAAAGAAAGTTTTTCAGGCCTTCATGGTAGTCTTGCCATAAGTGGCTCTCTCTTGAGTCCTCCAGTAGCAGCAGGGCCTTCAGGGGCCAAGGGCCCAAGGAATGTTTCCCAGGAACCTGGCTGAGCTTACCTGTTCAAAGAAAACCATGTTAGTAATGGCAAGCAAAAGCAGATAGAAGTTGCCTCCCTTCTGATATGTTTCAGCCTTTACTTGAACTTTTCTGTCGAAATGCCTGTCCCATGCATTCCTATGACTCTCATCTGCAGAGTTTCGAGCAGCTGGAACACAGGAGATGAACTATATTTTCAAAACCCGTAAATCCCCACCTATTTGCCTCTTTAAAGCAAAATCTCAAGCCTGGTGACAGATCTGCCACGCCATTGCAAGGTTTCTGTGACCTCAGACCTCCATCAGTAGGGACAAGTGTCTGGGAGTGACAAAGGCACCACGAAGTAACAATATATTCAGGGGTGTAGAGAGGTCTCAGAAAACTTCCAACAGTGTGGTCAGACCACATGGCAGGACTCTCCCTACCTCCCCCACCACTCAGCCATCCCCTGCCCGCCAGGGACACACTCACCAGCCCCTTCTCCGTCGCCATCCTGCAGCCCACAGGTCCCACATGATCCGGCGCAGCCATCCGGACCACAGGGCAGCCACCCCATGCCGGGCTCCAGCCGCAGCTGTGCCACCAGCGCCCAAAAGGGTGAAGGGGCAGCGGGCAGCTCAGCCCCTCTCTGCGACATCAGCGGAACAGCAGCCATGAAGAGAAAAACAGGAGCACCACCGCCTCGACTGTGCCACCGTGCTGCCCTTTTATACCCTGGCTCCCCTGTCCAAATCGGAACGCCTCCTTTACGTCCCCTTCTGCCCCCCTATCCGAGCCTGTGCCTGAGGGTCCATGCCGGGGCCCGCCCACCCTGCCTCCTCCTCCGCTCTCTGCCCACGGGCTGCGGGGGCGACCCCTGCAAGGGGACACTTCCAAGTAGCTGGGAACTGCCCAAGCATCCCGTTATCTCCTCCATTGTGCTGCAGCTGAGGGCTAAAGGAGGAGCGGAGAGTGTGTCCAGCGGTGACTTAAACTGTTTGTCCCTGGCCCTGTTCTTCTCCCCTGCCACAAATCTGTGCTTTTTTTTTTGTTACTAGAAGGAGGGAGCCGGCGGCAGCGGGGAGGTGCAAACGCAGTACAGGTCTCTGTGAAGGCCAGGGGTAATGGTCAAATGTTGAGGGAGCGGAAAGTCCCAGGGAAGGATGCCACCGGGGCCCCTGCACAGCTTGCTTCAAAGGGAGACCAAAAGCTCAAGTTATCGGCTGAGGAGCTTTGCTTTTTTCTTAGGGTTTTTTCTGGGATAGCTACTGTGGAAAGGCAGCTGTCTCGTTAAACTGTGCAAAAGCATCTCCGTGCTTTGCCTGTACTTAACAGCGAAGGAGGGCTGATGAGTAATTCAGACGGAGCCAACTGCTCTGAGCTGTTCTCTACCAAACCTGGAAACCACGTCTTGCGGAGCCCAGGAGAATAACTGGGAGATAACACAAGTACTTTTCTCTCCTTTTTAACCTTATCACTAAATCCGGCCACATGCCAAGATCTGGCACAAGATTGCCGCACGTCTTCCAGTTCTCAGGCCGCGCCCAGCTTCCCATCCTCCTGACCTCCGGGGATTTTCCGGGAAGGGCTCTGGGGTGGCCCCGGGATAAAAGGATCCCCCCGGGCTCAGCTCCGGCAGTCTGCGTTCGGCGTGGCCACTGCTGGTTTTTCTGCCATGGCCTGTGCTGCCCGGGCTCCGGCCGCGCCTGGCGCCGCGCTCTTCTGGGACATGCTGGCGCTGCTGGCCCGGGAGCCGGGCATGGAGTGGCTGGAGCTGAGCCTCGCTGGACGGGCTGTCACCTCCGGGCCTCGCAGCCGACGGGCACCGCGGACAGGTAATGCGGGCCGGCAGCTCCTTGGTTTTGCTCGGGTTCTGGTGTGAGCCTTGGAGGGTTTGGTGGGATGTGTAGAGAGAATTCTTCTTCGGGTTCTGGTGTGAGCGCTGGAGATTTGGTGGGATGTGTAGAGGGAATTCTCCTTCCTGAGCTGGGAAATAATGTTACCTAGCGGAGGGAGTGTGCTGTGTGATCTTTGGTGTAGCTTCTGTAAGCCGTCCCTTGGTTTAAAAACTGCTTAGTATTTGTCTTCTCCGTTACCTTCCTCCGCGACGTTGTAAATTCAGAGAGTGTTACCACATCCAGTGCCTGAAATGGGCCTGATATGTTGCTTATTTCTCATTTGAAAAATATCTCTGGTGCAGCTGTGTGAGCAGTCTGTCAGATAAATCCACAGCATTACCTGGAGGTGCAATGCACTCAGAGTACTGTCTTTATTGCCGCATAAGTACTGTACTTATGCCTCTTGTTACCACGTGCTAATGTCGATTTTCTCTTGCAGGCAGCGAGCTCAGTTATCATCAAAAGCATTCCTTGGGACCTCGGCCTCTGAAGACGTTGTCGTTGCTGGAGCGCTCAGGGGATGAGAAGCTTTGGCAAGTCTACCTCGAAGGACTGAAGAAGTTCCTTGTCTTCAGGGAGAGCATGGGAATGCCCGCAGCCTGGCCAATTCCGGTGGAGCAAATTAGAGGGTTTTTGACTGTGGAATCTAATTATTCCCCCGCGAAGACACTCAAATACCTGGCAGCGCTTTCTTATTTATCAAAATTGACTGGTCACTCCGATCCTCTGGAAGATCCTATAACCTGTTGCATGGTGACGGGGTTGAAACGTCGAGCCGGTATCCTGAGGGATAAATACTTGCCTGTAACAATTGAGATGTTGCGATCTCTCTTAGGAGTTCTGGAGTCTGTGTGCAGGACTCATTACGAATGCTTATTGTTTCGTGCATTATTTACTGTGGCTTTTTTTGGGGCACTTCGAATAGGCGAGATGGTGGCAAAGCACCGCAATGTCATACAGCCTGAGCTGCTGCGCCTGAGCGATCTCCAGATGATGGAGAGGAAAGTGCTGCTTTCTCTGCCTTATTCTCCTGTGGATGAGGAGAGACATTTCATCAGCCTAGCGCTGTCTGGAGAGCCATGGGTGTGCCCTGTTCTGGCCCTCCGGAGCTATTTGACTGCGCGGTCACAGCTGGAAGGACCACTCTTCGTGCACTCGAACATCAGGTGTGTAACCAAGCGGGAGTTCCTGGCCGTGCTGCGGTGTTCCCTGCGGCGGCTGGGGCTGTGTCCCGAGCACTACGGCGTGCACTCCTTCTGGCTGGGCACTGCTGTCACCGCTGCGCGCTGCGGATACCCCGACGAAGAGGTCACTCGCCTGGCAAGATGGCCCTGTGTGATCCTGGAAAGAGTCTAACCCTGGAAAAGAGAAGCTAAGGAATCTTCTTTATGTAGAGTCGACTTCAGCTGTATGGTTTAGAAGCTAACCAGTCATCTTCTTTATGTGGACTCAGTTTTAGCCTTTGACATGACTTTTGTATTTAACACTTGAAATTCGTTTTCTACCTCATGGTGGGGTGATCCTAAGTTCATCCAGAGCTTGTTTGTTCTGTCTGTATTTGAGGTTAAAGGGATTGTCAAACCTTTTTGCATAGAAAGGTGCATTTTTATCTTGTATAATACCTTTATTATGTTGAGATAATAAATATTGCAATTTTTAAAAAATTTCTGCCTGGTATTACTATTTTTGCTCTTTACTCGGAAATGTTAATCTTGGCTTTGAGAGCAAAGAATGACAAACTGTGAAAAGTCAGTTTGTTATTCTTTCCTCTCAAAGAAAAACTGAGCTTTTAAAGTAATACTTGTAAAGAGGAAGTAGTTAAATGGTATTATCTTTTGGCATAGCTCTACACATTTTAACACTTACATTTCACTAAGGTCAAAAGGAATGTATAGGCTATATTATTAGCCAAATAACAGACACCCAAGGATGATCTTAAAATCCTGATCATCATAAGATGTTCAGAATGCTACCTTTTACTGTTTAAATGGATGATAGCAACTTTTCACCAAACTCTGCCTCTGAAAAGATTTCATTTAATCCTCTAGACTCAATTCCCTGTGAGCATAATTAGCTTAATCAGTACTTTAAATAACAAAAATAGCACATGGTTCACCTAACAGTTAATGATTTCCCTAGGATGTGATACTTACTGGCCTTAATTTGACCTGCTTTTTTCCTGAATTTTAAGTTACCTCTTAAAATTGAGTTTTCAACCATAACCATAAAGTACAATGGCTTGAGTATTTCTAATTTTGGTGTTAATAGTATTTGTAGCACTTTGATAGCTTCTGGTGAAAAATATTTTTCATCATATGGCTGGACTGGGACAGGAGTTGGTGAGTCAGACAGTCGGTCCTCTGTGTGAGAACTGCGGTGATCAAGCCTTTTAGATCATCCTTATTACTATCACTGCTTCAATCCTGGATTATGATTATAGCTCAACAGGCTGGTTTTATATCTTGCCCAGTGCTATACCCTTCTCTAAAAAAATTATGGGGTACAGAAATATGGTAGCTAGCTGGAATTTAATGCTGGCTTGATCTCCATGTGCATATTCAGCTGTGATTTCTGAGACTTTTTGCTTTTAGTTGAGATACACCCTGTCCATGCAGGGCAGCACTATTCACTACTCTCTACTGTGCATGATGTTCAGTTCACTGTGGGAGTTAACTACAGTGCAACAACACTTCTGTGGTTATGCTGATATCAGAGATATCAGCTAAAAGCTGTCTTTTTCATTGCTTTCTTTTGTTCACCTTGAATTGCTAGTTTGCACAGTAATTTCTGTTTCTGTCCACGAAATCTTAACGTGTCAATAGAGCCAAGATAATGCAAATGTAGCATCTCCCTAGGAATTATTCTGAGGTTCCCCCCCAGCTGCTGCTTGTAAGCCTGAGCAGATACTTAGAACATACCCGCATAAGGAAATGCTTTGTGCTCTGTGGAAGCTTTGAGTTTTTGCTGTCCCCTGTGCATGTGATGTGTCTGCTCACTGGCTTTGCAGCACCTAGACAGGCCAGTTTCTAGCACTGTCTGTTGCCTTGCTGTGAGAGGTCTGTGTATGTGGCATGGCTTTAGTAGTGGTGGGAGGGGGGACTGCAGGGGTGGCCTCTGTAGAAAAAAAGTGGCTGCTCGTTCATATTTTTGTTTCCCAGTACCCAAATATTTTAACGGTGAATGTGCCTGACCATTTAACCACCTCCTAGGACTCTCCCATTTAATTGATTTCAGCAATAAATTGTGCTTCCCAAATGGGGATACAGGAAAGTTTTTTGCCAGTATTTTAGGAGTGTAATAGTTGTCCTAGCAGACAGGAATGGCTGTATTAATGCTTGCACCTTTAATATAGGTGTTTTGATATAGGCATTTTGAAAGCTTTTAGGTAAGTCTGTTTTCTGGGGAACCTGGTATTTGGCAAAAAAATGCCATGATGATTACTCAGGAATACCGGGAAAATGGTTGCCTTATCTGTAATTTTTATGTCTCTGGTACATGAAGCAGAAAATGATCTTTGTTCTTATTTCTGTCTACATTCTGTAATTATAGCGAGAGTTTTGATCTTGTATCCCTACTAAGTCGAAGTAAAAACTTAGAAGTAGCACCTCCTGCCCCTCCTTTTCCACTGACCTGGGTATCTGCAGAGTTGTTCCTCTCACATATTGTTACCCCACTCTTCTCTGGCTGCAATTACATCTGCACAATAACTTTAATCCTTCTGAGATGTGTTATCACAGAGTCGTTACCACCATTTCTAATTGGCCCAGCCTCGGCCAGCAGCACAGCTGTCCTGCAGCCATTTGGCACTGGCTCTGCTGGACATGGGGGAACCTTCTGGCAGCTTCTCACAGAAGCCACATCTTTAGCCCCCTGCTACCAAAACCTGGCCATGCAAACCCAATACACTAGGTTTTTTTTTTTTTTTTTTTTTTTTTTTTTTTTTTTTTTTTTTTTCATTTAGCTGTTCTAAATATCAGAAAAAGAACAGGTGAGAAGAAGGATATTTAATTCAAGGTGTAAAATGGGCAATTATTTCAACTCACTTTTTTTCCTACCATGTTAATTAAGAGTTTCATGCATTTTTATCATACTGACTCTAGAAAAAGCTGAAAAACTCTTCTATTACTGATGACTCTCTGCTGTGGGAGGGAATTCACTGTATTATGTGCAGATACTGGTGAATCATTCATGTGGTATCTCAAGTTCTTAAAATTTCTAGAATTTATAATTGTTCATTTAAGCAGTTAGACTCTTCAAGAATGAGGAGGAAGTAATAGGATAATAGAATCACAGAACTGTTTGTGTTGAGACCTTAAGGACCATCCAGTTCCAACCTCTCTGACGTGGGCAGGGACACCTTTAGTGACTTGGCCAGGTTGCTCAGAGCTCCATCCATCGTGCCCTTGAATACCTCCAGGAATGGGGCATTCACAGCCTCTCTAGGGAAACTCTGGAAGTACCTTACCACTCTCAAAGTAATTTTTTCCCCTAATATCTAATGTAAACCTACTGTCTTTTTAGTTGGATCCATTTCCCCTTGGGCTGCTACTACATGTTCCTGTAAAAAATCCCTCTCAGTCTTTAAGGCTTCATCCAGGTACTGGAAGGACACAATTTAGTTACCCCTAAGCCTTTTCTTTCTAGACTGAACAACCCAGTTCTTTAGCCTTTCATCATAGCCTTTCACCTTCTTTGAGGTTCCTTTCCTGGTTTACATATTCGTGCTTAAGGTTCTTTTTTATCAAAAAAAGATTAAAAATTTTTATTCTATACCTGATTGGTATGCATTTGATTCCATTCTAATTGTGATGCTTATATCAAATACATATTCCTTAGAGTGACAGAAGTAATGTTGCCTCTCGTTGCTTCAGTACTAATCAAACAAATGTAAATCTTATGTCCTTACACAGCTAAAATTTTAATCTTTTAAATTATACCTTAGAATCCATAAGCCTGAAAGGGATGAAATTTGAAAATATTTACTTATTTTCATATCTACTGAAAATGAAGTAGATAGAATCAGATATCTGCCAGGTTTCACACTGGGATCCATGAGTATTTCTTGCTTGCAGGATGAAAGCGTCCTTTGTTAGTCTGCCTAAGCAGCATTCTGTGTCCTTTGATAGCCAAGATACAAGTCCAGAAAATGGAGAATAAATAGCCAAATGCCTTTAAACCTCCTACAGTTTTCTTTACAGTGGTTATATGGAAGGTTATTTGTACTATAAAAAGTGCTGAGAAGACTTTTTGAGTCAAACTGCTATTGCAAGCAATTGTGTCTCCCATATTTGTTTCTTGTCTGTGACCAACACCTGGATGAAATGTAGCTAGGAGAAGAGAAGATGGAACCCCTTGTAGACTGAGGGGTCGCATTGATCTGCTACTTGAAACATCCCCAGATTGGCTTTTACATATCTACCCAGAAGTCTTTATCACCTTGACTTCTTCCTTCTATTTGCTTTCAGATACTTGTATCCACCACTTGTGATGTTACCGGTGCATTGAAGAGACTGGATGATTCCTTTCCATAGGAAGGAGGAAAGGAGGACAGAGATACTCTGCAGCAGCTGTAGTAGCAGCATGCTGGGCACAACATACCAGTGCTCTGCTTACCCTGCTCGTGCTTTCTGTTGAAGATGTTTCATTTAATTTCATATTCTTAAGTCACTCCACCCCGGGAGGTTTGTAATTACCAATGTTGCAGACTTGGAAACTGGATAGAATTTGAAACTACATGTATTTTAAGATATCTAAAGGAAAAGCAGTGTTCTTCAGACAAGGTAGGTGAAAAAGGCTGTTTCACAGGTGGTAATGTAAGCTTGGCTAGAAGCATTAGCAAGTGCCAAGTGCACCAATTGCTCACTGAACCTGAATCTCTTCCAGTGAGATGTCATAATGTGTTGCTGTCTTGCTCTCTGAGGTTGGCAGTGTATTCTCTGCAATGTGCTGCTTAACCATAGTAGGTACCTATATTACCTTAAAATACTGGCAGAAGAGAATGATAGAACAATGTGTGCCACAAATCCCATGCCTTTTTCCTCATGTATGTTTTCCCACCAAGAGCAAACCAATTATCCATCAGAGTCCAATGTAGATGGTACCTCAGTCGTTAAAACCATTGGATAAGAAGCAGCTGTCTCAAATGGCAATGTAATATTGTTAGAGCCCAGGAGGAAAGCCAATATGGAATTTGTTGTTAAAATTGTTCCGTGGTCTAGGAGTGTTCTACTACTTGCTACTAATTTGAGGAACTGGTTCTTGTATTTTTATACACATTTCCCAAAAGCTACAATAACCACAGGATGGTTGTAGGGATAGTCTGACTTCTCATAGCTCTGTTATAGTTATAAACTGCACTAATCCCTGTTGCATTATGTCCAGCATTTTTGGTTCTGTTTCAGAATAAAATGCACTTCCTTAAGCTGAAGGCAGCTGAGCAATTGGCAAAGACACTTCACAGCCCCCTGCCAATTGTTGGCAAGCAAGGAGCAAATGTTTTACAAAGCACACAAACCAATCAGATATGTCGTTATAGTAGTAATTTAATGTTAAAACACTTTTTTTTTTTTTTCTCCTTAACAGCTTTTATACCTCATATCACCTTCCACAGTACTTGAAAAATAGCAGCTGCTTAAGCCTGTAAGATTCAGGTCAGTGTTGTAGACTAACACTTTTAGATGGCAAATCCTATGTCATTATTGGCAAAATAAGCTTTTTCAGCCCACTCAGCCAAAGAAAAGATGTTCCTTGGTTCTGACTCCCTGTATTAACACTTCAACTTTTTTTTTTTCCTTTGTAAGCACTTCATTTCAGTACATTTGTTATGGGCTGAAAAGAGGAAAACAATATCATTTCTTTGGACAATTGCTTGGAATTTTGCAGATGAAAACTGACAGTATGAATACAGCCTCTCTTAACTGAGCTACTGTGCTTACAGATAGTTAAGAAAAGGGAGTCGTTCTCAGCTGAAGTGGTGATGCTTTGTTCCCAAGAAATAAAGGACTCTCTTGTGCCAGAAGGAGTGTAGCTGCAGAGTTCGAATAAATCAACAAATTTACTACAGTGTTTTGCTCAAGAGGAAATATTTTTTGCTTAAACTGCAGCATAATGTGGGTGTATTCATGGTAGGACATTTTAAAGAATGTCAGTACCTATGTACCATAAGATGTTTCAGTAGCTAAACCCATGATTTATCAAAAGCTTTTTCCCTCACAGAGGAGTAGTTCTGCTTGCTTTATCCCACAGGGAGGTTTTTTAGGGCCTAAATGCATTGTGGTAATTTAGAGTTGTGTCCTCCCCCATGTAGTTGTGCCATATTTTGTGTTGCAAGGTGGATGTGAGCTCACCAGGAAAGCATATGTTTTCAGGAAATGCCAAACCCTCTATGCAGGTACTCCTGTGGTCATGAAAAGTTCTGGTAGTGGTTTAAAGGGATGCTAATATCCACCTCTAAATTTTGGAGAGTGAAACTTCAGTTTTGAGTTAAGTGTCTAAACTGCTGCCTTTCAGTCTTGCCTCTTCAGACATTGGTTTAATGTCTGTTTTTTTGGGGTGTCTTTTTGTGATGTGCATACAACCTGGGCCACCTAGAGCTGTCTGCAATAGTATCTGTGAGATTTCCCTCTACTCCAAAAGCTGAGGTGGTGTTCTGCCTTCCATGGCTCAAGAGAGATCATCAAGAGGAAGATGTTTGAGTCTGTCAGCACACTTGTAACAGAGTAGGATTTTTTTCTCTAATTCAGCTTGGTTTGGAGCATCAGGCTGCCTATTAGAGCAAAGTTGTGATTTGTGTCTAGGCCCAGAGGTTGGCTTTGTGTAGAGCACAGATTCTGTAACTGGCCATTCAAAGGCATGTTACAATTATGCCAATGAGAAAGAGCTGTGTATAAAATAGCTTTCTGATATCTAAAATTATAAACTAGCTTTGTCCTTAACCCTGCCAGATACTGATGGACAAAATACTAATGAGCTTGTAAGCATTGTGGTGGAAAATGAAATAACCTGCTGCATATTAGACTGTATATTAAGTAATTCCAGACTTCTAGGTTCAGAAAGTTTCCCTTCAGGGGCTGGGAGGTGGCTGGCAGAGATGTCTGTGTAAGTGAACCCGAAGAATTTATATTCAGAAACCCCCACAACTGTAACATGCAAATGAGGATTTCCCATCTCTGGAAAATGTGGCTAATATCCTACATTATCTCATGACCTAGAATTGTGAATACTTCCTGAAGTATTTCCTATCTTCCATGTGTTCAGCAGGGCGGAAGAAAATATGAATGAGTATGTTGGTTTTGGGCGGTAGGGGATTTTTACAGAGAAGGAAGGAGGAGGCAGTAGGTGGGTGAGAAAAAATGAGGTAGAGAGAAACATGTTGCATGTAAATGAAGTGTTCTCTGTGTGTTCTCTAGAGCAGGCTCGGTGAAGCTGTTCTGCTGGCAGCAGGAGCTGTTGTTACCCGTGCTATTAAGACCAGTTAGTCCAAGGAGAGAAGTCTGACTCTGAACAGTTAGTGTGCTGCTTGACCCTATCACAAGATAATATTCAGTAGCAAATGCTGTAAAGAAAGTGAATACAACAGCTTCTGTGAGGAAAAATTGGCAGGAAGGCAAGTGGAAGCAGACTGTGAGACATTTCTTACAAACTGTGCTTAGAAACCAATCTGTTCTTCTTTTTAGTTCTCTGATGAAGGGATGGATTATAAATGGTACAGACGGCCTTGAGGCCTGTGATAGTACAGTATCTGCAGCTTTTCAGTTGAAGGCTTGAAAACTTTTAATGGTTTTTATGCAAAAAAGGGTAAGAATCCATTAAAAAAATCTGAAAATGTTCATGTAAAAACCTTAGGCTCAAGAGCAAATTTTTATTTTATGCAGGAGAAGAAGGATTGAAAGAACAAAATTCTAAATATGTTTTTACACTTCTTACCTACATTGCTTATAGTTTGGCTAAGATAAACATCTAACTTTGGATGTGTTAATATGAAAGAGATCTCTCCTATGTCATCTCCACTTCAGTCTGTCCTTGGAGCACATGCAAAGTCAAACTTCCCTCACATGGCAGCACACCGAATTTAGATTTTTTGATGATGTCTACATAGGAGTATATATGTGTGTAGAAGCATAAAAAGCTACCTGTGTTACGGGAGCGGTGTACAAGCTGGGTGCGCTAATGAATGGTCGCTCCTGTCCCGCTGAGTGTGTGCGGGAACACAGCGCTCTGTTAACAGCCCGTACTCATTCCCACAAAGCCAAACGCTGGAACAAAATACGTGGGAGCAGGGCTGGGTTTTGTGCCATGGGCCTTGATCAGTCTGTGCATCAGCAGAAGCAGCCTGTGCCCCAAACGTGGTTTGGTGTCGACTCACAGCCGATGCCGATGGCCGGGGCTGCTCCCTTCAAACCTCCCGTGAGCGCTCCCGGGGCAGCCAGCTCCTGCCGAGACCTCGGATCCAGCCACGAAACGCTTTTGTTCCTCCTGCTTATCTTTCTCGTCAAAAGAACATCTCGTCTCACCGTGTCTTACATCAAATGTAAGGCGAACAAGCTGCGAAAGCGATGGAATTGAGTAGAGCGCGATGCGATGTTTGCGCTAAGCCGCCGCGTCTCCCGGGGATCAGTAGGCTGGGTGACAGGGCCATCTGCTGGCAGAGGCGTCCCCGGGAATTCTGCCGGGAGCGACCCTGCTTCTGCAGTGGGTAGTGGCTTCCTTCTAAATTCCAAACACTCGTGACTCTTCTTAAATTGTCTTTGTAAGCGGCGTCGTATCTTGTGTTAATGTCCGCCTTGGTGGCAGAACTTTTAACTGTAAGGAAAGACAACTCTATAAGTATAAATTTAAGCTCCAATCAAAAGTCAAATGAGATGTTTGATCTGGGGCTAGTATTGCCTTAGATTGTGCCAAATCTTAAAACTGTGTTCTGAGGAAGTGTGGGTTTGTAGGTGAATCTCTCAGACCGATGAGAAATTAACGTTAATGTTCGGCATTCATACAAAATGTATACATTCGGGATATTTTGATTAAAAATACCAATCAGATCTCTTGTGAACAAAGAAGCCAAATATGTGAGCAAACACAAAGAAGCCATGCTAACATTGTTAAACTTCTTGTGTCTTCAATATTGAAAAGACTTTTGGATGTATTTTAGTTTACTTTTGCAACCACTATGCAATCAATGCGGCATCTCAAACATAACAAACGTGTCTGATATATGTGTGCACATGTTTACCTGTCTGTGTGTGTCCAATGTGGTGACTGAAAATATTACAGGTTATAAATCACAGCTCATGGTCTATCCGTTTGCAAGTTTATAATTAATATTAAGGAATTGTATGTGAGTAGAGAATAAATTGGGTAAACAACATGCAAACATGCTTTATGGCTTTATTGGGAACCTGCTGTATCTCTTCAAGAAGACTTTGTTACAGTACATGTCCAAGGTTGTTTAATATACATGATCTTGTGCAAATGAAAGGGCATCAGTCCACACTGCTTGACATGTGGATTGCTGAGGAAACAGGTCCACGGTTGTCCCAAGCCTGTGGCAGAGCAAGGCTGCTCGTGGTTCCAGCAGTGTTTATAGCAACTCTCTTAAAACAGTACCCCTGATCACTCCTGTGATTACAGTAAGAGATGCTATGCAGTAGCTCCTTGCTGACAGAATGGCAATTTACTGTAGACTGAAATTATTCCCTGAGAATGCACTTATCTGACTGTATCCAATAATCTGTTGTCCTCTGTCCACGATTTTTGATGTCTCTAGCATCATATACCTTCATCCCATGGAGAATGCAGGTTATTACATACTGCCTAGGGGCTGTTCTGACCTTTTTGACTTCTAAACAGTTTTCCACTTTTTTACTCCTTTGACAATTCAGCAAATGAAATGATGGAGATGGACTTCATTACAGGAGCTTTGACTGAAATTATTTATTGCTTACCTAGTAAACCTGGCCATAAATGTAAATTATTTATAAATCCCAGAAAAGCACAAACATTAGCCAGTGACTGCTTATAGGGCTGGTGTGTAGAAATTATGTGTATGGAGGGATAACTTTTCTTCTAGTCAAAAGACTGTACAAGAGTAAAGCAACAGTATTTTATGTTTTCTGTGGACCAGGATTATTCAGGACCAATTTTTCTTCTGGTAGCTCATCCTACATTTTAACTTTCAGTTTTAGTGAATGTTATCTGTTATCTGTTCTAAAAGGATGGCAAAATGGACTGCAGTATATCAGGAAGGATGGATTGGACTGTGGAAAGAGGAAGTCATCTCCTCTTGTCTGAGAAACTTGAAAGAAAATGTCTGTGGCACTAGGAAGCCAACTTGACAACATGAGTAATATAGACAGAGTTATTGAAGTTCTGACCATCAGGGTGAGATGGAAGGCCAGGTGGCCAGGTGAGGTATTGTTTCATGTTCACATTTTTCTCCTGAAATTCTTTTGGCTAAATGTAAATGTTGTCCAGTGACTATATATATATATATATTTTTTTTTTTTTTGTCAAGTTCACTCGTGAAAAATTGTAGTGTATAAGGGAAATGGCATTTTACCTGCGAAGTCCGATTTTACTCCAGATTTACTGTGCTGAGTACTGGTCTCCAAGTTGTTTACACCGGCTGAAGTTCTTGTTTTCACAGTGATATTGGGCTACTGCAAATATTAGGTGTGTTTTCTCACTTTGGTGTAACTGCATAATCTCTTCCATGTGGCAATGCTTTGGTAGGCTGTAGCCATGGCTATTTTTTAAATTATTTTTTTTTTCCTGTGTGGTATTGGACGTGTGATGTCCAGGATGACTATTCCTGTTAAAGTGCTCAGTCGGATCACTTTTTTGTGAAGGTTCACAAACTCCACAGAACTGGTTCTGAGCGGGCTATTGCAGAACGTAAGCACAGTGAAACAGAGCCCTCCGAAGAACTGTAAAAGGATTTGTCATAAACTGGACGAAATCTGCCATTCGCAGTAAGAATGCCGTGGAATACAGTTTTGGCCCTGATGGCCAGTCTGTCGGGTTTCTGTCTCAGCGTTAGCTGCAGAGCAGGCGGCGCTCAGGTTTCCAGCAGAGGAGGGGTTGGCAGAGCCCAGGCGGGGACAGGGACAAAGCCAGTGAGGCTGCAGGGCTCGGACACCGCTCAGGGAGCACCGAATTGCTTCTAGAAGCGCAGCACCGTGTCACCACCTTGATTTACTTTTTTTGGATAGCTTTGGATGGTGGTAAACGCTTTTGTACCCTGGGGTGAACGGTTTTATTTAAGGTCCAGAAATGAAGACAAGGAGCCTCTCCTTTCACGTCTCTCTGTGGTTGCTGTTTACAGCAGTGATGCTCAAAGGTGAGAATACTGCTTGCTAGCTAAATGTTGCACTGAGGTTTATTTTATTCAGACAGAAACTTGTGACCTGAGGTACCCTACATGGCTGAGCCCCAGAAGTGTTGAATTTGTTTGGTTTTACTTTGCCTCACTGATGCATAGACAAAACGATCATGTACGACCAGAATTGCAGTGCTCTTCGGGAAGCTTTGATTTGTTGGGATACTTTTTTAGTCAGGAAGATTTGCTTTGAACTGTTAATTAGTCCAGAAGTCGGTGTGAATCACCAGAGAGAAATTTACTCCGAAGCCCTTGTTCCCTACATATCGCCACCCGGCATTTGGGCAAGTCTTGCGAGTGTGTGAGAGACCGAAATGCTGAAGTGACAACGACTCACAAATGGGCCATTTGCAGAAGCTGAGGGCGTGGGCATGATGCTCATGATGCTCGTGATGCTCATGATGCTCACGATGTTGTCCAGGCCGGATTTGCACCCCAAAACCGAAGGGGGGGAGGACAAGTTTTGAAAGTACATAGGAACACGCCAAAGGTGCAAAGGGGGTGAGCACCCATCACCAGAGATCGCCAGGACAAATTAACCTTTGTTTAGCAACAAGCCGGGTTGTTTTGAACCAGATAAGGGAGAAGACAGATAAGAAGCAGATCCTGTGAGATGGGATTATACTTTTTATTATGTATGGTGATATCGGTCCTCTCCTTTATCTACTCTTCTCCTTTATTTTTCTTTATTTTCTGTCTGTATGTTCTGAAGTGTCATCTCTTATGCCTTTATATTGCTTTGTTTCTATAGATAATAACCGATCCCACTAAGTACCTCTTTCCCATCGTTCGAATTGATGCAACTTTTAAAATATTTTTTATAGCTTTAGTCAGAGGTTTGTTCACCTTTGCCCAAGGGGAGGGGAATTAAAGTTTCTCTTCAAAAGGCTGTTCACCGAGTGAGGTCTGATGAGTTTAACATCTCCAGATGGGGAGTAGCCAGAAGGTACACAGGAGATAAACGAACATAACTCCCACCGAGACACCTGGTCTGGGAAAAGACTGATAAGAGAACCAAGTGAGGTTCTCTTGGTTCAAGAGCGTGGGAGTGAGGAGTGAGATTGAATTAGCATCGAAGGGATCAATAATCAATAGAAGACTGAACAGTAAGAATTGTGTAATTTAAGATGAGTGGATGTGAATTTTTTCGGGGTTTTTATGTATAAATAGGTGAAGAGTCTGGTAAAGAATCACCTATAATGGAATGATTTTCACTGCACAACCCAGGCATGTGTGGATGAAATAATTTCTATTGCATGTCCTGCTCAGAATAACATCCTGCCCAGAATAAAGTAATGCCTAATTCTCTAACACTGAAAAAATGTTGGAGAGTTTCTGGTTTTCCAGTAGTTTCAGTGACACCATTGCAACCAAATTGCTCTAAAATAAACCTGCCATACATAAATACGTGTATTTATACATAACCAATCATTCAGTGTTGTTTCACTCTTAGGGATCCATTAAGGAGAACCTCAGCTACCTCACCTTCAAGGCTGGGTTGTAACAGAGTGGTTCTGTGGTCCTTGCCCCTTGCTTGCAGAAATTTGTGAATCTATGTGAAGATGATACAGAGGCTGCCACGAGAAACTGTGATGTACAAAACAATATGAAACAGCAAAAGCGTCATTTAAAACCTCAAGTTTCAGTCAATTGTCATTAGTATCTAAGTCTGGATAGCAGGAAGCATCTCCAAATACGTGGTTTGGAAAAGATGATGGTGCACAGATGTATTCACACATTATGCAATTGCCAGCTGTGTGAAGAAAAGCAGCTCAGATATTTTACAGGTGGTAGTTTAAAAAGAAAAAGACTAAATTCTGGAAGTAGCAGGAATCTTACCAGTGCTGCATTTGGGGACATACCAAAAGCCATTAGCCTGTGAGTGAGTGTGATTTCAAACCTTTTTGACTGGAAGTCACTAATATCTGCCTGTGAAAGCCATTGGTAAAATGAAAGGATTTGAATGTATTTTGAAAGTATTTACTTTCAAAAAATGTAAGAATTGCTGCATACAGAGTGTTTTTCAGTGTGAATAGCTTAAGTCAGCTATTCATTTGCTCCAGGTGAATGCTGTCTTTATTTGAATAACTTCATCAGGAACACACTTTTGTATCTGAACTGATATTCTGCCATATATGAATGATAAATATAGTAAATACTTCTTGAAGCAGTAGAAAGAGGGTGTTTCCTGATGCTGATCACTGCTTAATCTAATGTACTGAACCATGTTATCTAGCTGTAGAATCAGCCAAAGGAAAATATGCTCACATGCTGTTTAATGAGCTGTTTGAAGACTACTCCAATGCTCTAAGACCAGTGGAAGACACAGATAAAGTACTGAATGTCACCCTTCAGATCACATTGTCCCAAATTAAAGACATGGTGAGTAAAAATACAGTTCTGTTTTTCTAAAAATACGCAGGACTATGTTAGACATAAGCCTTTTGTTTGGACGTAAGCCTTTTATTTGGAGTAGGAAAGGCAGCCTTCATTTTGTTGTGACAACTTCAGAAATGCTTCTTCAAGGGCTGGGGGAGAGGGGGTGGCCTGAGGGGGTGGGAGTGTGTCCTGGTCTCCAGCTTTTTGCACATTCTTCTCTGGTTGCAACACTTAAGGCTTCCATTTTAAGTCTGGAAACAGAGCTGCTGAATTTTTAAGACTTCTTTTGTAGTTAGGTGTTGGTATCATGCCCTCCAGGCAACTTCTGCTGAGTTTTAAATACAGCAAATGCTTTTTCTAAGATGCAATTAATTTCTACATAAAATCCCTAAAATTAGCCTTTAGTAACTTTTATAAATATGGTTTTTTTAGATACACTTTTAAGGCAAAAGAAAATGTGTCTGGAAGAAGGGAAGATTATTTTCGTGACTTCTGAATTAAAATTTCAAGGCCTCTCCAAGTTCTCAAATAATTTCTTAGCCTGAATCTGTTAGCTATTTGCTATTCTGAAGCTTGCAAAAGGAAATTAGGAAGAACTGGGAGCATTAGACACTGTGGTTAAAACTAGGGAGGGTGCTGAGAGAAGAAGGTTTGCAAAGTGAAAGTCCAAACCAGTGATTTCCCTGAACAGTGTGTGGGGCTAGATGCCTGTCTGAGAATTATTTTGTGGCCTGTTAGTATCCTGGCCTGTTTTGAGCACTCCATCAATGCCACATCACAAATGCTGAGTCTAAGATGTGATTTTGTCACCTTCAGCTAGAAATATTTCTACATTTTCATGCAGGATGAAAGGAACCAAATTCTGTCAGCTTACTTATGGATTCGACAAAGCTGGTACGATGCATACCTCAGATGGGACAAAGATAAATATGATGGGTTGGATTCTATCAGGATTCCAAGCAATTTGGTTTGGAGACCAGATATTGTCCTATATAACAAGTGAGTGTGGCTGGAGAAAATCAGCTTGCATATTTGAGGGAGGGGGAGAGGGGGTTAAAGGAGTAAGTGGCCTATGGAGTCTGAACTTTCATCTCTACCTTACCTTAGCAAGGGATATGTTTGTGGTCTTAACATTCGTTGTTGATAATCTGAATATTTGGCAATAAAGCTATAGACAAGATCTGAAAATTATGCTACACTAGAAAGCTTTTCTGAATTCTTCTGCACTGGGAATTAAATACCCTGGATGCCTGAGGTGCTTTCTGCTGGTGCTCCTAGAGAACTCTGGAAGATTGTTCACCAAAAGATGATACATAAAGGCGGCACTCCTTGTCTGGTCTCCCAGGTCAACAATGACCTGCAGATTGTACTAATCTTTTAATAGATTCTTATCCTACTGTTTCCTGTTTGAGGTCAAGTTTGAAGAAACCGTGGCCAACAAATACACCATAATTTAGCAGCACTGACTTTGGCATTCATGGGCACTCATACCTGTAACTAATGGTTAAAAATAAGTTCCTACTAAAATTCAGTGTAAATAGGATTTCGGAAGCATGCTTTTAATGGTGGGAAAAGAAGCTGTTCCCTATTGCCCACCTTCTCCCACACCCTTAAGTTTCTGTCTGTCAATCCTGATTGCAATTTTTCTGCCTTTTAGGGCTGATGATGACTTTTCAGAACCAGTGAATACTAATGTCGTGCTGAGATACGACGGAAAAATCACTTGGGATGCCCCTGCTATCACAAAGAGCTCTTGTGTAGTGGATGTGTCTTATTTTCCTTTTGACAGCCAGCAGTGCAACCTTACCTTTGGGTCCTGGACCTATAATGGTAATCAGGTAGACATCATCAATTCTCTTGATAGTGGTGACCTCTCTGACTTCATAGAAGATGTGGAATGGGAGATTCATGGTATGCCAGCAGTTAAGAATGTTATCACTTATGGCTGCTGCTCTGAGCCTTATCCAGATGTGACCTTCACGCTGATTTTGAAAAGGAAGTCCTCTTTCTACATATTTAATCTGTTGCTTCCTTGCATTTTGATCTCTTTCCTGGCCCCACTGGGATTTTATCTCCCTGCAGACTCTGGTGAGAAAGTGTCTCTGGGTGTTACAGTTCTTCTTGCTCTGACTGTGTTCCAGCTGATGGTTGCAGAGATCATGCCCCCATCTGAAAATGTACCATTGATAGGTGAGCTTTACACACTTTGTCTTTAAGCATGATTTATTAACATTCCATGTATGTCAGGGAATCTTTATGTAATTTGGGATTTCTGGGAAGGGAAATCTGCTACATTTTTGAAACACAGTGAAGTATTTGAAATATGTGTGGAATTGGTATATGTATGCTGCAGTTTTTAGGAGTTATTTTGTGTTTATTTTAAATTATACTTTGTCTAGCTATTTTATATTTATTAAATATAGTTAGATATTTAGAATTATGGTATCACATCTTGAAATAAAGCTACTAATGGAAAACAATTCTAGAACTAACACATGAAGTATAATCAAGAGCTGTAAGTACAAGGTCAGACTGTTTCAAGATATGTTTCTGTCAGATCCAGATGGTTGGATGGCCTGGCTGGCATACTCACAGTTCACTTAATATCTGACAATTGCTACGTTGCATTATGGTTCCTGGGAATCCATTATCCTGAAATTTAACTGATGTCTGGGAGTTCAGAAAAGCTCATGTGCAATGAAAGGAACCTAGCTTAGTCTGTTTTCTCTATTCCTACACTTTCCCTTGCCATCATCTCCAGTCCCTTTGAAACTGGGCTCATGTCACACTTGTCTGTGGTGTTGCTGTCAGCCCTCGCTTTTCCTGCAGAGGCTGCAGAGCAGAGCTGGGGGCTGCCTGTCTGCAAAGGTTGGTTGGGTGGTCAGCTGTGTGCTTCAGTTGCCAAAAGCACAGCTTGTGTTCTCTTCAGCTCTGTGCTCTGACCTCGGGGCTGGCAGCACACTGGTTGTCTGCATATTCACTGACATGCTCGTGTGTGAAAGCATGGGCCTGCTGGTGTGGGGGGCACCAATAGCTCAAACAAAGTGTTAACACTATTGTTAATACATGAGGAAGTGGGATTTCCAAGGTGCCATTGGCATGGGGATTTTGCAGACACTACAAAAAGAGCAAGGCTCTGGAGAAACATTCTCGAGCTGCTTTCTGAATGGATGTTTCAAGTAATCAGAGGTTTTAATTTGCAAATATTTACCAAATACAATAGTCACACACTCATCTGATTAAGACATGCCAGTAATGAGTATGAGATTTTATTTTAATGGCTTTTATCTTTGTTTTTAAATAGTGAATTGTGATCTAAGAGAATTATGGTTATTAAAACTTTGTTTCACTTGCATTTGTGCTTAACACGATGTTGTCACACTGTTACATCTCATTGCATTTTTTAAATTAGAGTAACACCTTTAATATGATTTTATTTTGTGTTCTAGGAAAGTACTACATAGCGACTATGACCATGATCACAGCTTCCACTGCATTGACAATCATTATCATGAATCTTCATCATTGTGGCTCAGAAGCAAAGCCTGTCCCACAGTGGGCCAAGGTGGTTATTTTGGATTATATGTCAAAAATCTTTTTTGTTTATGATGTGGGTGAAAATTGCACAAGTCCAAAAAGAGAAAAGGAAGAAGAACGTAGATTAGAGGGGGATGATGGGTGTCAGAGGAGGCACAAAGAAGTGAGGAGTCCTCTTTCCACTAGGAATGATGACTGCAGTCTCAAGGAGAAACTCAATGGAAATTGGAATAAAAGCTATGGAGTCCACGGTGAAAATGTTAGGGAGAGTGTTAATTGCTGTTCTTGTTACAAAATGCTGATTAAAAACATCGAGTATATTGCTAATTGTGTTAGAGACCACAAAGCAAACAGGGCCAAAGGAATTGAGTGGAAAAAAGTTGCAAAAGTGATGGACAGGTTTTTCATGTGGATTTTTTTTATCATGGTGTTTTTTATGAGTGTGCTGATCATTGGGAAAGCTGCTTAACTGAAAATGAATTATTGTTCCTTTTGTAAATCTGACTATTCTATGTTAGTTTGTTTAGGAGGAGTTCTGTGATAGGGGTGCTTTCGAGACCTTTGTCTTGCATTCTGTAATAATAAACAAACTGATTCTGTAGGCTGTGACAGTGAGTTGAGACCCTGCATAACTGAGGACTTTGCTGGTGACTGTCCTTGCCTTTTAGTGTGGATGTGCTGATGAGGATGAGCAGCCAGTGTTGAGTGCGGGCCACGACTTCAGGCTGTTTGGGCCACAGCATTGCAGCAGTGGAGCAGACAGCCTAGCAGGAAATTGTGTATTCACAGGGCTGCATCTCTGCACCTTGTAATTTGACCAGCCCTCTCTCTTCCAGAGGGAGAAAAAGGTGTATTTGTGACATGGTGACATTTTCTGGAGATCATCTCTTCACGGCACTCGCTCTTTTCCTTTTATTTTAGCTTGACTTGAAAACTTACATTTTTTGTTTACAGCTCACTGATCACTATTCCTATAATTTCATAGGCTCTACATGTCTTCTATCTGCTGTGCCTTTGGCTTCTAACATGGTTGAACTTACTGAATATGATCTTCCTCTTTATCATTTTCCGCTGTTGAATGTCACTGTATTGTCACCATGGCTCCAGAAAGCCAGATTCCCAGGATTTCTTCCTCACTGAGTTAGAGGGCTTCTTTTAAATTCTTTCTCTTGAGCCTAATAGTAGGAAGAACTTCTCCTGTCCTTTCTGCATGTCACATTGCCCTGGGCACTGGTGCAAGATGTGCCTTTAAATGCTACTTGAGGCTGTTAAAATAGGAGGGTGTAACTTCTGTCTTCTCTAACTGTATTTATCTACCAGTGTTCACCCGTTGTGCCCCTTGTTCACTCTTACAAGCTCTTTGATACTTAAATTTTAAACAGTTTACAGGAATGTCAAGGCTGCTCTGTGCATTACTTAGCACGAAATCATGATCTTAGAGACTCCTTAAAGTAGTGCCATAATGGACACTCCTTGCTCAGCACCTTAGTTCTTATATGTATGGGAAAATGTTTGTTACTGACAACACCAAAACCCCCTCTTCTGCTAATTTCTGTGAACCCTCTCAGACTGACAGAGCTTTGGAGGATGTTTCTTGCGGTAAAGTAAGAAAGCAGTACCCGGGGCATGCCCATAGCAAATAAATTGCTTTTGCAAAGCACCCTGAACTTTGAAACCATGACATTCTAGATGCACTGGGAGAGGCAGAATAGCATTGTAATGGATCCCAGTCAAAAGTTCATGTGATAAAACTCATTTTCATAATTGTCACAGTTAATAGGAGCATACCTGTGAATCAGTAACTTAAGAGCAAAGAGCTAAACTGGTAAAGTGATGCGGTTGTTATGCCCAAATTTATTAGAAGAAAGATAATTGTTCTTTTTATTTTGATGATGTAAATGATGCATTGAATTGCTAATGGCCGGTTTTCTTTTGCATGGAATAATTAACACTGTAAACTTACCTGGATTCTCATACATAATGCAAGCCTTAAAGTCCAGGTTTTAATGTAAAGCTAAACTGGGTGTCTAGCCAAGAATAAACTCAGTATGTGGAAAAAGTCTCAAGTGTGTTCCTTGTGTATTATCTGTTCCCTCTCAACCAGGGTAACTTCGAGTAGCTCCTTTAGAAGACAAGCTGTTCATTTTCATTCACTGTGCAGAAAAACTATTGCACCCATTTGCCACGTAGTTCAGGGTTTGGCACTTACACTGCCTGCTTGAGGAAACAGGTTTGCACTTTGTTGTGGAAAAAATTATTGTCTGTAGAGCTGAGGGAGTAAGGTATTTAAAGATAAAGGTAAAATATTCAGAACATGAGTCTTCAGCATGGAAAACTGATGACCAAGGGTTTACTTAAGGCTATGGGTGGCATAAAGAGCTACTGTTCACAGTCTATTACAATGTAGGAAGGGGGTACATGAAATGTACACAGTGTGTGGCAGTGGAGGACTGTACAACATGTGATAAGGCTGAGCAACTTTTTGCAATATGACTGGTGAACACCAAAGGATTATACAGATTTCAAGGCTTAAGGGAAAAAATAAAAGAAAAATCTATTGGCATACTTCCAAATACAGTCACCAAGCATTTAAAGGCGGAGCAATATTTTAGGGATTCATGACTACATATTCCTCAGTGCTCTTCATCCCACTGGTGGCACCCACTGGAGGCAGCTTCAAGATTTAGACAGCCCTTTAGTCTGACTCAGAATATCTGACTCATAAATTCAGGTTTTGTCCATGTTGCTCTGTTCAAAACAAACTGCTGCAGTTGTAGGCTTTCCACGTGTAAGGGAAAGTTTGCAATCACAGATGGATTGTGGGCCTCTATCATGCTGGTAATTTTTCAGTACTCTGCATGCTGGCATGATGATGTTGAAATCACGCCTTCCAATTCCCTAGTGATTTTTTTTTGTGAAGATGTGAATGTGTAAGAAATACCTTCCTTGCAGTAGTATGATTTGAAAAATAGTTCTAAAGATATGAACCTATTTACTATTAAATTTGCCTTTAAATCATTATCCTTTTCTTTGGATGACCAGACATTTTCAAGTGGTTTTTTTCACCCTTTATTTACAAATAGTGTTTTTTCTTGATCTTGAAAAAAGGATTTTTCCAGTTTTAGTTCATAAGAGCCCTGGACTTGATCAAGATTGTGAGCAGCGGATGATGAATGCCAGTAGAAGCTGGTCCCTGAAATTTTGTGATGCTAGGGCCCTTGAGTCACGTCTTTGGACTTGATCATCATTCAGGGGGAAAAACATGATGTGACACTGCATGGCCATGGTTCTGGTAACAAGGCTGACCCATGCTGCTGCCATGCAGGGGTTACCTAGTTTAATGATAGCTCACAAGTTTCTGAATAAAGTGTAGGAACAGCAGCTTAGGTCTTAGTGTTTGCAGAATCACAGAATCATTTTGGTTGGAAAAATCTTTGAGATCATCAAGTTCAGCCTTTGACTCATCACCAACCTTGTCAACTAGACCATTGCAGCAAGTGTAATGACCAGTCATTTCTTGAACATCTCCAGAGATTGTGACTGCACCACCTCCCTGGGCAGTTCATGCCAAAGCTTGACAATCTCTTCCATGAGGAAATTTCATCAAGAAGAAACTCTAAATCAGCCTTGTGTGTTAGCAGGCAGCACTGTACATGACAGTGTAGTGCTGAGTGAGACAGGACTGTTTCATCTAATTCTGTCTGTCTTGATCTCTTCCTCCTCCCTTTGTGTGCCTTGTGCTTAGATCCAATAATCTTTGAGGGAGATGAAATCCAGAAATTATTAATAACTATGATTACAGTAAGGGAAAATTAGCTACTTATGCACTGAGTAACTCTGTTTACCATGAAGGCAGCAAGGTGACTTTATATTTACTGAGGAAGACAAAGATGCTGTAAAAATACTGTCTTAGATCTGTGTGCTGCAGAGGCTTTTGAGGGATGAGCTGACAGATTCTTTTGTTGTACCATCTCTTGGCAGAGATATCAACTCTCCTTTCTTGTGCTGAGTCACTGCAGTGTTGAAATCAGGAAAAATATAAACTGTCTCTTGTGATGCCTTCGCTGCTCTTTTCACAAACAGAATTACAGAGCTGAAGTGTAATGGGATGTTGGGGTGTTGAATTTTCAATGGTCCAGAAAGGTAGAAGGTGGCCTTTCCTAACTCAGGAAATCTGTTTGTGTTCATGGAAATTGAAGCAAGAGGGTCCAGACTAAACCAAAAAGGATCATCCTGAACCATACATGACATTCTAAGAGAGAAGAGTTTTTTTCCCATGTTTCAGGAATTCAGATGTCACATTCTAAGCATCTACATCTTTTGTCCACTGGTTAGCAAAGCTTGGTTCTCTTACACTGCCAGGATTATGATAAGTGTCTCATAGTCATTTCTCAAGAAATGCAGGAGTGTGGCAAGAATTCCTGATTGTGCACCAGTCCCAATTTGAGAAGCCGAAGACCTGGCTATGATTGTTTTGGAGACAGGAAAATGAGACTATGGGGAGAAAGGCAACTGTCATTCTGTTTATAAAAGTGTGAAGAATCCATCTTTTCTTATAAACTTCTATTATTCATTGAAGAAAGAATATATTGACTCTTGCTTTCTTTCTTAAAGTCTTTTCATCAGTGACAGTGTATAGGACCAAAGGTGACCTCTGCAGTTCGTGTGCAGCCACCTCCTCTGTTCTTGCAGGCAGAGTGAGTGACCTAGAGCTCAATTAAAGGAGGGGAGCAAGCTGGACATTTCTTCCCACTGTTCTCTGAAGTCTACTAAAAAGGAGAAATCTTTCTTCTTTGCTAGATACAAGTCCACCTCTGTGGAAGGGATCAGAGGTAGTGGAGGTGTTTGTATCTAGTTTGTGCTGTGCAAATTAGGGCTTCATTGTCTCCAGACACCTTTTAAGAATTCCATTTTACCTTTGCAATAAGGAATAAAAGAGACAGCAAGTACCTAGCTCGATTTGGTTCTTTTGTCAGTCTTTCTAAATACTTTTGTACATTTGATTCCTAGTCTGCAGACCACTGAAGATCTGCAAGGCCACCAAGAATACACTGCACCACAGAGGTGAGTGTCTCAGGTGGGGCCTTCTGGTGCAGGGATGGACCTTGGGAGTGAGCTAAGTCATGCCTAAATCACATGAGTTGCTTTGTCTGGCCATGACAGTATGTTGTGTCAGTTCTAGCCATTGTGGTTGAGAAGGTGATCCAGAGGTACCTTAGGATCAGAAGGAAATACAAATCTAACTGCAGAGGGTGGGATGTAAGCTTATGGGGAGCAGAGCAGGGTGGAAATATGCTCTGTGAAAAAGCTGGCATCTGGAACTGCTGTGGTCTCCTCTTGGGTGCTCCTGCTTTAGAGTAGAAGTCTGTCTAGTGAATACTCAGAAAATGCAAATTGAGATTAAAAAAGGGCATCTGCAATTTCAAGCAGGGTTTTTATTCTACTTTCTGAAGACATTTATTTAAAAAGTAGTCCAGTACTACCTTTTAAGTAACCCATTTAGGATTATGGATTTTTCTGGGGAGCAGGTACTGTTGATTTTTTCCTCTGCTATTATTGTGGTCTGTGTCTTGAATTCACACAGCTACTCACAAAAAATCTTTATCTCTATTTTAAAAGAACTTGAAACAGATTTTCGTACGTCATCATTTTTATTCATATCACTCTTGACTGAACAAGGTTTTATCTGTGATGTTGGGAGTACTGGGGAGACTACACACCAGTCTTACATTTCACTTTGGTTTGAAAAATGCTCTAGTTCTGATTAGTTTTAACTCAGTGACAGAGATGGCAAAAGAAGAGTGCAGAAAAAAAAATCACATGCTTTAAAAAAAATTTACTTAAACCTAACACAGCTTATCGTAGGCAGAACGTTTCAGTGAGTAAAATTATTAAACACAATTCACAGGGTATTTGCTTGCTATGTGTCTGTCTCCACTAACAGACAACTTGATTAATTGCAGTCTTAAATACTGTATAATCACATCATATTCTTGTTTTGTTTGCTTTTGAATTCTCCATTAGCATGCTTAACAACAAGTTAGCAGGAAATTTTTTGAGACAATGTAATATGAACAAACAAAGAATGATACTTGCATTAATGCACACATTTGCATGCTTCTGTTGTTAGTGTGCCATGGAGAAGTAATAGATCTGTCTCTTTTATTCATTCTGTATTTGCAGTTCTAGCTGAGCACTACCAAGCTGCTTATGATTTTTCAGTGAAAAGAGTACTTTTTGTTAATGTTTCAATGTAGTGAAAGTGTACCCTAAAAATAAAGTTAAATAGATGCTAAAGTCACCTGGAGTAATCTCCAGAAAAGACCTTTACAGAGAAAGCATTTGGCTAGAATGTGGAGTCCATGTTCAGTGGGGATGAAAGTTTTGGTTTGACTTGCACAGGACCACGACTGGTTAGAGGATGGCAGCAGACACAGCTGTGTGCAAAATAATGCTACATAATATCAGCAAAATGAAGAAGAGGAAAGATGGTAAAAGTGAACTAAACATTGTCCTAGGTTGTAGTTTAGGATGTATTCTATCACCATCCTCAGTTAATGGCCCATCAGTGCCTTGTGCATGACTCATAGAGAACTCCCTCCAGGAGTTCTTTAACTCCCTCTCTTTAATGGGCCATTAAGGCTCTCTTCCATGACTCATCATCCCACTGTGAGATGCTCCGCCCACGGGGAGCAGCCAAGCATTCTCACCTGGATATAAGCTGGGATTTGGGACAGTAGAAGCAGCCCTCACCCACTGGATTTTCAGGGGACTGGAGCTACCAGACCTTTCTATGGGATCACAGCTTCAGGAAGACCACCTCATCTGGACTGCTTCCATCACCCTGATCAGGTTGTATTCTGACTCTGTCAGTGGTTTTTCTTTTTGTACTGTTGCTTTTATTTTATTTTATTTTATTTTATTTTATTTTATTTTATTTTATTTTCCCTTTTCTTCTCATTAAATTTTATTTCTGACTTGGAGCCTCTCACTTGGTTTGTTTTCAAACCACAACAAACACGAAGTGAAAAATATAAAACTACTGAGACAATAGTTCAGCACCTGTGAGTTCAGTAAGCACATTCAAGCTGTGAGACAGCTACTTTAATTTCACATGTCTCATTCACTGGCCAGCCTGTGTCCAGGGCTGGATGTTACCCACCCTGGGGCTGCATCACAGCTGTGGGTCAGCTGTGGGCTAAGGGGTTACTGCCTCATCAAGGACAAGGGTGCCAGCTTACCCTGAATCATGATGACGTGTCCAACCTTCACTAGCTTGATGGATTGGTGGGCCCCTGAGGACCCACTGTCATCACCCACTTGTAAAACAGTTCCATTTCGTCTCTCTGCTCAGTTCCCAAAAGTAGGTGTCTGGTGGCCTTCATTATGAAGATTGTCACTTATATGGAAACAGACAACAGAAAGTTGGTGGCTTCCCTCACAGGAGGCCTGACATGATTCATAGCTGTTACAGGTGTATTTTCCTATCCTGCAGGTTGTGCCTGCTTTTGATTAGCATTTTAATATTCTAGATGAATGCCAGCAAGATATGAAGTGGTGAATGAAACTTCTGTTGCTTTTATCTAATGTTTTTAACATAGCTGAAAACAGAATGGTGGTCACAAGATAATTTCTTTCCTCATAGTTAAAGGATGAGAGTTTATGGAAAACTTTATGACAAAGGCTTAACACTAACACCCCAAACCCAAAGGTGACAGGCTTCTTACTCTCTTGCTCTGAAACTGTAGTGGAGCACAAATGACCTCAGGGGTATAGTCACTTTCAGGAACAGCCTCCGTTCTGCTTTGGAATGCCATGTTCACTACCCTGCAGAAGTTGTTTGACCTGCAACAAAAAGCGTTCTCAACACCATGGTTCAAAGTGGGCTGGATAAATGTGCTATTTGGGACTGCATCCCTTGGGCTGCACGAATTCTCAGCAGTGCTTCAAGCCAGCAAGTTTTCTGTCTCTGGGAGTGTTATCCTGGGACCCTAGATTCCTGAGGCACGAGCAGAAAAACAGTCTGGGTTCCCTTAGGGGAATGATGGAGAGGTGAAGGGTTTTGGAAAGAATATGTCCAGGGCCCAAGTGTCTGCTGTGAAAGCACCTTGCAAAACTTCCTTCTGAGGAGTTAGTTCTTCACCTAAATCCTGAGACCTCTAGAGGTCATACAAGTGCTGTTCTAGCTGCTGGGGTGCTTCAAGGCCATGCTTGTAGGCAATTTTTTAAAGAAAAATCCCCACTCTTAAGCCTAAAGGTACTGTTTTCTCCAAGACACAGTAAGTGATGTAGCCTTGTTAGCACAGCCATTTCTGTTAATCCTTTATTACAGACTGAGTAAATGAACTATTCCATCCTATGGGTAAGTGCAAAGATTGCTGTTCTGAAAGGCTGCTTCATTACTTCCTCAGAAGATGTGCTTTAATTTATAGTGTGATTCAGGGGCTAACAGTCTTGGGAATAGATCTGATTTGAAGTAGGCTGTTAGACCTCGAGGCGCTGCAGGTTGAAGGTTTCATGGGCAGCGAAAGTCGGTCCCTACACTTGGTCAGGAGAAAATGCTGGGACTAGGAGAGAATGCCAGCTGAAGGCACTGGGAGCTATGACAGGAGGAACCTGAGCCCTTGGCCAGGTTCTGGAGGTAATTCTCTCCATAAGAGTCCTCACAAAGCTGTGGTTTGCATTGCTGGCTAGAAAAGTGTGGCTAACACCCCAGAGCTTTGGCTGGTGCTGGGCAGGGCTTCACTGCATTAAGTCTGTTTCTCCAATATTCCCCTTGCCAAGGCGGCTGGAGCTGAGCATGATTTTGGAACAGGACACAGCCAGGACAGCTGACCTACTGATTAAAGGGTATTCCATAGCATAAGCCATCAGCTAATCTACAAAAGCTATGAAAAAGGAGAAAGGGAGGGACTGGGGAATTTTTCTTCCATGGCAGCTGCTATGCATACTGAAGCCCTACTTCCCAGGAGGAAGCTGGACATTATCTCCTGATGGGAAGTAGAGAATAATTTTTTTTGTTCCCTTTGCTTCCATGCTTTATTAAACTACCTTTATCCTGATCCATGAGGGTTTTTTTCCGTCATATTTTCTCCATCCCTGTTCTGCTGAGGAGGGGAATGGTAAGACTGACTTAGTGGGCACCTGGTGTCCAGTGAGGTTTAACCCACCATACCAACTTAAACTTTCACTGTTGCATGATGTTACCATCCTCTGAAGGATTCCTGAAGTATAGAGACTCTTGCAACTGCTCCTGTGAGGTAATAGATGTAGTAAGACTGTGTTGGAGGTAATTTGGTCCAGTTCGAGGGACCCAGAGCACTTAAACTGCTGCCTGGGCCTGCCTTATGCTCTAACCTTGCCCCATGACACTGTTTCCATTGTGCCTGCCAATGTGCTTTGTAGGTGGTCCTCTTGAGCCCAGCCAGGCAGGTGACCCCTTCCCCTTCCCTCTCCATCCCACAGGGACACAGACCTGAAGCTCTCCATGCACCTGCAGAGCAGGCAGAATGGCTGCAGGCTTTATCAGACTCTCATCAGTCTATTTGCTTCAGTGGTGGTATGACCAGCCTGGGGGGAAGGACTTCATCTCGTGCAGCAGCAACTTCATCTTGTTCACTTCCACTGTGCTGCTGCTGTGACTGTCACATTGCTCTTTTGTAACTTGTATTTTCTTTAAAAAAACCCCCACAAACAGAAAAAAATAGCTGGAACAAGAAGGAAAATGTTGTTCAGACCTGTATCAATGTCACCTTAAATCCATTAAATACACAAAGCCCTGCCTATAGAGAAGAAACATGGCACAATTACTGATTTCAGAAATTCCTCTCCATACTGGACAGAAAAGTTACAAGCAATGAATTCAAAATCCCCTTCTGGGGATGCACTGGGACCTAAAATTGCAGGTTTTGCACATAGATGATGGGGCTTTATTTTTTATTTTCCCATAGATGATGGGGTTTTTATTTTTATTTAAAGACTGGAGAGAACCTATGCAGTGGTGTGGCATCTATTAATGAGATGCTTATTTAAAGATGAGGCAGCAAACTATTAATATAGCTCTGGGCCATGGTCCTGCTGCTGCCTGTCCTGCTGTGACTGAGGCACATATCAGCAAGCAAACTATGTTTTTTTTCTTTTGCAGGATGTATGAATAAATTGCTCTAGATGGGGGTAAATACAAGACAGAACAGAATGATCCTGGGTTTTTTTTCATTGCCTGCTTCGCTGTGTTTAGTGGGGATGCTCAGCTAGGACACTGTGTATTGGTAGTGATTCCAAATTCCTTTTACTTAATGACTGTAGCTTTTTTTTCTTTCAAAATTAAGCATCTCTTGACAAATTTAGAGATGGCATTTGTAGAATTAGAGCATCGTTTTAGAATAGCTGCTTTGGTTAAGCTCTGGGTCCTGCTGAGATGTTTCATGCCCTGGTAGCAAGGACCACCACTTTGGAATTATCCCACAAATGTGGCAGGATTTCCTACAGCTCTGCAGTTCTCAGTGTTGACCCTTCAGGTGCACCCAGGCATTACTGCTGAATAAACAAACACAGGCAATTTCTATTACAGAGATAAAGATTTCCCTTAAAATGGATTAAATCTGGAGGGAAAGAGAATAGAGACTTCATTTAATCCAGGAAGAGCTGTGGTGGAGAGTGTGTGCTGAACAAAACACAGCTTTGTTATAATTTTCTGACTTTACTTGGTACGTGAGCGTCCCCTCTTTTTATTGCTCCTATGGATCATGCTGTCTCACTGTAAGAGCTCTCCAAAGAGCAGCTTTATCTATACCAGATAATTAATCTAATTGCATGCTATTGAAAGAAAAGGGTTTTGCTCTGCTAGGGAGCTAGAAGTTCCAAAGTTCATGGCAAAACTAAGAGGAAAAAGTATCTTATCAAAGATCTATACAATCACTTGTAGTTTGCTTTTGTTCTCTTAAATACTGTCCAACAGCTCTGGATCCCATGTGAAATAAGTGGGTTTACTTTTATGACCTCAGCATATAACAACTGATGTTTTACATACCTCTTCTGAGATCAATGCTAATTCCTTTTGCTGCTGTTGCTGGATGTTGCACAGCCTAGTTTCTCTCTTGGCTTTTTTTGCTTTCAACCTTGCTGAGTTGAAATGCCAGAGGTTTATTACATGCTCTCTGTCTGAGTTAATTTTTTTGGCCTCTGAATCCACTAATTGCCATTTGTAAATTTTCCTGGTGGTAAAGGTCACAAAGATAACTTGGCCCCCATAGCTTAACCTCTTGGCACATCTCAGGTTATGAAAGGCGGTGTTGAAGTCTGCTGATTAAATTAATTACTCTTCTGAGGTTTCATCATAAAGAAAAGCTCTTTTGCCTTTGTAGTTCACTTCCATCCAATTTTTTGCGTCATATCTCAGAGCTGCGTTAGGAACTTCTAATTTTACTGCAGCAAGTTCAGATGGTAGAAAGAGTTTATGTTTGTCAAACATAAACCTCATCCTGAACTGTGTGTTGCATAGATGCCTTCCTCTACTTCATAAGACTGGAAGGCCTGCTGCTGCTTTTGTTTTCCCTCTAGACTTTCTGCCTTTGCTAGGAACACCTGTGGGCTGATGGAACTGGAAAAAACCCTGAGAATAAACTCAAGGGTCACTCTAGCCCCTGCAGAAAACTCACTCATCAAAGTGCTTCTGAGCATAGGATACACTTTCCAAAGCTATACCTGAGTGCAAATAGGGGATCCAGTGCCCTAAACTAGCCTATTACTGTTTGAGGGAACCAGGAGCCAGCTAGTACCAGGCTGCTGTCACAGAAAGCCGGTCTGTCACTGTTCCTTACATCCAGCACTCCTGGTTGGCCTTTGCTCCCTTGCACTGAAATGCACAGGGCCATCTCTGTGCTGCTCCTGACAGTCACACTGCCAGAGTCCAGCAGGGTGGGGACAGCTGGGTTAATACCAGATCATGTAGAATAGCCCTGTGTACGAGCTGTTGGGGGGGATGTGTAAAAGCAAATGCCCCTGTCACTTCTGTGTGTTGTCCCCTCCTGCTTTTCCTTGCCAAGGTGGTCCTGACTGTGTTTTGTCACCGGGTAGAGCATTGCAAAGATGGCATTGCAGCTCTCCTGGAGTTGTTGGAGTATAGCTGATTGTGGTGACGTGCTGACACTTATTGGAGTTTAGAGAGCTCCCCAGAGCCACTGCAGCAGAGAAGGCCACTACCTGCAGAAGTGATCAACACAGGGACGCCTCAAATATCTCCTTGTTGTGGTCTGGGGTCCCTATGGACTAGCATTGCAGCCTTACCTTTCCTACCAAGATCAACTCCAAGGCAGTTGCAACAAAGCCTCTGTGGTAGCTCTAAAATGTAGATTATGAGTTTAAAAATAGGCAATGAAGTAGACATTGGCTATATAATAGGCTATACAAATCACAAGGCAAGATATAATCATTGCATTTATAGAATTATCAAATGGTTTGGTTTGGAAAGGACATCTACTTCCAAGTTGGGTTGGAAAGGATCATTTATTTCCAAGCCCCTGCCACAGGTAGAGGTACCTTCCACTAGACCAAGTTGCTCAAGTTCCTGTCCACTCTGGCCTTGAACATTTCCAGGGATGGGTCATTCACAATTTCTCTGGGCAACCTGTTTCTGTGCCTCACCACCCTCATAGTGAAGAACTTCTTCCTAATACCTAATTTAATTTTACCCTTTCTCAGTTCAAAGCCATTCCCCCCTTTCCTGTCTCTACATGCCCCTGTGAAAAAGTCCCTCTCCAGCTCTCTAGCTCATCCAATTCCCAGTGCTGATCCCCAGCTCAGGCAGAGGGGCTGGGGCCAGGGTGCTGTAGCTGCCTTTTCACCCCTGGCTGCTCTTCTCCATGCAAGTCCAAGCCTTTGGGGGTTTTGCAGATAATTTGGAGAAGAAATGTACACTAGAACATCTGTGTCCTGTTGTACTGGGGAAAAAACTGATTTCAGCTGTTTCCAATGCCTTTGCTGGATTATGTTTTAGCACAGAATTTATGAATGCAATAATTAAATGTACTTTTGAAGCAGCTTTTTTGGCACTTCACTGTAGTGAAAGTAAGGGCAGCTTTAAGAAAAAGGCCCTCCAAGCAAGATCTAAAGGCAACATTCAAAATTATTCTTTAGATGCCTTCACTTTCCAGAACATCCAGTCCTCACGTCTCCTCTTTTTTTACTTAGTCACTGCACTTCATTTTTTGAAAGCCCAGCATCATATCTCCTCTGCTCTATCACTTCCCAACTTGGGAATCATTTGCAGCATGTCCTTGTGCTTGATCTTGGACACATGAGATTCCCAGCTGGAGCCAGGCTTCGTTGCCCCTTGTGCACAGGACATACTTGATACATTAGCAGCACTATGCCCACTACATCTGCTGCATTTCTGCCAGATGTCAGGCTATATTCCCAACCAGAGCAGCGTTTGGGCATGATCTGAATAGTCTGAACACTTATGGCAACTCCTGGTACTGAAGTTGCCACATACCTGCCAACACAAATTGCTTTTTGCAATATTGGGGCTGTTGTAAGCTTTATTTGTTCCTCTGGACAGAGTGTATCTGCTCTTTCTCAATGTGCTTATCTTGAATTGCCTTGTGGAAAGTAGCTCTTTTGTCCATAACTCCTTCCTTAAAACCAATGACAGCAAATACCAACATTTTCAGAAATGCTCAAGATGAGATTTTTCAGGGACACATGGCTCTAAACTGAGTTTAGTGTCTCAAAAACCAGGACAGAATGAGGGCTAAATCTTCAGAAGTGCAGAAGAAATGCTGCTAGATGGGTAAGCATGTCAGAGTAACTACTACAGTCTCCAAAGGTGAGTGTTCCTTCCCACCTTCCCCACAATGAGACATTATTCTCCTTCTGTATCTCAGGCCCAGGAAAGTCATGTATAGTTTAAATAGAAGTAATGACAGGAAGGTAAAAGGAGTGTACAAAGGAGCATGAAAAATAAAAGGGAACAATATCTTGGCTGAGCTTCCATCTGTTTTATTTGAGAGGGAGAGTACTTGTGTGTTAACAGTTACAAAATAAACAGAAAACATGTTCATCTGCAGAAATCCCCCAAGCTGGAACTACCTGGAGGCTGCAGGGATGCTGGAGAACAGTAGATAAACTTGTCCTGTTCTTTCCCTTCCCTGGTTATTGACTTCTGAACAGTGGTGGACACTAAATCTTGGGCTAAATGGATCCTGCATAAGCCTCAGCACAGATACCCATAAATTTTAACTGTGCAGCTGCTAAAGAGATGGAAAGATCTTCCTGGGGAGTTAATGTATTTCCTCCCAGGTTGTAAAAGGTATGAAAGCAAATCTATCACTCTGCTTCTTCTCCACCACTCATCTTGGGCTACTCTGAAATACCATCTCCTCTCTTGGCATTCCTTTTAGTAGCAAACAAGTTGAGTAAATTCAAACTGCTTTGCAGTTTGGGCTGAGCAAATGTAGAAGTAAGAGTTTACAGTAGTCACAGTTGTCTTTGTTCTGGAAAAGAGCCCCCCCAGTGCACTGGAGACCAGAACAGCCACTGCATAAAGCTCCTCATAGTGGGAACGTCCAACCAAAAATCAAAATTTCACACGAGCAGTCACTTTGGCAACAGCCTGCTAGCAAGCTGTCATCTAGCAAGCTGCCAGGGTAACTCTTTACCAGGTGGGAAGGTGTTGGCAGCTCAAACCCATGGGGGCAGAAGTGCTGGGTCAGGGCTGCAGTACTGGGGCTGACGCTGCGGCTGCTCAATGCAGCACTGCTCACTCAATGTGTCTGTCCTGTTTGGGATGCAGCTCGAGTGGATGCTTCTGAACAGCTTTTTGGCAGAAATTTTACAATTATTTGCCCAGCTTTATCATTTGTATCATAGTTCCTGTATCAGCTCATCCTTGTTATTGAGAGTTTTATGTCAATTTAAATGTAACTATTTCTAGCTTTCATCAGTTTGAGCCTTTTATGCCATCTGCTAGATGTCCAAAAGTTGCTTTCTTATTAGAAAATTTTGTTCTGCTATATTTAACCTTCAATCAGAGATATTAGCTCGTTTGGACCTGGTTTTTATCTTTGATCAATAGATCCTATAACAATCATTAAAAGCTTTTGTTCCTTCTGATCAAAGTGGAAAAGTAAAATGTGGAGAATCACCTCCATTTTCCTTAGCATTCCTCTGCTTTTTGAGAAGAAAAGTCTTATTCCTTGTCTATTTTCTGTCTTCTCCACCCTCTTAAGCTTCATCTACTCTTAAATCTTATCTTTTGGGTTGCCATTATCTTCTTGGGAAAAGCAAAGCCCTAATTACATTGAATTTCTATATTAAAAACACTGGGTAGCAGCTGATTAGCCTGCCCTGCCATTTCTGAAGTGAAATAGCTGCTTGCATAAAGCTGCCCTTTGTTTTCCTTGTTGACCTCTTACAGGTTTTTCCACTCTGCCTTCACTTTCTTTCTTCCCCCTTCTGATTTCATTAGAAGAATAGCTTTCATCTTTTGTTTTGGGGGGTGTGTGTTTCCATGTGCACTCATGTGCTGGCCCTTTTGTGTTGCTTGCACATGAAACTCAACAAAAGTGGAAAACTTACAGGGAACAAGACCTGAGACCTCTAAGCCCTGTCCAACCCTGTGGCATTGTCCTGCTCATTACACCCAGGCTGTAATGCCAGACTGCAAGGAAAAGCATTCTAGTAGTGCATGTAGATAGAATTTTGTCAGATGATGACTATATTTCCATCCCTTCTACTCATTTAGGGGCTTACTGATTAATAAATAGCCAAGAAATAACTAATTAACAAAAAGAAAAAAGAAAATTACTGTACTGGTAAGACTGGAATCAACAATGGGAAAACATGGAGAGACTGTCAGAAAGCCTGTCAGGCTTAATTTATAATAATACCTCTAAGTTTATGATTGAAGTATCAGAAAGCTGTTCTGAAACATCTTTTTAGCAGGTATATTCTCTTTTTTCTCCAGTGTAGCATGTGGTGCTAGGATGTCTTAGTAATCTCTTCTTAAAGACTGGACATGAAATACACAAAGACATTGAGTTGTGTGTAGAGAAGACTATTACATGTGATCTCTTATCTTATACAGTCTGTTTCCAGGGTGTCCCTAAGTTCTGTCAAAGTCAAATCCTGAAATGCTCCTAGGTTGGAATTTTCCACGGTTGTGGTATGATGAGAAGAATATACAGGTGTAGTCTGATATACCAGTCAAATCAGAACCACAGAGGAGTGATGACAAGGAAGCCTGCTCATCCTTTGTTTTTCATTAATATTTTTGTCTGTTCCCTGTTACAGGCAGCGTAGCCTCTGTGGATCACAACAGCCAGGCCAGGTCTCCTCATGCTTTCCCTGTTTGCGGGCATGAAAATCCATTTCTCAGGTGAACTGGAGGTGAACCTCTCAAAGGTGAGCGGTGTTCACGGTGTGTGTGGGAGCACTGCCATGGGCAGGATGCTGAGCCCACGGCAGGGGTGAGCTGCAGGGAGCAGCCGCTGGGTGCTCAGTGCTCCCGTCACTGATGGCTCTTGCTGCTGGCCCCTCCTAAACCCCGAGGAGATCCATAATGTCATTGTGCAAGCCATGGGACAGTCAGGAGAAGAGATGAAAGGAGCCTGCTGGAGTAAATTGTCAGGGAATGGGGGGGCTGTGCTGGGCCCAAGAATTATCTTAGTAATAAACCTACTCACAAGAATAATTGGGAGCAGGAGAGCTGCCAGTTAATAAAAAAGGCTCACAGCAGAAAGTATTGGGGCTGAGCATCAGAAGTAGCCTGACAGGCAGAGTCACGGTGCATCGTGGCGTTGCCCAATTTCATGTACAAGATGTTTTCTGTGCCAAAGGTGGGGCTTTCCCATTGCTCTGCCGTGCCATGCTTACCTGCCAGGGCATTGCTAGGTGTGCTTCTGCTGCTGTGCCCTCACCATCGCCCCGTGGATGCAGGCAGGCTGAGACGGGAGCAGATGCTGGGCTGATCCTGCAGAACTGCCTTGGGCTGCACAGCTCACCCCTCTGCTCCTGCCTGTGCCAGTGCAGTGGTTCCCGTGGGGACGTGGCAGACCACATCAGGGAGCTGAGCTGGTTTGAACAGCAGCCCTCACTCCTCCCCTTCGCTCCGTCCTGGCCGCTGTGGGCTGGGGCTGGCAGCAGTGGCTCTCTAGGCTTGGTCACAGGTATGTCAACATTCCTTGGTCACAGCCTTGGTCACAGGTACTTGGGGTGTGTGGCTCACCTGCCACCGCTCCGGGCTGGTCAAAGCTGAGCCAGGTCCAGTCTGGAGACATGGATGTCATTCTCTCGTAACACCTGAGATGAAAAGCCCTGCTTTAGGCTGTGCAGATGTCCAGCTAAAAGGCTCCAGGAGATTGCAACAGTGCCTTTACAAAGGTAGTTTTCATCTTTAGCTGTTATCATGCTTAGGCAAACATTTCCATGGATTGAGCAGACTGCAACAAAAAGCTGTTTAAATAGTATAACGAGACTGATGTCGCCCTAAGGAAGATATTGGTATGTGTTAGCATCTGGGAGTGAAGCCAAACAAACAAAAAAACCCCCAAACCAAAAAACCGCAGTTCTCAGAAATCAGCAGGCACACAAGCCTTGGTGCTGAAGGAGACAATCTCCAGTGCCTGGCACTCTGACAACTGCACCCCTCAGTCATTTGAGGTCAGTTCTCTGTGCTAACAGGAAAATCAGAGTGTACCCTCCTGACTGTGCCAGAGCAAGTCGTGGGCACAGTCTGCAGAGTTTCTTGGGCATCTTCTGTCCCCATTTAGATTTTCCCAACCTGTGTCCTCATCTCAGCTGACAATGCTCACTAAACATTGTCTTGCCAAGGATGGTCCCCTACTCATAACCTCACTACTGTGTCTCAGAGGCCAAGAGTGTCCTTGTCACTTCAGGGCTGCATGCTGGTCCCTGGGTGTGCTCCATGAGGAAGGAGTTGCTGAGTGTACCCTGGCATCTCCACACATTCTTGGACCATGCTCCTGATGCAGGGTGGTGGCAGACCTGTGCCTCTGGCTGGTCTGAACTGGCTTTCCCTACTACAGTATAACAGAGTCTGCAGCTCACCAAACACTCAGTGATCATTTCAGCAGCTCGTGATATTCTGGAGATGGGGCAGAAATTATAGTAATTGCTGCTGCTTTATCTCAAAACGCAATTGGCTTTTGGGAAGTTGTTATTCATACTCTGCTTGCAGAAGAAAATGGTGGGCAATCCTCACCTGT
Source organism: Sylvia atricapilla (assembly GCF_009819655.1). Lineage (NCBI taxonomy): Eukaryota > Metazoa > Chordata > Aves > Passeriformes > Sylviidae > Sylvia > Sylvia atricapilla. The sequence goes on along the minus strand of NC_089143.1, from coordinate 9,720,470 downwards.
GATGAGCTGACATGTCCCTAAATGCTACAGCCAGGGAGAAATAGTGAAGCTCACTGAGAATTTCCAGGATAGGAAAGAGTATTTGGTCACAAACAGCTGCCTAGTCCCAGCCTTACTTATATTAAACAATTCTGTAATTTTTTTCTCTCTTGTGGGCAAATCATTTACTGTAATTTAATGATCACAACCACATGAAATTCACTTCCTTATGTTGAAAAAAAAAAAAGAAAGACAAGAAAAATAGGATTAAATATCTCAGTTTATCTTTCCACATAGGTCACATGGCCAAAGCTGATTGTAAAATGTTGAAATACTAGTTTGAGGTGTAGCCAGTGCCAAGTGTTGTACACTTCCGTGTTCTCCCTCCCGTCCTATTGCTCACAAAGATGTCACACAAAGACAAGGAAGTTAATTTTCTCAGCAGGCAGATTTTTTGTTTAGTGTCAATTTAAAGTGGCATTTATTATGCTTAAATCTAACCCTTTCAGACCTTGGTGCTCTCCTAGTCCCAAATCCAAAAGGAGCAGCCTGAAAAAAACTTGTACAAAAGCCAAAGTGTGTAACAAAGTCACTTAATCTGAGAGTGTCTCAAAACCCCACACGAGCTGCAAGGAGTGGGTCCAGAAATGCAAGGTGAGACCCTCGTGCACCATGTAGCCTTTTGTGAAAAGAGCAGTGCAGGTCCCTGTGTTTTTGGGGTGCCTACACACCCAGGCAGGAGGCTTAGGCAAAGGTGAGGTGGCTGAACAAGGTGGACGCTGAGATTGGTGGTTTGAACCAGCATCTGGGAATTTGGCTCCTAAGGGTGATGGAGTTTGGAACTCAGACACAGTACAGTGCCATACAAAACTTGATTTTTCTTCCCAGCTACAGATTATAGCAGACTATCATGATTTTTTTTTTCCATGAGCAGCAGTTAATGTTTGCTGTGGTGGAAGCAGCTTCAGTGCTCTGCTAAGCTCTCATTAGCTGCCCCATTGCAGCTTGGATGCCAACACTGCAGCTGCTGACTAGGAGTGTGTCCCTCTGTGTCCTGCACAAAGGCTGGTGAGCCAAGGGATCCATCTTCTGGAGTGAAGCCAAGCTTCAAGGGAATACTTAGCTTGTGGCAGAAAGGCCTCCTCCAAGGGACAGCATCTGAAAAGCCAAAGACTTGAGAAACTAAGGATGCCCTGTGTACAGACAGTGCATGCATAACGAGCTTAATAAGCAACCCCTTGTCACTGCATGCCCTTTGGAGTGACTGTAAGACACCTTGGTCCTTAACTTACAGATTTGTTACAGGAGTGAGAATTGCTTATTGTAGTGATTGCTTCAAAGTTTTGGAACAAAGGACCTGCTCAAGGGCAGGCTGTTTTGCCTCTGACTGACTTAAGTGCATTTTTCTCTCTGCTGGTTAGCTCGAGGTCACTTCTGTGGGTGGTGTAGGCTGTTTGCAGGGGTTATTTCATGCTTCATGAAAATCTTCCAGCTTACCTGTGGTTTCCTGCTTCCCACCAGTGCACAGATTGCAGGCATTGGCTGAGCTGATGATGAGCTTCTGTGACATTGCGAAAACATGGAAAGATGGGCTCAAAGTGCAACCTGGCTGGCAAAAATTCTACGTGTGTTTGGAAAGAGGTGGGGAAAAAAAAAAGGAACAAAAGCATATTTTTCTTCACAGTAAAAGTACAATGGTGTCAGCCAAACCAGCTTCCTCCAGGGCAGCCACCACGCCACAAACCATTCACATGCTGAAGTGCAGGAACATCAGGGTGGGGACCAGCCCACAACCCAGATTTGGGTTTAGCTTTCACCCTCTGTTAGATGGAGGCATCTGACAAGTGACACAGCCTGTTTAGACAAGAGAAAAATATGTTTGACACCACGTTGGGAAGACACAGACATTTGGTACATGTGGGACAAAGCTGAGCACACCTAAGCATTTTTCCCTTAGGAATTTTCTGGTGCAGTCCTTGTCTGGTCACCTCCCACATCCAGGGTTTGCAGTTTTGCCTGAGTGAGGACTGTCAGACAGAACTTCCACCTTCTTTCATTAGGAACCAAGTGAACTCCAATTCTTCTCTTCTGGCTAGAGAAAAAAGTTCTGATCTGATTCATTCAGCTTGACAGAAAGTATTTCATGTGGAAATACTTCTACAGTACCAAATTTCTAAAATTTTCCATAGTCTCTTTCCTTTTTGGCAACCTGAACAATCATAATTGCGTGGCACAGCTTGTCTTTGTGCCAAAAGGGAAGGACTTGGTACCACAAAACTACCTTCTTTTATTCCCTAGCCTGCAGCTTCTCCCTTTCACACCGTTCTGACTTGCTGCCAGGCAGGACTTGGCTCTAAAACTCAGTCAAATGTGATTCAGCATTTAATTGACACACTGGAGCATTAAACCTGACTTCTGCTGGCTTTTAGATGCACAGCAGAGGTAGTTTCTCTTGTTACAATGTAGGTCTTGGGTTTATTTATTTTACAGGTCAGCATGATGGGTCAGTTTTTGATTGGCATCCAGGGAGCAGAGTTTTCTGTAAGTGCTCAGGACTCATTCAGACCAGAAGTGTTAGGGGTGTAACACCAGCCACAGAGAAGGGGATGAAGTACTGCATCTACCTTTTTGTATTATGAAAAATGCATGTATTTTGCATTTATTAGGAGAATTTTTATAAATGAGATGTTGCCATATAAGAGTGGTGCACTTGAGTTTCTTCTAAATCTGTTCATATAATAGTTGTATCACAGCTGTGCTGCTGGATGGTGTTTCCTAAAGAAAGCTAAAGCTGGTTTTTAGCATGGTTTATAGGATGATACCAGCCAGAGAAGAGCACATCTGCTCTTCAAGACCATGAAGAAAGACATTAAAAAAGGGAATGGGATCACCTTGGCAGCATTTTGAGTTGTCGCAGTGCCCAAAGCCTCAGCAGAACTCCTGACATTCCCAAGGCAGCAAGGTCATCTTGAAAGCACAATTGCTTTTCTCTGGCATTGTTTATGTTAATATCCTGAGAATGACTTGCATATTTCAACCTTACGAAGAGTTAATCATTAATTAAGATCTCTCAAAACTGAAGACAGAAATCAGCTGTCTAGAAAAATAAAGAAATTATCTTGTAAAGCATATGTTTAGAAAAGGTTGTGTAGATTAATTTTAATCTTGAGTAGCTTGGATAAAGAAAAAAAGGAAAGAGCAGAACACATTTCAGTGTGGCACAGCTCATCTCATTTGGAAAACATTGCTTTTTGTGAAGGTCATGCCTCATGTTTAAATATTTATAAAGGGCTATGGTTTGCTGGTGGTTTCTTTCTCATCCAAGTGGATTATAGAATCACTAAGGCTGGAAAATACCTTCGAAATCATCAAATCCCTCTAACTTAGCACTGCCATGTTCACTAGTAAACCATGTACCCAGGTGCCACACCCATATGCTTTTTTAACACTACCAGGGAGTGGTGATTCCACCACTTCCTTGGGCAGCCTTTCCGATTCCTGACCACCCTTTCAGTGAGGAAATTTTTCCTTATATCCAATCTAAGTCTCACCTGGCACATCTTCAGGCTATCTCCTCTTGTCCTGTCACTTGTAACTTGGGAGTAGAGACCAACCTCCCCCCAGATACAATCCCCTCTCACGCAGTTGAGGAGAGTGATCAGGTCTGCTCTGAGCCTCCTTTTCTCCAGATTAAACACCCGCAGCTCCCTCAGCTGCTGCTCACAAGCCTTGTGCTCCAGACCCTTCCCCAGCTCCACTGCCCTTCTCTGGACACCTTCCAGCCCCTCAACATCTTTATTGTAGTGAGGGGCCCAGAACTGGGCACAGGATTCGAGGTGTGGCCTCAGCAGTGCTGGGTTCAGGGGGACAGTCACTGCCCTGGTCCTGTGGCCACACTGACCCAGCCCAGGATGCCATTGGCTGCTTTGGCCACCTGGGCACAGCTGGCTCATGTTCAGCAGCTCCCAGCCAGCACCCCCAGGTCCTTTTCTACCAGTCAGCTTTCCAGCCACTCTGCCCCAAGCCTCTAGCACTGCCTGGGCTTGTTGTGACCCAAGTGCAGGACCTGGCACTTGGCTTTGCTGAACCCCATATCATTTGCTTTGGCCCATTGATCCAGCCTGTCCAGGTTTTTCAGCAGAGACTTCCTGCCCTCCAGCAGATCAACACTCTCACCCAGCTTGGTGTCATCTATGAACTGACTGAGGGGCACTCAATCCCTTTGCTCAGGTCATCAACAATGACACTTAACAGGACTGGCCCCAATACTGAGCCTTGAGCACTGCTCTTGATTGGCTGTCAGCTGGATGTAATCCATCCATGGATGTAATCCATCCATGGATGTAACTCTGGGCTTGGCCATTCAGACAGTTTCTTATCCAGTGAATGGTGTGCTCCTTCATGCCATGGGAAGCCAGTATCTCCTGGAGAATATTGCGAGAGCCAGTGTCAAAGGTTTTACTAAAATAAAGTTAGACAACTTCCACAGCCTTTCCCTCACCAACTGGGCCGCTCCTGATAGTTTCCATAGTTGTCAGATTTGGAATCTTCCAGCAATTGGGACCTCTCTGGTCAGCCAGGACTGCTCCCTCAGACTGCTCTTCTCCACAAACTTGGTATTTGCAACAAATTTTTTCCAGGTGTATTTACACCAAGGAAAATGCCAGGGAGTCTAGAGCACTGCAGATGAGGTGCAGCTCAGCTTTCTGTGTGTTTGAAGCATGGACCATGCTGAAATGAAAAGGATGGACTGGTTCCCAGTGCTCCTGCCTGGCAGTGAGGAATGCAACAGAGATACAGGAATTTGCGCACAGGGTGGATGGAAAGCACAGAGGGATGTTAGCTACAGCTCCATCCACGTCTAGGCACCGACTCTAAACGGCATGCAAAGAGAGATTTAGGTTGTTCAGAGGATGCTGGGAGAATGGAGAGATGCCCAATATGCATTCAGGGAAGGTCACTGTCCTCTGCAGGTGGTGGGACAGAGGAGCCAGTGGGACAGTTCATCTTTCCTCCTTGCTGGAGCCTGCAGGGATGCTGCCTGCAGTGCCCTGCTCCTCTCCTGCCCCAAACACCCTCTTCCCAGCCTGGAGGGGAGCACTCTTGGCAGAGTGGGATGTTGCAATGAAGTAACAGTCTCTGTTTTTAAAGAATGCTTTATTCACTACATCCTAGAAATGTACCGTAAATGGAGCAAGAACTAAATAAACTCAGAGACTTCTGACAATACAGAGAAGAGAGATACAATAAAATACCTAAAATATCAGCTCTTTTGAGAATAAGGCACACTAGCTTTATTTTTTTTTATTTATTTATACTTTTTTTTTTTCCTAGAATAGTTTGTTCTTAACCTAACGATGTTCACATTTCAAGTTATTAGACTTACCTCAGTAGTAGTGTACATGAAATGGTTTAGAAGCAAGTGTCAAGACAGGCATGGGCAGGAGGCACAGCATGACCTGGCTGCCTGAATGCCTGGGTCCTGCCTCCATCCCTGGGTCCTGCCTCCATCCCTGGGTCCTGCCTCCATCCCTGAGTCCTGCCTGCTGCTACCCTGGCACAGGCAGCACCCACGGCTGGCCGGGGCACCTCACGGTTTTCCCTCATTGGCTCCTTTCTCTTCCTGCCATCTCTGTGAGTGGCAGGTCCCTTGTCCTGTTGGCAGGGAGAGCATTAGTGGGAAAGGAGCCATCAGCCTTCCTCTCTCCTCTGGGGTCAGCCGTGGCATGGGGCTGGAAGTGGGCCAGCAGAGGCCCAGAACCACTGGACTGCCTTTTCCTGGCCCCAGGGGTGTTTGTGCATGGCCCAGGGACCCACGCTGGTGTTTAGTGTGGAGCCATGTAAGGCCTTAGGCTGGAGGACTGGAGGAGGCAGTGCTGGACTCTGGCTGGGGGCTTTCCCAGATCTCCTCCTCTCTCTCCCTACACAAGGGCAGGACCTTGGGGCTGAGGTCTGGGTGTGCTTTCAGATGTGCAGGTACAGACAATAAAAGTTTCCTGGGAAGGGGTGTGGGGGGACAGAGTCCAACCTAATGGGTAACCTCACAGTGCTTTTGCTAATGGGTCGACGGGGTCAAGGGGAGCTCAGCTTGTCTGAGCAAGAGCACCTACAATACAACCGCTCAGTTCTGAGGCAAGCAAAAGAAGTGTATTAAAAAGGTCACTTAACTGAGCTCGATGTGGTTTGGAAGTGGTTCAGTTGTCAAAATATGGCCAACGTGAAACTCCTTTGGTATGTACTTATACCACAAAAAGTAAAGGAACATTGTTTACTGACTCCCTGCTTCTCACCTTTTGTCACCAGACTTGTGTTTGCAGAGCTGATGCACTTCATACAAAGGGCAAGATATTTTTTTACCATTTTACTCTATTTTACATTCACTGCACTACTAAATAAAAGCCTTTAAACAGGCCACAAAACACTGCAATAACATATTTACTTCTTAATAAAACAAACTTTTTTATAATATTGCAATAAAATGCTTTTGTTTTGTGGCAAACCACATACCATGTAAATTTGCAACATAAAATGACTTTAAAAATGTATATTAAAAGATATTTACAAGCTCTATGTCTTAAAATCATTGGGTCTAATCACTCCCACCCCTGATGTGCATGTACAACTCCAGTTGTGGAGAAGGGGAATTAAGAGTGGAAGGGAGGCTGGGAGGGAGGCTAGCCCTGTTTCACTAATTCCAGTATCACTACCACCCCTAGTACCTTTGAAATTTCTCATGGAACATGATGGAGCAATGGGTTAAGTAATGCTGCACATCCTCTCGGCGAGAGCGTGGCTACTTTTGCCAACAGCAGCAGACGTTCTCAGTCACTACAACATATACTTCAAAGAACAAAATGAAGAGCATCGAAAAAAAAGCCTTGGCTTTATACTGGATGAAGATCTAAGTCAAGACACCTCGTGTGAAACATCAGCCACTCGTTTCTGTACATGCTCCAACTACAAGTAGCTTTAATAAATAGAAAATCCAGTTGCTAAGGAAAACTTGGAGCCTTTCTTCACCTAAAAAAAAGCCAGCAAATCACACTGTGAAGAGGTATGTGTGAGGAGGCATTTTTTTTCTCTCCTCCAAACAGGCAATATTAGTTACTTGTGATTTCAAATGAGAATGAGCAGATTGTATTAATGCCAGCACAAAAATGCAGAGGTCTTGCACATTTTTCAAATTGCACTTTCCAGTATAATTTTTAAATAAGATACTTGTTGTTTTCTTCTTAAAAAAAACAAAACAAAACAAAACACTAAGGTATGTATTCTTTAAATATTGAATATACTCTTCAAAATATATTGTTAAAACTTTCCCTAGCTGCTCAGGTGTGCTTTTTAATATATAGCTGATATATTATTAAAGGCACTACAAAATAGACATCTCTGGAGTGCAGAAATTACTAAAAAATAACCTTCATACCACAAATATATTGAAAATATAACTGCTAAAAAAAAAAAAGACCCTATGCAACCCCACTACAATGCATATAAATGCACGTCAGTGGTGGGCTGGATGCACCAAGGTCCTTTGGAAATGTACGAGTACAGGCATGTTAAATTTTTAAAAATAGCCTAAAAAAGTTAGTGAAAACTTCAAACATAGAAAATATTTCAAACACGTTTTTTCTATGACATTCTTCACTTCCTGCATTGTTTTACCAAAGCCCAAATGTTTACTCTTTCGCAGAACAGTTCTTTCTTCATAAATAGTAAAGTGTTCCTTCAGTGTGTTTCTCCAGCACCTTCCTCTGCCGGACAGTTTCAGTACGTCGGGTAGACGTCATGGATGGGCACCTGGATGGTGGCGGCCGGGAATGCCGGTGGGATGTACCCGGCGTATCCTCCGTAGGCGGCGGCGGCAGCGGCGGCGTTCTTCTGTAGCGTGGCTATTGTCGCCGTGGCCGCCGCGGGCGCCGCGAACGGCACGTAACTTGTCCCGTAAATCCCGGCGGCGGGGATCCGCTGCACGTTGGGAGCCATGGTGTACACCGGCGTGATGGGGCGACCCTGGGAGGAAAGGGTTCAGGCCTCAAAAAAAGAGTGCTTTGGTGCGACATCCCGCTTCCACGCAAACCCCCAAAAGGGAAGGAGGTGATGGGGACGGCAGGCGGTACGTGCCCTGTTGGTTGAGAGTTATGCTGTCATGGGAGGCTGCTCCCCCTCACAGTTTTGGTCCCCCATAGTGGGGAAAGCAACTGTCCAATGTGCAGATGTCTAAGACGGGTCAGATGGACTTCAGGGCTCTTGGGCACTGTGACATCCTCAAGAGCATGTAATGGAAGCAGGGCAAGAAGCTAGGCTTTCCCCCCACGTTGGGTATGCACTGCAGGATGTATGGGGAGCTGGAGGTATGGGAAGCCAATTTCTGTGCTGAACTCACCTGGAAGGGAGGAGGTGTTGAGACAGCTGGTATTACAGCTGCGGCTGCAGCTGCTGCGGCAGCTGCTGCACTGGCTGGGTCCTGCTGGACAGCTATAGGGTTGATGATGTGCTCAACAGTGTGGATTTTGCCATCTTCCATCATCTTGGCTGGCGGTGCGGCCTGAAACATGGAGTACTGGGCACCAATGGCAGGGATGGCCACTAGGAGAGACCAGATATATTGGGAGAGAATTTCCAGGACCTCTTGTCAAAGAGCTCTCCCTCCCAGCTGCACCAACTCTCCACAGTGATCTTGTGCTGCTCTTATCAGAGGAGGCAGCCTTGTGTGCAGGCAGGGCACCTGGGGCAGCTCTGCCCTCCACATGTGTGGAAACACTGAGCTGATGCACCCACAACCCCTTCTGACCACTGCTGTCCTTCCCACTGGCCGAGAGTGTGGCCTGAACACAAGGAATAAGAGTGTGTAATGTCCCAATGAGGTCCCTGGTCCAGCTGTTGACATTAAGGACTATGTAGCTGCCATAGGACGAGCTGCTTCAGGACAGAAAGTTGTGGTTTGTACTGCAGATGTTACAGGCAGCAACCAGTCTGTTTTACATGCCATCCTTTGGCCAACCCTGTGAAATATCAGCTCTTTTACCAGCATTTCCCAGCACCAGCTCAGCTCGGCTAAATATGTTTTATCCCATGTGTCAGGATCAATCTACTTTGAAGACATTAAAAAAAATCAAACTTATTTTTAGGGAATTCTCCCTCATGCCAAAATTGGACAACATGATATAATTAGAGCCATGGTCTTTCAGACAAAGGGAGAACATTCTGGTCTGAATAATATTGTTCAGGATGGTACACAGTCCAAAACGGAGTTTCATGGCCTGCTTAGGGAAGAAACATTCTTTGCTGAACATTTCAAATAATCACAATAATTGCACATGATCTGGCCATGTACACTTGTACTCCAGAAAAACCAACTGTATTCTGGGCTGTATCAAAAGCAGTGTGGCCAGCAGGTTGAGGGAGGTGATTCTGCCCCTCTATTCTGCTCAGGTGAGACTCCACCTGGAGTGCTGTGTCCAGTTCTGGGCCACCCAGTATAAGAAGGATGTGAATCTGTTGGAGAAGGTTCAGAGGATGTAAAATAAGCCCGTAAAGTCAGACTGAGAGAGTTGGGGTTGTTTGGCCTGGAGAAAAGATGCCTCTGGAATAAAGACCTGTACTGGAGGTTTTCAGTACTTATAAGAAGAGGGGGCCTATAAGAAAGACTTTATTGTAAGGCCTGTAGTGACAGGACAAGGGGTAACAGTTCTAAACTGAAAAAGAGTTGGGCGTAAGAAAGGGATATTCTATAATGAAGGTGATGAGACACCGGACTGGTTGTCAGAGAAGTTTTGTGTGCTTCATTATGGGAAATATTCAAGTTCAGGTTGGATGGGCCTTTGAGCAACCTGATCTAGTTAAAGGCATCTCTGCCCATGACAGGGGCATTGGATTAGATGATCTTTCAGGTGTCTTCCAATGGAAACCATTTGGTGACTCTATGATTTCCATCATTGCCTCATATTGCATACCTCAGCATTCAGCTTGTGAGCTTTTTAGCTGTAAGGTTATTCACAAGGAAAAAAAAGCATCATCGCTAAATGATAGATGATGGACTAAGAGGTGGTATGAGCATTTATGGGAGGTGCAGCCACTATGCCAGAAATGAAGCCAAATATGTACACAGGTTTCTCTCTGTGCAATGAAACTTTGCAATGTTAAAGCGTGCAATTATGCCTGGTGGAAGGAGGTGACAGAAAGCAACACTCTTGCTCTGATCCTGGAGAGTGCAACAAGGAAGCTGATCAGGTGTCTTTCAAGCAGAGATGTGTCCTCCACCAGTGGACTACCACTGTTTCCTCAAGCAGAGACCTCCCCAAGTCATGAGGTTTTCCAGTTCTTTTTTTACACCAAGTCCACCTGGTCAGGTCAAACCAGTTTTATCTCTGGTTTAAATATCCTGGATAATTTCTCGGCAAGGAGCTCACATGCTCCATTCTGCAATAACTTCTGTCAGAAAAACAGCAACAGGCATCTGGGGTACTGGGGTGACCTTGCAGGAGTATTCCAACTATTTGCAAAGAAATGAAGTTGATCTAAGCAGTAGACAGGAAACTTTGCAGCCAGTACATTTCTACTCCTTTATTCTGGTTAGGTGCTTTCGAAGTCACACCCTCTTCATAACTGAGGTAAGTCTTGTGTGTGGTATCTGTTATTAGATCAGCTAATCTGACTGGGGAAAGCAGACCAGGTACTTCTGTGCTCAGAAGCTGCGCTGGAACCATACAATAGGGGAAGGTCTGATAAAAAACCCTGAATCTCAACATGCTTCAAGCATAGAAACATTTTGACTTGAGCTTCTAGCTTTTGTTTGGCAGTTGAATAAAATATAGACACCACTAATAACATGCATTTCCAAGCTCACTTTTCAAGCATCCTTTAGTAATACCTGGAATTCCTAAAGTATCTTTGCAAATACACATAGTGGTAATATTTTCTGGTGGTGAGTGGGTAGTTTTCTCAGGAAGTCTGATCTTTCTCTAACTCTCAGCCTTTCTTTGTCTCTAGATTTCTTCTGGCATTGTCTCATCTAGCTGTTATGAAGAACTCTTCACAGACTTCATTAGATGCAAGCTGTAATTTTCACTGACATAAATGAAACATGTTTTTGGAAACAACAATGTAAGCAATGCTTACATCCTGCCATTAGAGTTTACTTGGAAAGAGAAATAGAGAGACATCAGGACTTCTGCACAGAGGGCTGGTCCCCATCACCTCCAAAGACCTTCTTTCTCAGGTTACTTTTTCAAATAAAAATCTTTTCAAACAGTATCCTGAGGAACTGCAGAGCTTCAGCTTTCATCTTGTCCACCTGAGAATGGCAAGGGCTGGGTACTCAGCTGACAAAGCTGCAGGAGGGGGCAATCCCTGCCCCAGCCCTTGGACTGGCTCCTCAGAGCCCAGCAGAGATGAGAGCACTCTGTAGGCACTGCACTGCTGCAAAGGTGGACCCCGAGGGCTCCCTGCCTTGCTCCTTCCCCATGCCAGTGATGGAGATGGAGGAGCTTGCCTCAGCCAGGGACTTCCCTGCAATGGGAAAGCCCCAGATCCTTTTCCCTGCCTTGTACCACTGGAGAAATACGGACTAAACAGGGGAGGGCTACAGTCTGGCTGGAAATCTAGGATAGGAATCTCTCAGGGTGAAATTAGCATTTAAGACGTTAAAAGAGAGGAAGATTGCTCTTAGTCACCGTGTTCTGGTGTACATGATTAGAAGGAGAGGAAAGTCTGCTTCCCCCTAAGCAAAAAGGTGACAAGAGGAGTGGGCATGGCTTTAGTCCTTTTTTCTTTGGCCTGAAGGGCTCCCAGATATTTGTGTACCCTATCCCGTTGTGTGCCTCTTGTGTGAAGAAAAGTCTGGCCAGGGCCAGGAGGCACTCAGCACAAGGGAGCACTGAGCCCCAACTCTGGAGCCGTCCCCATTGCCACAGCTGTGGTCATGGACTGGCTCTGGAGGGGTCCTCACATGCTTGAGACAGGGCTTGGAGTGAGGGTTTGCCCACCACCCCTGCTTTCCTTCCCTCCTTACACATACTAACCTGCACCAGGCTTAATGGCCACTGGATTGACTGCAGGTAACTCCAAGCTGGGCACCAGTTCATATCCTTTCTCTTGCTGCTTTCCTTTGCCTTCATGGTACCTGCTGTAGATTCCACGGCCGGCGGAGTATCCCCCCAGGTAGGAGCCCCTGGGACCTGGAGCTCTGTTGCCAGCTGCACCTCGTCCTCTGCCTCGTATGCTGCCTGCTTATGATAACAACACAGAAGATGATGAATAATGGAGAGTGACAGCCCTGTGGGGAGCATGAGTGACCCCAGGTTGAAATCTGGAGGCTTGCGCTTAGAAATGTGGCTGCTGAAGTCAGCATGATTGAGTCCTAGTGATTCCTCTTAGGAGAACAGAAGTGCCTAAGAAGCATCCAGTTTATCTATGCTTGATTAGCTTTTGATGTTTGTGAGCATATATTAACTGCTCACTTATACTGGTACAACTCTTGTGGCAAGTGTTACAGGCTCAATGCAGTCAGTAGACAGCAAGTGGATCCTGAGGGTGATTTCTGTGCATTAGGAACAGCTTCTGCTGTCTGCTGATCTCCAGAGGAGACCCAAGCTGTCAGCTGGTGTGATAGGACCCTGTGGAGATGGCATGACATCATACCTGCCCTTTAACCAAATTCATCCCACCACTGCATGTATTTTAACTTAGGTTGTTTAATTATTTTCTCTGCTATTTTATTAGGTGCACATAACCCATTTCCAAAAATATTGCCTTTATTCATCTTAGTGGCTCCACATGTGTTATGACAGTACTTTGAACACTGCAGTACTGATGTGCTTTATGATGGTCTTATTGAATATTTAGACTGTTACTCAACCCTGTCATAGTTCATTCCAACTACAAACCTAGAAACTGAGAAGCTGAAATTTTTGAACAACTAGGGTTAAAAGTACTTCTTGGTTTATGTGGGTGCATTAAGAATATATTTATGCTAAATTGCTTCTTCTGTGGAAATACACATCAAATTTCAAGAAACTAATTCCTGTAAGTACAGGACAGTTGTAATTATAATATCAGTTATAGCTGTTAGGGTTTTTTTATGAATAAGTGATTTTTGGTTAATTTTTAATGACTGTAACCGATAACTATTTAAGGTATACATAATAAAAGAATTATTTTTCACTCACGTGATTGCTTCTGCTTGTAGTTCTCAAATGACTTCATAAAGGACAGCATTACCGTCATTTTAATGCAGAAGGTAAATGACACCTAGAGAGTTCCTAACTAAGGCTTTCCCTAACCCCCTCTCTTTGGAGAGGTGACCATATCCATGCCTCCAGAGTTGCTGTCATAGGATCCAGCTCTTTGAAAGGAGACACCAGAAGCTGGAATTCTTAGACTTGGTCAGACTTAGCACAACACTCATAAATCCCAAATCCCTCCGTTCCCCATCCCATGCTTGGTTTTTACCTATTCTTAACCATGTATTTGATACCCCTCCCATACTATCTTAGCAATTACATTAGCAATTATCTTACATTAGCAATTATTTATCCATAAATACACTTCGTATAGTCATAAACTATAGTAAGAACAAACAGAAATATGACAAAAAGCCCTCTAAAAGAGTATTAAGAAAAAATCGCATGGCACTAGGTGTCCTTTGGCTGAAGCAGACCTTTCACATCAGCTTAAGATCAAATCTGCCCATCACGTCCCCTAATTGTGCTTACTAACCTTTCACAAAATAATCTCTGTTTGGCCCGATCAAGGCATTGTATGGATATCCATAGTATGCTAGTGTGTATGGATCACAAGAGTAAACATAGTTAGGTTGCTGAGTTACTTCAGAGGTTGCTGCAGCCCCTCCTTTTGCTGCTTTCTGGTAGCGAGTGTACTGCTCCTTGTCCACTGGCTTGGCCAGAGTAACCTCCAGGCATGAGCCTTCTAGTTCAACACCATTAAGGTTGTTCATGGCATGAATGGCATCTTCCCTGGTTGTAAAGTGCACAAAGGCGTAATCACGGATTTTTTTCACTCTCTCTACACAGCCAGGGTTAAACTGACCAAACACCTTTTTAATGGTGTCCTCTGTGGTCTCAATCATTAAATTCCTCACATATAGGATTTTAACAGTCTCCATGACATCTTCATCCACATCTATCTCTGGTTCTGCCCAGTCAACAGCGATTTGATGTCCCCACAGCTGGATCCTTCCTGGCATGAGTTTTCTCCTGGCCATGGCCGCTGCTCGATGGCTCTCATACTCCACAAAGGCAAAGCCTCTGTTCTTCATCTTGTCTGCAGCGCTGGCATACACGATGACATCCAGGACGCCTTCTGTCACCTTGGAAATCTCTTCCAGGATCTCCTCTCTCTTCTTCATCTTGGGAATGCCTCCGATGAAGAGCCGGCAGTTATCCACACTGCAGCACACACCCAGCAGCCTGCCGGGGCGGATTTCGTAGTTGTTCAGCTCCCTGACAGCACGCTTTGCCTCGTGCTTCTGTGTGTACATCACGAAGGCGTAGCCACGGTTCTTCCCATCAAAGTCCATCATCAAGCGCATTTCATAGATGCGGCCCACAGACTCGAAGACGGGGACGAGCTCGTCTTCGTAGACGTCGCGGGGGATTTTGCCCACAAAGACTTCACAGCCACGAGGAGGGTGCAGGCCCTCCCAGCCCGGAGGAGGGCCCCCATACTTGCGTTGCCCGTTCTCCTGGATCATGCTGTATCCAGTGCGGGCCATGAGGGCCAGCAGAGCAGCCTCGTTGGGTGCCCCAGCAACACCTTCGGGGACTTTTGTGGTGGCCACATTAGTGGAATCATTGCTCATCCTTGCAGTGGAATCCTCAGCGGTCATGGTGTCAAACTCATTCACAGCGTGATAAAACCTGGGCAAATGAAGAAGGAGGACTCATTAAAAGCTGTTAGTTACCATCAGAATTCCACCTCTCTTTCATTTTCCTGTAGTTCTGCAAGTTTGGTTTTCAAAATGGGACTAAGGCTGCAGAAGAACAGAGGAACATGCCACACCAGAGGAACAAGCCTGAAGAATGATACTGCAGGAATAGTGTATCCTGGACACAGGCAAAGCTCCTCTTTGAGAGAACGAATGAGGATCACCTGCCCACAGATCCCAGGCATTAAGAGCTGCTGCCGCCGCAGGACACCAAAGGCACATGGAAAGATGCCACCAAGTACCTCAGAATCTCAAGACCTTTGAGACCCTTGTCTTCTCTTTGAAATGGCAGAAAGGAGATTACACAGAACTGAGAGAGAAGATACTGACAGGAAGCCAGAGGTACTCACATACAGAGCCTTCTCCCTCTCAGTCACTCATCAGTTAATCCATTTACTCCTGAACAGCACAAGCACCAAGTGCCATATTCCATGGTGAAAGGTGGCAAATGCATGAGAAGCACCAGATAGTTTCCATTTGATAACAACCCTTTGCTCCTCTGCATTAACTGTCAAGTAGGAAATAATAAATGCACTTCAGCAGTGGGGGTGGAGGGCAATTCTTGTCCTTTTGTGCAAAGGGTGATCTGACAAGTTTCTGAGTTGCCTACTGCTTGTGTTACAATGTCTGACATGTTTGTCTCTTCCATTATTACAGTAGGACTTGACAAAAGCTGAACAGAATCACTCCTTTATGAGAAGTTTGCTTTAGGTCAAGCAGACAGCACAGCACTGCAAACCAGCAAGAGGAAGGCAAATCTCAGAAACCTTCTGCATTTGAACACAGGCAGGGAGCAGGAAATGCAGACATACAGGAAATGACCATGCTAATGACCAAAACTGCAAGACAGTGGGCTTTCTTTCTGAGCACAATTCAGTAAGACATCTTGGGACTCTGAGAGTAGTGAGTTCATTGACTTTTAAAACTGCAAGGGTCCATCAGACAATTTAACACAAGTGATTGTATATGACATGGGACATTACATTTTAGTGTTATTTGCACATTAGGTGCTATAGCATTTATCCGAGTAAATTGTACATTCCACAAGGACCTTGGCTTTAAGGAATCAAAGAGCTGTGGACTCTGCCACATCCCTCTATGGCTTGTTGGCTAACCACTCCATCATACAAGCAAGTGTGCAGTATTTCTCACGAGAATTTGTTTGACTTTTGCTTCCAGATAGGATTAGATAGACTAAAGAGTCTTTCAAAACCTCTGCTTATGCCTTGTAGTGATATTTAAGTCATTTAATCAAGACACAACTCTGTTTTTTGAATAAAACTCGCAGGCTGAGCTCACAATTAGTAATTTTTTCACCTGAAGTTCTTGTTTGTTGGTCTTTGGACAGTTCTCTAGAGCTTCAGCCTTTTTCACCATTGCTATATACAGGGATGAAGATCATCCCTCTTTCTCTTTGTCTCTGTCTTGACAAAGCCTGTTTCTTCACACCTTCTCAGTATCAAGTCACACAGAGTTGGGTGGGGGTTTTTTTCAATGCTAATCTCAAATCCTTTATAGAAGCACCACTTGCTCTGGTTATGTCCCATGTAGCAGGCACGACTTGTGTTTATTACTCCTGAATGCCACAACCTTGCATTCAGCCCTATCCCAACTGCCTTTGGAGTAGATCCCACCTATTGCATGTTGCACAATTGGCTCCTTCCCGTTGTGTTTTAGAACTCCATCAGTCTTTCCTTCACTGATTTATTTGTCATGATTTGCATTCATCACCAGTCTGTTGATGGAACTGTCAAAACACACTGACCCTTGTAAGACACTGCAAACCACCATAAGAAATGCTCCCAATATATAAGTTTGACAGGTTGTTTTTTTCTTTTTAAAGGATGAAGCTTCAGAGAGATTTATTTATTCTATATAGTTGTTTTATTTAGCAAGACACAGGTTTCTTTCTGGCCCATAAGGACTCAAATATATATCCTTCATCTGAACGATTTGGCCATTGCATTGTTTACCACAATGAAGATCTTTCATTAGTATAACAAGACCAAGTCCACAAAAATATCGGCACAGATTTTAGGCACCAAAGTCTGATTTGTGTGGTTCATAAAATCCATTTAAATCCTAGTAACCTCAGCACCTCAGATTTTTACAGTAAAGCTCCTGAGCTGCCCAGAATTGTGCTGGCCTATACCCAGAGGTGCCTCTGCAGCAAGGGCGAACACCACTGAGCCTGGTTCATCTCCTAAATGCATTTGGGATTGGGAAACCAGACCTCTGAACTTTGGTCTGTGGTAGAACCTGACCCTGCATGTGTTTTTGGGCTATGAGTGTTGCATGCTAATGCCTGTGAGCCATTCTAATCTAAAAATATGGAGAGCAGAGGAGAAAATAAAGAAAGTAGAGGGCAGCAATAATGATGCTGATGCTCAAGGAATACTTTAGTAAGCACAATTTGTTTGGAACCAGGTGTGTCATGGATAGCTTCTTGAACTGCTGTTGATAGATGTTTCTCTCAGATTCAAACATTACCCTTCAACAGTCAGACATTTTAATTTTATTCCTGGGAAATATTTGAAATAGTTAAGAAAATTAAGGTAGAGTAAAACAGCTTCATTTTTCCCTTGACAAATTGCTCCCAGAAGTGTAACTTCACCTTTTTTGGAATAAAAGCAAAGCTAGTTATACAAACACCTTGGTGGGAAATTATCATCACCTCCACATGGGCCACCTGTTGGCATGTCAAGTACTTATCACTCCAAGTTTGGCTAAGGTTAAAAATTAGCAATTCCATTCAAACCACTTGTTTTAGGTCAACTTACATAATAAGTCTCTATATCTCTGTTATCCGCAGGGCTCTGTGTCTGAGGCTTTAGTCTGGAAAGCTACGGATGATCACTGAAGTGGAGTGAGGGGAGATGAAACTGAGGGGAGAATCTCCTCTGACCCCCAGAAACCAGCTGGTAATTCAATGGCCATGCAGGAGATTGCATTTTCTCCTGCATTTTTCATTGCACCAGCAGGATGATTTCTCATATTGTAACTTTTACATGAAGCTGCTTCTAAGTGCTGCTGGCCAACTTTGCTGCAGACATTGTGATAGTGATAGTGATAGCACCATTTGTGACAGTGCATTATTAAAAATTTCTTGTGAACCTAAAATGCATTTATCCCTATGTAATTTATTTGGAATCAAGACCCATGATCAAATGTGTTTTGGGTTTTTTTTCCTATGCAGCTACACAGAGCTGGGTTTCATAAATAGGTACTACTTAAGAAAGTTACAGAGCCCATATAGCCCTAATTGTTGTAACTAAATACACACTTAACAATTTGTTCATTGCCACGTTATACCATCAACAGCTTGACTAAGTTCAGGTATCTTTTACCAGAACATTTATCATCAGTGATCATCTGTAGCTTGATGAGAAAATGCACAGGCTGTCTGGCCTGAGAGCTCTTCTCTCCTGTTGTTACTGCCTTTCAAAATGAGCTACCAATACAACCTAATGCTTTTCAGACTGAAATGCAATCCCTCTCAAGAAAATAGGTTTCAAAAATGCTGGTTTCTAAAGTGTTCAAACCTGGTTGTGCATTTTTAAAGTCAACAGCAAACTGGTCATGAAAACTTGCTACTACAGGTAGGTCAACACAAGGCATGGGCTGGTACTATGGATCTAGTGGGCTTTATAAAGCCAAGCTGATTTCCAACATCTGATATGAGAGATTAATGCAAGAAAATGCAAGATTTAATCTCCATTAAAATGCAGTGTCTTGTGAAATATAAAGTGCTTGGTTCCTAGACTCTGAGGAGGAGGGTACATCTGATATTGATGACATAGATTCAAAAAAGAGACACAGACAAAAATATTTTTAACAAGAAAGGTTGTGTTTTGGAGACATTTAAGTTTTAATGACTCATTATCAAGACTGAAACAAGTCCTTGGTTTCATTTTAGGAAAAGGTAAATCCTGCTTGATTGTTCAACACCACGTTAGATGGATGCTAACATCTACCAGCCTACCAGGAGCAAGGCTGACGAGCCCCTCAGTTCAGCATCTCTGTTCCAAGGACTCTTCCTTGCACGGGTGAACTCTGAGACACTCAGTATGTTTCACTGAAAGCATTCAAATTTCACTTCACCTTGCTTATGAAACCCCTCTGCTGCCAGTAGGAAGGGTGTAAACAGTTCTTGCCCTAAACATTAATTATCTTCTTTTTAAAGGTACTTTTCTCCCCCCACATCCCAGAACATTAAATCTCAAACTTACTGTGTTGGCAGTGACTGACCTAAAGCATACTGTAAGCAAGCTGATTAACTGAGAGAGGTATTTTATTAAGCAGAAATACCACACCTCGATCAACAACAATACAGGGCCAAATGGTGATGTCCCTTGTCCCAGGGCAAAGGCAGCCTGGGGCCCCAGCAAGAGAGCAATGCCCAAAGTCCACACATCAACTTATCCCTGGGTTAGTCCAGCACTGGGCGGTGCCCTGTGAAGTTAGAAACATTCTCCTCTGTTGATTCTAGTGTGGTCAAATAGGCTTTTACAAACACAGGGACACAGCCAGTGTCCTTGCGGCAGTAACTGTGTGTCCACTTCAGCCACGTGCTCCTCAAAAATGAGGTTGGTTATGTTTTGACTTAATTCTTCCTTCCAGCTTTGTGTTACGTAGATTTAGTGGCATCATGTGTCCTTCTGTGGGTGACACAACTGCCAGCAGTCACAAAGCCCAGGAACAGGTGCCAGCACCACCACAGGCAGCAGAGGAGACTGGGGAGATGTGCTGTCCCTGTGATGACTGTCCAGGGCTGGGATGGGGACACCTGTGCCCCACCTGCAGACCCTGTACCTTACAAACTCCCACTGAGTTGACAGGGCGTGTGCTCATGGACACAGCACAGCTACAGTTTCCTTCAAGAAACTGCCACAGTTTTGCATTTTAAACCACAGAGGGAAAGACAGTTGCTGAAATTTCAAATACACCCTGTTGGCAGAGGGAAATAACAGCTACTTGTTTAAATGTGACCTTCCTAGCATTTTACTGGAAATAAGAAGGGAAAATGTTGATACTGATGATGATGATAGGCAGCAGCACTAAAAGCATGGCTGTCATTAAAGTTCTTTATTTCCAAATAAAGTTCTTTATTTCCAAATCTCTATTCTCTATTCTCATAGATGTCTCATGACAACTTTATATTCATAAAATGCATACAAAACCAACAGCTTACTAAGAACAACTGTGTGATTTTATCACCAACATCAGACACTGCAGAAATGCTCCTACTGAAAATGCAGTTTGCCTGTTTAGAGATCTGTTGGCTGAACAGAAAAATTCAATGGCCTCATCAATTCTAAATAAGGTAGTGACTCATGCATTGCTTCAAGCCTCACGTGCAAGTTACCTCTATGTTTAAAGATAATTACAGTATCATCATACATTGCTTTGCTTTTTCTTCCAAGACTGTCCCTCTTGTTCTCTTCATT
The DNA here is from genome assembly GCF_009819655.1 of Sylvia atricapilla. Classification (NCBI taxonomy): domain Eukaryota; kingdom Metazoa; phylum Chordata; class Aves; order Passeriformes; family Sylviidae; genus Sylvia; species Sylvia atricapilla. The sequence continues at coordinate 9,700,097 of NC_089143.1, read as the reverse complement.
ATTTTCATAAATGAGCTGAATAAAGCAGGTGTCTTTGAGACTGTTGCTGAAGCTGAGCCATGACATGCCCCACTGGAGGATCTATGGCCAGTGTGGGGATCAACAGGAACTGGATCACACTTGGTTTCCTACATTCTGCCATTAATGAAATGCAGGTGTCCAAAGCTGAAACTTGTGGTGCATCAGTCCCAGAGAGTGCAGCATTTCAATGCAGATTTTAGGCCAAGGCCCTTTCCTGAATTTCTTTCAGGCAGGAAAGGGGAGGTTACGTGGGATGGATGATACCTTCACCTTTTTACAAAAAGCAATACCTGAGACCAACAGGCCATGACAATGTCTGCAGTATGTCAGGTACATTTCTTTACCTGCTGCTGAACTGAGTGAAGAAATTGTGCCAGGCTAGGTGAAACATTTTGAAAGGATGAATTTTCTTAATCTGGACCATTTTGGCAAAACTGTGGAAAAAGCTGTGGTACTGCACCAGCAGACCTGAAGGGGCAGGAACAACGGCTGGCAAGAGACTTGATGAGTAGCTTGTGATGAGCAGCTTGGAAGAAAGTAACCTCAGAGATAATTGACAATGACATGTCTGTCTGCTGTGCAATTTATCCTGCTGCCAGCAGCGCTAAAGGACTGCTTATTCTCATCATCATCTGCATGCCTCAACGGGGTCATTGAACTTGTCCCTCTCCAGTCAGGGTCAGGAACTTTTTGGCTCAGGTGCTGCACAGAACACAATGAGATGCGCACGGAGCAGCACTTGCTGCACTGCATATTTCCCACGTGTGTTCAGACAAGAACATGTACAAGCAGAGGCTCTCTGCCCACTAGAAGTACTATACTTAAATATAGAGAGTAATAGTGCCTGAGAGGCAGGATAAAATCAGCCTACTAAATCCTGAGGCTAGCTGCTGAAATTAGGACAAAAGGAAAACAGCCTCAAGTTGCACCAGGCAAGGGAAGATTTCTTCATTGAAAGGGCTGTCAAGCATTGGAACAAGCTGCTCAGGGATGTGGTTGAGTCACCATCTCCAGAGGTATTTAAAAGACATGTAGATGTGGCACTTAGGGACATGGTTTACTGATGGAGTTGCCAGTATTCAGCTAATGGTTGGACTCAACGATCTTAGAAATCTAAAGATTCTCTGATTTTATTAACTTCCGCCATGGTTACAATTGGCATTCTAATCTAGAGCCTATCATCAGAGTTCTGACCACTGATTTCATTGCAAGAGTTTGTATTTTATGCTTAAATTTCGATTTTATTCTGGTCAGTTAGTTATGCTCACTTTGTATGGGGCGAGATAATGTTCAGGCATGAAAAGGAGTTTTCAGGGTGGATTTACTGTGGAGAGGGTCTGTGAATGGCTTTCAGTTGCATTAATTTGTCCTAAGTAGCTAAACATGTTAAAAATGGTTAGTTCCATTTAAAACTCACCAAAACCTGTTGACTTTGACTTTTGATTGTATTTGTTTCAAAGAAAGGGACAGAAAATAAAGTGTGATATTTCTAAGAGTACTCACATCTATCACTACTCCCCTGATATCAGTTATGAGATTCTAATGGCTGCAAGAGGGATATATTTAAGATAGGGATGAGTGCTACAGAAAATCCTGCTCAAAAACTGCAAAAACTATATTCAATGAGATGTGAGTAATAATATTTCAAATAATAAAGCAAGAAAACTTTTCTGAGCATAGCTTCATTTCCTGCCACGGCCTTTTGATGATCACAAATCAAAATGTGTAATGAATATATGATTTTACCATGGCAAGAATGAACCCATACTGATGAAAAAGTTATTGATGTATCACAGCACCACCAATACCTAGAGCATCTTACTAACATGACCCTGCTTCTGCAGTGTGAATTCTGCTAATGCAATGTGTGTTTCTTGAGTGTTTATATGCTACTGCAGTGCCAAACCAGCCACCTCAACTTAAACCATTTCTGAAGGAAGTTTGGGTAAGCAAAACCCAGTCTCCTCCCTTATTTTATATGCACTTTTCTGCAAGTCATTCAGAACTTTGTCCAACAAGTTGTGCAACCCCTGTATTATCCTGTTTGCCCCGGCTCCATCTTTTACCCACTCCAATTGATTCATAACTCTCACTTATTTTGATAGGACTTGTTACAGGCTGAGGCTGAAGTTATTATCCTCCAATATACTGAAGCCACATGTTGAGGAAAACTGAGAAGATGAGACATGGTTTGTGTAATCACTATTATCAGCTGTCTAAATCAGGAAACAGCACAACCATTCCCTTCTCCCCAAATTCCTGTATTTCAATTCTAGTCAGTTAAGTCTATCATGACCAGACAACAAAACGTGTGATATATGAATTTCAGTGTAGTTTTTCCCATTCTGGATGAGCTGTACTTGATGAGAAAGTTTTTGCAGTGTTTCTTTACCAAAAATGTGATTAAACACTGTTCTCTGCAGAGATGCTGGTACAGGTAAGTGTGTCCTCCTCATTAACTGTCTGCTTTAGAAAGCATTCAGCTTGGAAAGGGAGAAGAGTTTCATTCAGGAGGGACTAGAAGCTCACAAGCTTTTGCCATAAGAGGGACAGGAGAAGCAATGTTCTGCAACTGAAAAACAAAACCACAACTAGACTCATCTGTTAATCATTACCCAGGAAAGATAACACATTCACTTATTTCACTTCTTGTCCTTCTGAAGAAAAACCTTATATATGAACATGGTGATTAAATTCAATCATAGAAAATGTCTGTCAAAGGTTTTCCTGAACTCTGCAGTGCAGGGATACATGTGCATGTGTTTCTTTTTTTTATAACACAGGACACTTTATCTATCTGTCTGTCCACGTAAATATTACAGTAGTATGTTCCACTCTGCAGTGCAACCAGTAGTATCTTACAAAGTTCATAACTTACAGTTGTCTTTTCAGCTTTTCTGATCAAACTTTTTCCTGTAACTCTCCTGGAGATCCCAGAGTGAAGCATAGCACATCCTGCCTGTTTATACAAAATCCACTTGCTTAGTCAAATTTACTACAATAAAAATAGCTTCAGAATTTTCAGTTTACCCTAATCCCATGCACTGCTTTTATTGCAACATTCTAAGCTTTGTGTATACCAGGTGAATAGTGCAACAACAGGGGGGCCAACCTGCAACCCTGCTTGCAGCAGGAGGCAGAGATTCCAGGGAAAGCTGAAAGTGGCTCAACATGTTCCCTCCCCCTCAGGTCACTGAAATGAAAATCAGCATAAAGCAAACCACAGTTGGGATGTGAATGTTCACTGCTGAAAGTACATTAAACTCAAAGCATTTGGCTTAGTCAGTGGCTGAGGTTTTGTCCTTTTTTTTTTTTTTTCCCCTTTGTGCACCGACATTTGACCCTTTTTATAATATGCACCTTGCACCACTGAAACCCAGTTAGTTATTAATTAAACTCAGGTACCAATGGCTGACTTGTACATATCACCATTTTAACTGCCTGGCGCTGCGTGTGCGCAGAGGAGTGGGGGCTGGAAGCCAATGTCTTTCTGTGAAATTCTGTCATATCGGCAGAAAGGAGCTGCAAAGTGCAGCAATTTGTACCTGACCTCTGATCTAAGAAGTTTGTACAGACCTTTGAACGCTCGATTGGAGAATTGAGAAACAAGGTTTGCAAGTACAAGGAAGAGATTTTCAGCACTCGTTACCAGTGCCCAGTGTTAATATTATAAATTGAAAAAAATGTTTAACTAAGGTAGGAACTCTCTCAGGGGGCAACTCTCCTGTGCTGGGTTAATTCAAGACAATTTAAGTCTACTGAAATTACAGCTCACTTGGAAATACCTATGGTTTTGAAATGAAACTTCTGTTCACTCCAGAAAAGAAGTGGGGTTTGAGACAGACATAATTTGAAATTCACCTTTTGTTGACCTTAAGTGAGATTATTTCTTTTTTTAATTAGAAGGTGAAGAAAGAAGACAAGGATAATTTGATTCAATATCATTTCTTCAGCAAAGACTGCAGCTGAAATTCAGAATTGAATGGAAATTATTAAAAAGAGTAGCAAAATGGTGACTCCTTTGTTAACTTTATTTTTATGCAACGTATTATCTAATCTTGGTTATACAGTGCAAAGCTGTATGAGAAACCCATGGAAAAATAATCAAACCAACAACATTACAACAAGTTCTTGACAGACAGTCATGTGGTCTTGTCTTGCAAACATAAAGAGCATATTTTAAAGTTCTGTTGGATTAACCGTGTCAATTTAATTAAAAACCTCTCTCAACTCTTATACACACTGGCAAGGTCTTTGGTGCAACACCATCAGCTAACACCAACTGCAGACTGCATTGGGTGTGAAGGCCTTCAGAGATCAGCTGTGATAATACGACTGAAAAAGATGTCCTTTCTGCAACCCAGTCTGCCAGGCCATGGAGCACTGCAGGGGACAGCAGCAACATTTTCCATGATTTCCCTCAAATATTCTGAGCACAGGCTGTCATCCATGGCAAGCTCAGATGTGCAAAGGGAAAGTGAGTACTTTACAGATACATTTTGAATCATGGTTTCAATCCCACCTAGCTCAGGACAGGACATCATTATAATGCAGCTGCTACATCTGGTCCACATGTAAATGGACATTTTTGTCATTGGTTTTAATTGCACCTTACTTGCAAAAACTACGTTTATTTTTTTCCTGGTTTAAGTTAAAACTTCACTATTACTATACGCACTGACCCCAATAAAGCAATAAATTAATAATTAAATAAATAAGGGTGAACAGATTAATGTCACGTGTCCAATGTCACATACAGGCCTTACACATTTCACATCCTGCTTAAGTAGAGTATGAATAGAATAATATCAAAGCTGACTTTCTTTACATGCTGTTGAATTTTCAGTATGCAGATTGTGCTATATAGTTACATTTATATTAATAATACTTGGATATATATCCTGTTCACTTAAACCTTCCAAGCCACCTTCAATCTACAAGCCTCAAATTCCACACCAAAAGCTGATAATCCGCTTTTATTAAAGTTTGATATTTTTTTTGTCAATCTCTTTAAAGAGCAGAACAAATACCAGGCGGCACAGACAATGGCAGAGACAGACTGATTGAAAACACAATGCCAAGCAGTTGCAATTGGCTACCTTTTACTTCATTAATTTAAGATAGCAGAGAAGATATCTCTGAAACATGATTTTGTTTTCCTCTAAAATATCAGTGGTTTAGTGTTCATTGTTCTGACATTAGTTTTGGTATTTGCTATGCAAATTCTTTTAGATATTCACGTTGATCTCACAGTTTAATTTTACAAGCAGTTGCTTAATTCTCAAACAACCCCTTAGGACCCTCTAAAGGAGGGCAAACCCCTGAGCCCATACCTTGATGATGACATACTTTTGGTCTCAACTCCCTGATAAATGAAAACCAGATAAAAAGCCCTACAGAGCAAACAAGATTTCCCTTACCTCGCTGCTCCTGCGATCGAAGTGCAACAGGTTAAGGGGACTCGCGCCTTTGCCTGAGCAACCTTTCTTCCTAATGGCAAGAGCTGTGCAACCTGGTTATAGAGTTTTGCATCTCTTTATTGGTCAGCGAGCGTTAGCCATTTAAATTCCTTGGGAGTCATTTGTTAAGGGCTCTTAGGCTGAGGCTAAGTGGGTGGGACGGGAGGGAGAGGGGATGTTTAGTGCTGCCAGACGCAGAGAGCTCTCCAGAGTGGTTTGAAGATTAATAGAAAACTATCTGCAATGAAGGGATCTTTGGAGGGAGGGCTGGGTCCAACCTTCAGGGAAGCATAGGAAAGAGAAACCATAACATTTTCACAGGTAAAAAGAATTTGAAGAGAAAGATTTCATTAAAAATCCAAAACCTGGAAAAAAAAGGATTGAAACATGTACAAACAACTCCTTCCTAGCACAAGGCGTTGTGCAAATAGCTTGGGTTACTCACAACAGATAAGATAAGAAAAGGGCATATTTTGCTTGACTGCATGAGGCTTTCTCAGTGAAAAATTTTTTTTTTCTTAATGCGCGTCTGGCAAAATTATTTCAGGCCGCGCTGAATCAATTTACCTTTGGTTGTAGGAAAAACAAAGGGTCTGCAGCTCCCGGAGAGAGAAGCAGTTTTACGGATCATGTCGGCGGTGGGACGGTAGGAATAACTCAGCCTATGCCGTGTACCCGACATGCACTGTGTCAGCAGTAAACACGGAAACTCCAATGTGTTTGCTCAAAAGGAAAAAAAGCACCTGGTGCAGAAGTAAAAGCACAGGGGTGGTAAAACATGATTCATGACAGTAGAAATGGTCTGTACATAACAACGGAGCATTAGGCCCTGGGAGCACTTAGGCAAAGCAAACAACACACCTTCTCGAGCAGCCAAGAGGAGGAACTGCTCTGAAACACTCTTTGGATGATAGATTTGCCCGGTTGGCAAGCAGCGGGCACAACCGGCTGGCGGGAGGAGAGGGAGCAGGGCATACCTTGGGAGATGGCTAATTTCTGGGAAAGGAGACAGCCTGAAGAAGGTGAAAAGCAAACAGCACATTGCAGTAGCAAAACAACTACAGTTTCCAGTCCTTTCCCAGGTGGTTTTTACTGGCATAACCATTCCTTTCGTCTTTCTCTTTTTTACTGTTTTTTTCCACCCCCAAAAGAAAGCTTGGTCCAAACCTCCATCCAAACAGCATACAAGCAACAACCTCAGGGCATCCACATCTGGAAGGAAAAGTATCTTAGCCTCTCATTGACAAACCCTAAATACAGGTATATTCTGCAGAGGGAGCACTGTCAGTTTGGTTGAGATGGTCCTACATAATAACTTATTCCTGTCCTCTGAGTCTTTTAGTCTGGGCATGTAAAACTTAAGAAACAACCTTATCTTGCCAAGTCAGAGGCTGGTCAACAGGGAAGAGGGGTAGGGGAGTCAGTGGGTGTAGAGACAAGTGCTCTAATATTAGAAAGGTCTAAAAGAGAAGAATGTGGAGGATGGCAAAGACTGGCAAAAGAAGCATCTTTGTGGCGGTTTCTGAAAGCAAACAGGAAGGAGAGCCGTTCTACTTACACTGCAAATGACTGGATGATTGCAATCACTCTGTTCTGGATTTTTATACTTGTTTATCCACTGTACTGGGGCTGTGGTGTGTTAGGCACTGTACAAACACACCTGGAGTCTGGATCCTGGTCTCAAAGCACTGGCAGCCCAAGTCTACTGTGCAAATCTTTCATCTTCAGAATTCATCCCTGCAAATGTTAACCCGTTAGCTACATGTGCTGCAGAGAAGCAGCTACTGCCCTGCAGGCAGGGAAGCTGCAGCATGGAAGTTTAAATGTTTTACCCAAGACTATGGGAAAAATCAGTATCAAAGCTGGGGATAAAATCTAGGAGATTCTGCCCAATAAGATCCATGCCCCAATTCCACTGATCTCTGTAAGGAAATGAGTATAAAACATCAGCAGTTATGAATTTGCAAAACTCTATCAAATTAACTGATTTTTAAAATTCAATATCTTTCTCTTATTTCATATTTTTCTGCTGGAAAATAAATCAAACCTATAGCTAAATGTATTGCAAAGTGAATCCAATCAGCGGCAATTGTGAGTGTACTTGAACACCCAGAGAGGACTATTCTGGTGTAAGTGAAAAAGCACTGATGCTAGTGAGCTGATGGGCTCATTTTTAGAAGGCTGTTCAACTGCTGTGTCAATTAGCATCATGTAGGGAGGTGTCTCGAACTCTTGGCTTTCATTTCATATGTTCACTTTTAGCTGCATCCTCTTGTTAATTTCCAAGTTATTTTCCCATTATTGTTTAAAGCAAGGATCATCAACAGATCATTTGTTGCAGGGTATTCGGAGGTGTTACTATTCCCAGAATGGCAGAATTTAAAAATACATTAATTTTTCCTTCAGGCTGTGCTTTTATAAGGAACTTTAGATGTTTGGGCAGAATTATGCAGTGTGTCTCCCAGCTTTCCCTGACATTAGAAACCTGGTTTCCTTTGACTTCAAACTCACTGTGTTCATAATGATTGCATGACTCTTTATATACTTCTTTATGATGGCAGGTAAGGAAGAGTGGAAAAGTGTTAAGAGCAGAGCCATATAAGCAACAGGGAGGAGGGATTGTATATACACCACATGTTCCTCTCTTCATACAGCATCCATGGCTCTGGGGAAAAAATATAAGCACTTCTTTCCTAATGTACAGCTGACTACAATAAATAAAACCCACCCACTGTTACAATGATAACATATATATTTAGTTGCTTTGTCATTTTAATTATTGACAGTGAAGCAGGGGCTAAATCTTAAGAGTTGTGAAAGAAAACAGTCCAGACCAGTCCATGTCCATGTCTCCTTTAAACCTTCCATTGCCCTTTATTCTTTCCTGTAGCAGGATTGCAGGTGAAAGATTTTTCTTAAATAATTTTTCTCCTAAATACAGTGATAGAAAAGGTTGGATATTGGAAGAAAAAAAGTGGTATTCATTGGAATATGGTAATGATTGGGAATGAGGACCTTCTCCCTGAGGCAGAAAAGACTTCCAAGGAGTTGGCGCAGACTCTTTCAAGGAGAGACAGCTTTCCCTCAGCTCTCTCTCTTCTACAAGTAGACACATCAACTGGCATTTACAGATGGATTGCACCAGGCTCCTCAGTGTGATGACAAGCACTAATGAAGCACTGGATCTGCCTTCTGAGATTTTTAGAAAGATCAAACCCAAATGCTTTGGGAGATCCACAGGCTGACCACAGGCTCATCATTTTATTGGAGAGATGTCATTGTCTAGATAAGAGTGAATATTTTTGATGATTATGGTAATAAATAGATTTTCAGGAGATATTTCATGATGGAAACTTAGCATTATGTGACAGTACAGACATGTGAGCAAGTGAAATGAGAGGGCAGAGTAAGGAGTGAGCTATGGTTGGCCTTTATGGTTTTATTTGGTCTTCAGAAACAACCGAGAGACTGAAGTAGAATGAGAAAGGAATGCACCAAGTAAAATATTTCACTAAAAGGACACATGAATCTAAAAGTGACTGGCAAAGTCTCTAATCTCAATCTCAGAAAGTCTTGATCAGTATATTCACACATAAACCCAGTATCAGCTATAATACAGCCACAAAAATTGGGATCACATAATGTAACAAACAGCATTTTTTCCCCTTCTCTGTAATTTCCTTCTTTTTTTAACAAAGCCACTCTGTATTTGCTGGGACAGGTTCCCACATGTTTATAGAACAATTTTATTGCCTATTTGAATGTTTAAAGGGACAACACCACTTTATTTAAATTAATAACATGTTATTTTACACCTGTTCTTGTACAATGTGAGTTAATACAGCAGATTTTGTATTTTTCTGACTTTATTAAGCTACTGCAGACCAAAACATGGGGAGATCCTTCAGAGAACATAAAGTTTGGAACCAGTAGAGCTTTCCAAGTTCTCTCACACCCAAGCTTCCTCTACACATAACCTATGTCAACGTTTTGATCTTTACATTGCCACATCACAAAGAATTGCCCTTATAAAGATGGACTCTCAGTCTATTCTGCCAGCCAAGGCACATGCCTTATTTCCCCCATGGAGATGACAAAGTCACGGACCTGAAGGTGGAGTACCAGCTGGGGGGAATGTGGCCAAGGACACCTTGGGCTTTCTGGTTTTATTTTTTAGTCTTAGGCTTCTCTGGGTAATGGGCAGTGGGATTTGCTCTGATAACCTTTACGGTCACCAGCCAAAGGATTTGTTCTATTTTTAGCGAAAATCTATTTTATTGTCATTCTGCAATGAAAGTCAGCACTGAGGATCAGTGTAACAGTCAGGCTCAGTTTCCCCATGTAGAATTTTGTGCTTCAATTTAAACTTGAAAGCAAGCTTTAGGTTCCAAAATATAAGAAGACAGACAATGAATAAACCTATGGAGTGTAATAGATTTTAATTAGCACACAAAACAGAAGGAAGCCAGCAAAACACAAAGTTGGGTTTTTTACATAGCACATTTCTGTGGCATGTTTGCTTTCTATCAAAATAAATACAGGGTGGGTTCTGGATAGATGTATCTACAAGGGAGGGTAATACAATAATTGCCTTTCAGTCCTAGAGTAAATCATACACACCACAGGAAAAAGGTTTTGCCCTCGCTAGCCCCATGTGGCTGCTCCAGACCACTGTTCACACCACAGCTCCACCAACACGTTAAACTGGTGCTGTCTACACAGGACTCCACTCCATCCTTACTGCAGCCTCTGCATGTGTGCCACAAGCATTTGTGCTGCTGCACCATGCACCCACCTGAGCACCTGTGCTGCTAGAGAGGTAAAAGAGAATGGGGCCTGTCCCTCTGCCAGAATTGCTGGCTTAAGGCATTTGTTGGGTCACCAGCATTCATGGAAAATTCCTGGGAAAATTCATGGGAAAACAGGGGAAGGGATTCTTTTAAGACCTGCTGAATCTAGTTTCACAGCACAGTTCCTCCTCTGAAGAGGCCAATGAGATTCCAAAGTGGAGTAAATGACAGCCTCTCTGTATCACCAAGGAGCTCACTGAATCATCCAGGGAGACCAGAGGGTAGAATAGCAAATTCCAACTCTTTATGAGTTTGTATTTAGCTGGTGAATTTTATCACTGTAGCTACAGAGGGATTGAAGGTCCTGGAGGAATCCAGGAAGGAGGGTCAGGACAGTAGTGTGAGCTCAACAGGTCACCAAAAGGTACCCAATGGCCACCTGCTGTGGCTAGCACGGATATCCAAGCAGCACAAGCCAACCATGTACCAACCAATTTTGATAATTAAAAGGTTACTGGCAAACAACATTCTTGCGGTTTCCTTCACGGGCCCTTTTGCAAAGAAAACCATAAGATTTTGTGATACGTGCTCACAAGAAGGAGAATAAAGACCTCCAAATGTACATTTATAGGTGACCTTCAGAACCAGGGTATGAAAATGAGTGTGGCTAACACACACAGTCTCTTCCAGTAATTGTTCTGCTTTTTTACAGCTCACAGTAGAGTACAAGGATATTAAGAGAAAAAGTCTTCCTCCAGCCAACAGACATCATCTTTGGTCAGGGCATAAGCCTTTCTATTTTCATTCTTAATGTCTTATTGAAAATGAAACAATAAGCATCACATGGAAATTGTGTGTAAAAAGAGTTTATCCAGTAAGGAAATTGATAGAGTTTCCTTTAGGAAGGCAAATTTATTTTTTCTGCCTCCTAGTAACTTGAAGGAAAATTTTAGACTGCATGAGACTGAATGATCTGCTGGGGAATTTACAATATCCATTAACTCCAGCATCTCTTATAATTATATTTTATTACATGTCCACGACTTCCCTTTCTCAGAAAATTGATATACTATCAGGATTAGAAAAAGCAGCTTTTGATGATGTCAGCAGAGTCTGAACTGGCACGCACAGCAAAGGCATCATTACCAGAGAAGTCTGTGTTAAGCAGACTGACCTTTATACCAGCCCCATGCTTATTACAACACCTGTGATGGGTCTTCACAAGGAAGGGATTTGCGATGACTGAGTCACCCATCAGTGGTGAGTGCTGCCATGAGGCAGGAGTGGGGTCACATCTCTTGGCTCATGGCATGGAAGATTTTGTCCATGTGGTCCAGCACAGATTTACCCATGCTATCATGTGTCCTTGCTTCACCTAACCTCAGCCTGGCACTCCTCCTCTGCCAGCATCTGCATCCTGTCTGCTCCTCTCCACTGCTGACATTCCCTATGGGCAGGCAGGACTGGGGCTGCAAACCTGCCTCCAGCTCAGCTTTCTTCTCAGCAGCCAACACTGTACCAGCAACAAGCTGCAGGCATGTTCTTCCTGAGCCACTCTTTTGGGGTGAGTTGAGTTATGCTGCCAGTCTAAGATGTGCTTCTGCAGTGTAGGAAACAGGATGGATTTGCCTGTTATCCCACCAAACGTTACATACAGCACAGGCAAGTCCTAGAGCTACATCTACACCAAGGCACCTGCACAGCACACAAGCAGAAGTGTAACATGAGCGACTCTTGATAGAAACTTTGCAACCTTGTGGTAAAAACGCCCACCTTAAGCAAACATGCTTAAATAGTAAAAGGGCACTTTCACCTCTGCAGCTGCCTCTGGGCACGGGCCCACTGCTGGTGTGGGACTCTCAGGCATCATCCCTCTGACTGACAGAGCTACCCAGGTCACCCTGAGGGGTAGAGCCAGTCTAATTAACCTTGGGAGTGCTCAAAGGTTGTGTTAATGGGCTGCTCTCAATAACCACACTGAGGTGATTTTTTTACAGAACTACCCTTCTGCTATAAAACACTTCTCTCTCAAAGAAAAATCTCAGAGTGCTGTTGACATAACTTGCCTCAATAGATATTTGACAAGATAAACCAGGCAGAGTGTCTGTGATTTCAAGGACCATAATAGCTGAAATATTTAGGAATGAAAAAAATGGTCTGAATGGCAGTAATTATCAAATCCACTAGCTAAACTGCTCTTCCCCTTTCTCACTAAAGAAAATATCTCTACAATAACCCAGGATCTGCCACTCTTGAGCCACTGACAACACCAAAGCAGGAGATATTTCTCATTTAGGAAGAACCTAAGCCCCACACTTCCTATCTCTAAGAGAAGGTTTGTATTTTCAAGAGGACATTTCCAAACTGGCAATAACTAAATCCTTAAGTTCAGACTTGGAAGCTACATGAAATCATCCTGAGACAGGGGGACACTTTTACTTAGGCTAAAGAAGGGGCTGGAGCCACAAAATTAGTTCTTCTGAGCAGTACCTGCACTCTCAGCTCTGCTGTGTCTCTCTCTCAGATTTCCTCTCTTCTGCAGGATGGATGTAGACACTTGGACTGCCTAAGTCAGGCCCTGTGGTTGAGGCCACCTTGTTTTGGGGGGGAAGGAGACTTCATCTAAAAGGTTATCTGCAGTGCAGTCTTTGGGTTCAGGGAAAACACCTCAGCATGTTTCATTTGTTAGAAGAGATTCAACCCATGTGATCAACTGTTCTGGGCTCTGAGGCAGAAACAATGCTCACCATGCACCTGAGATGGGAGCGGTTTGCAACGATGCATCTGCAATTAAACAGGAAATTGTAGCTTGTCAGTGTCTTAAATGAATGACAAATGGCAGTAAGTATGCAGAGATACTCCCTTTCTTTGGAAAAAAAAAATTAAAAATCTTCTTAGGAACTTTAAAAGCGTGGTGACTTTGCCCTTCCTAAAAATAAGCAAGGTACACTCACTCCTAAAGGAAGCATATTTAATTGGTGGGAACATGTATAGGTCACATCTTCAAAGTAAGCATTCTACCAAATATCCAGAGAAAGAGCTGCAGTAGTCTATACCTAAGGTAAAATGGTTGAAATGTGACCTTTGTAGGGCTGTGTGCTGTCTTCAGAGAACCAAAGGAGATAGGCAGAGACCTATGCATGAGGATATTGTCCTTTCTGCTACCTCACTGGTGAGTATTCCAAAAGATTAGCACAGAATATCTGAATATGAATATGTAATATATTGCTATCTAGCACATAGGTTAATGTGACTACCACCAGATTGTCATCTGTCCAAATACTTAGACTTTCACATCAACTCTGAGGTCTGAATTTTCTATCTGTAGAAGAAAGTATCGGTTCTCTTTATATTTAGAGGTGTACGTGAAGAGGTGGTTGAAATTTTGTCAGTGTTTAAGTTTATTTGAATGAAGCCAACACACTCTTGGTGCCACATCATCATGCTTGACATGAACTATATCACATCAGGGTTTTAATTTGACTTCTCAATATGCTTCATGGTATGAAACTGGTGGTATGTACAAGACAGCACATTCCAGAAAATGCAAATAAAGCTATCAGGTGGTGAGGTTTGCCTTGTTCTAATCTCCGACCTTTGAGAAGTGAAGCAAAGTTATTTTCTGAAGATGTACCACACGAACCATGATGAGTAGCAATGTTATCCTGAGGCTTTAAACTGCTTTTCTTTGGAAATTCTCAACTTTTTACGAACAATTATTGCTGGGAATGAAATCTAAGTGGATTCAAATTGCCTTGATGATGCCAACAACGGAAAAGTAATTTCTGTATGCAGTTACTGAGGTATATAATTTCAGAGAGGAAAAAATGTAATATTTTGTCTTTGTGATTTACTCCAGAAAAAAACCTTTTATACTCTTGAAAAGGTTACTTTTGATCTGTTATTAATCACCTTAGAAGATGAAACACAACAATAAAAGATCACTTGGGGAGCACAGCATGAGGGTTGCTGTACCTGCTGTGGCACAGGACACTGGTGACCTGGAAGAACAGGAGCCTCCACAATGACTGCCTGTTTCTAGCAGGGATTCTCAGTCATGCTCAGAGCTTCACAAAAGGATCAACTTTCCCATCTAAAGCACAAGACAGTCTCTTGCATTTAGTGGCTAAGAAGACAGATTTCTCAAACAAGATTTTCCGTAACCACCTCCTCAATGAACATTGTGTTTTAGGGCATCTACTACTTCCCAAGAGACGCAAACAGGTCTCTCGGTCTCCAGGCTCCCTTTGACACAGCTTGAACCCCTTCTAAATACCATAGGAAACATGACCACGACCACAACATTGCCATGGGGTACGGTTACTGACCTACTGGTGGCTCCTCAGCTGGCTGGCAGAAGGAGGTTCGTGCCCTGCTGAGCCGTCCCACACCGGTGCCTCCGTCAGCGTTGTGTCCCCAACGCTGTCCACTGCTTCCAGACCTCAGCCAGGGACTTTGGAGGTCACGGAGAAGCAGCAGGACAGACCTTATGCTTTTCAGATGCTCTTTAACTGAAACTGTCAACGAAACCTAAATCATTACAACCCCTAATGATGACTGGAGCTGATTAAAGGGCACTTTACAAAAGGTTCCTCCCTGGGTACACTGTGACCGTGTTTCGCCAAGAGCAGCCAGCTTCTCTCCTACTTCAGCTGGCCAAAGGTTAGCACGTCAAAGCGAACAAAGTCCAGCAGTAGTTCATGGTTAAAAGGCTAAAGCCACTCTGGCTTATGGCAGGTGCTCTAGCTGTAAAGCTGCTGTGACACTGAAAGTGCACACACAGGAACTACTGTAAAATTTGGAAGACGAGAGAGTGCATTTTGGCACAGAAGACAAACCACGTTTGCTGCTGTAACTGAGCAAACAGACAATAATAGACTCATTGTCTTTGCCGGAGTTAATTTCCCTGTTTGCACATCCTAACTCTTGCATGCTCTTCCTTTTTGCTGAATGTGTGGTGTTCCCATCCTGGTTTCCTAAAAATGGTCCCACACCCTGCCCCTGCAGGGCCTATGAACTCGTGACCTGTGTGCCAGTCTTATCTCCACATTCCCACTTGTGGAGCTCTGCACCAGGTGCAGTCAAACCTCTCAGGGATGGAGAGAGGCCTCAGAGAATGTATGCAGCCTTGGGAAAACCAGGACTAACTCTCAGATTACATTTATATGAAGCTGAGGGAGAAGCAGCCAGAGGTGAGCTTTCCTCCAATGCTATCTGGGGAAGCAGTGGCCAGCAGGGCTGTACAAGATGCAGGTGATGGCAGCTGTGGCCTCAGCAGCCACACAGCCTGCAGGACACGGTGCAGAGAGGAACACAGGAGGAGGGCAAAAGTTGGGAGGATGGGAGTTACTGGGAACCTGGACTAAAGCTGGAATTGCTCCGCATTCCTACAGTGGTATTGTAGAAAAGCAGATTTAATAAGTTGTGTTAGTCATAGATCAGCCTTCTATAATGATTTTAAATCCTCCAAGTCCTTGTCTGTCAAATTCACACTGAGATAAGTAGGAACTAAGCATGCTCAAGAGCCTTTGAAGACTGTATGGGTGCCTAGATACTGGGCTTGGGAGGTCTGACTTTAATTATTCATGTCTTAAAGCAATAATGTATGAAAAACCAGTTCTGTCTTTCAAACGCAAACTTTAATCACTATATTGCCCAGGTCACACTAATTTTATCAAAAAAAGTACAGAGTTCCATTCTAACCCTGAGTAAAAATCAGTTCTCTGAGACTATGCTGCTCTTTATTTCATTAAGCATATAACATTTTTAAATTCACCTAGACTTAAAGAAACGTACTCCAGAAGAGCTGACCTTATAATGAAACAAGGAAGAAACACCAAGGACAGGAAGAAATCTGAAGAGTAGAGGATATCTTCAGATAAGGATTTATAAAGGAACAATCTCACTGCTTGTCTGCCTGTTGGTTTGGAAACCCATGACAGCTAATGTACTGCATGCTACTGTGCCTTTATTTCAGCAAAGGGAAAACACAGTTTATTTATTATCCTATTACAGGGCTTTGTTTCTGACGTCCTTACACCCAAAAGCAGCAAAAGCACCAAAACAACGTACTGTTTAATATCAAACAATACTCTTGTTTCTCATCAGAACAGGGAAGTCAATTCTTCCTCAGCTGCACAGACAGAATGAATATAATTATACGTTTAGTCTGGGATTATCAAAGAAAATAAGGAACATTGTGAAAGCAGGGCAAATTTATAACAGCAGCAAAACCTGCTAGGAGTTTCTCTAAGTGCCTGTCAAGCTGGGAGCACAATGTTTTATAAAACTCAGTGTCAGTTCTTAGCTCAGCAAAAGGAGCCAACAACTGGAGATGTGGCAGGGGGAAAAGGAATATGTTGCATTTCAGTGTAGAGTGACACATGAGCCCTAATTTTGTAGCTGGGATAGAGGTTACTGCTGGGGTCTCACAACTCACATAGATTCTCTGCCCTACTTTGCAGCAGTTCTTTTGGTTTCGCCCACAGATTATATTCTGGACATGAAAGTTCAATTGAAACTGAGTCCTTAAAAGAACATTTCTAATTATATATGCTCTGCACCAAAACTGTGCATTGCTTAAAAAATTCTCAACAGGCCCTAACATAAGCACATCACCTGGTCTTAGCTCTCATCTCTTGAGGAGGAGCTGCAGAAACTCCCTTCTGAACAAGGATCACTTTTACTCCTAGGAGGAGATTCCTGGTGGAGGGAGATTCCTGGTGGAGGAAGATTCCTGGTGGCCCACTGCCTGTGCTGCACCTCCATCTGATCTGTGAGACAGCAGGGGATGTGTTCTGTCCATTCCCAGCCAATGAAACCCTCTGCTCCCTTTTGGCTCCTCTTTTAGAAAGAATCAGCCAATTCTTCCTGACCAAAGTCCAAGTGTGGCTCCAGGGAAATCCAAAATGGATTAACTAGTGCCAAGAATGGTTGCCTGGGCTGATGCAGCAGAATCTTCTAAGAGTATTGTTGCACTGCCAGGTGACCCTGTGTGACCCTATGCTCTGGTCAAATGCACACCTTCAGTTTCATGATACCCCTCTGCTATACTCCAGGAGCTGACAGCAAACAAAAAGCATATGAGAAATAATAATTATGCCTCAGAATTAGGAGGGTCATCATAGATCCTAGAGAAGACATGGGACACCTATTATATGGATGAGCCAGCCTGCTCCAGAGAGGTTAGCAGGCCACCCCCAGCTTCTGATATAAATAATAAATTTATATTAATTTAAATTATTAAATGGTCTGCTACCCACTTTTATTTTCCTTAAGCAACACAGCATAGTTAGTAAATATAAGTGAAAAATGCTGGTTACAAAATTTTATCTAAAAAACCTAATGTCTAGTAGGCAAAATAAGTTTGGAAGCCTGAGATGCAAGCTGCACATGCTTGGTGTCATACTTCCAAATGACTCTGTGATTCCACTGAAACCTGCCATGAAAAACCTACCCTGGGGTCAGGTGAGACAAAATTTATTTTCCTTCTGTTTTCTCAGAAGTGGAGTAGTTGTATGAGAAGTGGGCCAGTAAATAAAAGGTTATTTCATTTATAAATGTGCAGAAAATTGCATCTAGCATTGGACCACTTTGAAGATACTGAAAACATCCCTATGTTTGCCCCCTTCTAATAGGCATTTGCAGTGCAAGTGGTTAAAAACACAACTGGAAATGGCATCTTCCTCTGGGAAGAGACAGGCAAGCAGAGGAGAGAGAGGCACATCATGGCACATCCTGCTGCTGAGAGCCTTAAATCACCAAACAGGAATGAAATACTGTGCCATTAGACCTGGCTTGCACAGAAAGCATCCCACTGCTAGCAGGTGAATGGGAAAGTCGTATTTCACAACCAGATTTCAGCAAGAGGGTCATGCTTTGAAGATGAGAGGCTGTGCAAAGGAAACAGGCTATTTTTAAAAGTCAAGCCCAATGCTTGGAGAAGACCTTTTCAAAGGTAGCCGCCAGCACAGCTGTGTTTATGGGTCTGTTCAACCAGTGAGTAGCTGGCTCATCGAACTTGAGTGCAAGGAATGATTTAGCATCATGACCCAAGCAAGAAACTGGAACACTCCAGAAACACTTTTGGCAAGGGTCCATTTAATGAGTCAGAGTGTCCTGCATGTTATCTGATGGCATGTTTTCACATGGGGGGAGCTATTTTAATTGCTGTATAATAATCTGAGAAGCTGCAAAGGGTTGAATGCTTCCCCCTTCAGCACCTGCCCAGTCAGCATCCATCATGGTTGTGCACTGTGTCCTCCTCAGCAAGGCAAAACTGCTTTCTCTCCACTGGATCTATCTGGTCATGGGCCAGGGTATGGAGTCACCACTCACATGCCCTCTGGGCAGCTGGGACTGTGACCAGGGCTGCAGCACTCCTGTCTTTTCCTGTGAATTTTCCTTGCTTTTATGGCTGGGGAAGGTGTCCCATCTTCCCAATATCTGTGTCTGTTCTTTTTCACATGAGCAGCCAGAGGAATAAATGAGAAATAGATTGTGTTCAGGAATCAGAAATAAATCCTATTTGAAAGTTGAAGAGATAATCCAGATGGGTACATTTGTTCTGGTGATGGTTTTCATAAAAAAAAATCACCTCCCAGCCTCTTTATTCAATTCCACAATAATTTTCAAAAAAACTCCAGCAAAACCCAAATATTTGACTCTATTGATCTCTTTCTGGTAGAGATGACAGGAGACTTACACACACTATGAATTAACTATGCCTAAAACCTGCCATTCCTAGATATTTTTATAAGCAAACAGGAGAATCTATTGCATGTAAGAAAACCACCAATAAAATATGCTAATCTGAGGTTTCAAAAAATTGCCCTCACAGCTAAAAATATTTAGCATTTGTAAAGCTGCTTAACTAAAAAACAAACAGCATCATTTTGCTTTTTTGATCAGGTGAAAGTTAGATCTGGAATGGTCAGTTACTGTGCTATGTGCAATCCATTTCTGTCAGGAACTGCCATCATCTCTAATACCAAAACTCCACCTGCAGACATAGGAGTATTGAATATTAACTGCTTTCTAGAGTCAAGGTGATCAGAGGGATTAAAGAGGAGGAGCAGAGGGACTTGCTTGGACATCTGTTTGTCAGGTCCTTGTGTATGTTCCCCGCACACAAACTCGCAAATCTTGCTTGCTAACAGCCTGAAGGACAAAAACCAGAGATCTTTCCAGTGCCTGCTCTGTTGACACAGAAACTAATCTACAAGACAGAATAACCCTTTTTTGAATTGCTTGCAGTTCACTCACAGAAATATAACATTAACTTTAATTAATTTACGTATTTACAACTCTAGAGTTTGAACAAAACAGCAAAATCCCTGGAACTGGATTGGACAAGCAGGAAAAAAAAAAAAAAAAAAAAAAAAAAAAAAAAAAAAAAAAAAAAAAAAAAAAAAAAGAAAATACAGAAGACACAGATCCTATCTCCCATAGCCTGGCATGTTAGCACAGCGGTTAGCACAGCTCTATTCCAAAAATTTACCTCCTAAAAAACCCTGTAAAAATCTGAGTTCTTGGAAAAAACCTTCCTCCCCTGCCCCCCATCCCCTCCCCCCCCTTTTCTTTTTTAAAAGTATCTTTATGGTATATTCAAGAACAAAGCAATCAGGCCTCAAAGTCCAGCACCATTATAAAATTAAGTGCCAGTTAATAACTTGCCAAGGAAAGCAACCATGGACTCTGGACACAAAGTCTAGGGAGGTTGCTGGAGTGTCCTACATACCCAGGGCTAGTGGAGATCTGAACCATGAAGTTCTGTTATGTGATGCAACCACAGAGTCCCTGCACTTTATCGGGTAGGAGTTTAGAGAGGGCTGCTCATCATCATAAGGAAAGAGAGGGAAGAGTTCATGAAAGTTTATCAGTTTTGCCATTGTCCATCAGAAATTCTAAAATTTGACTACGAATGAGAATTACACCTTTTTTGAGATAATTCCTTCTTGACCTGTTTTTAACCTAGTTCTTTAGTTTTCCACAAAACAAAGCTCTAATTAGACTCCTGATGCAGCAAAATAGCTAAGCAAGTGAAAACAGTTTAAATCTCATCCCATTAACACAATTACACTGTGTCTAACACTGCACATGTGCTGTTGGGGGTGGACCCTCCCTGCATCTCCCAAAATGTAGCCAGAAGTCTCAGTAAACTTCCTACCGCTGTGGTTAATGAACAGAAGACTTTTCACTGTCTTTTCACACTGCCCTAAAGACACTCCCAAGTAATTCAACAATTCCTTTATTGAAACTTCCTTGTTTAAATGCAAATGAAGAGCAGAGCTGAGCCTACAGTGTTGAATGAACATAAATTGAAATCCTTTAACTGGATTTAATTTCCATGCCTTTCCTCTTTTCTTCTGTCAAGAAGATGTGTCATCATGAAGTTAAAAAGAAATTGCTCTGTGTATCCTGTTTCTATTTACAGAGGGCTGCTCACCTTTCCATTTATCATTTTTAAGACCAACTAGAAAGAAACACATTCTTCATCAAAACATATCCTTTACCCCTGTGCAGAAAGCAGTCACTTTGAATAAGGCTCACTTGCAGACATGTACATTATTCCAGTTAGTGAAAGTCATAGCATTTGTATCCAACATCAACACTAACTTCCCATTTACATCAAAATATTCTGCAGCACAAAATAAAGTATTACTAGAGTGGAAAACTTAGCGTATAGAACAGTAGCATATTCAACAGCTGTGCATGACTCTAGCTTTAATGTGGGCTGTCTATAAATTATGGTGGTGGTAGAGAATCACAGTGGTGGTTTTCAGTCTGGCTGATGAGAAAGAAATGTTCCTCAGCCTCATTGGAGCAACTGCACAACACAGAATGGATCAGGAGGGTCTTTGTTGACTCTAGCTCAGGGTGAAACCCCATCAGGGCTTTGAGGAAGAGGACTGTAGGCTGTTGAGCCTGTCACAATAGAATTCCACTGGACGTACTGACCATTCCCCTTATCTCCATATAGTGAAAAAGAGGAGCCTGTTGCCCCTTGTCAAGAGATACAGCCTTGTTTAGGCCCTTAATATTGCTCCTTAGCACTCTAGTCCTGGATTTCCAGCCAAATGACACCTGTCTGTGATACATCCTCGAAATAAGAAGCTCTTCTGAAGTCCAGGCAGCTGGTCATCAGCTCATCTTACTGCTCCCCCACTCCCTTCTCCCGCCACTCTCCTCGTTTGTTTCTGTAACGTTGCTCCCTTCCATGGATTTTTTCCCAATGTTGTCCCGATACACCAGGTTTCCAGAGCTCTTTTCCTGCCTTTAAGCCTTCCCTCAACCAAAGGCAGCATGGTTCCCCCATGCCCACCACCATATCAAGTCCTCTCTACAGAGATCTCTGGTGCTCATTTGGATAGATGTATTTGATCATCTCCCAGTCTTGCCTGTGATACTGGTTTTTGCAGGCATTGTGCTGTGATAATGACACCATTATTTCAGTATTTTCACATCAATTTCAAACAGCATCTCCTTTGCTGAGATATTCCCAGGAAAAAGTTAGCAGGTATAAACCTGCCTCCATACAGAGGAGGGTTTGCAGAATCAAGATTTTATCTATTATTCCCATTAATTTACACCAATGGACCAAGCAACCCTGTTCAATTCATCTGGAAGACGCCTGTTCACGAATTTTCTATTGTCAAGTCCTTAGTTTCAAGTTCATGAAGTTATCTGCCCACAAAGAGCTAACTGCAGGTGTGGTTTGATCACCTCTGAGAACCATTCAAGGAAGAGCTTCATGATAGGGTGGCCATGACTTGGAGAAACATTAACAAAAGTGCCATAAACCAGCCTGGCAAAAGCTGTTTCTGTGTATTACAGAATGTTTACATAGCAATGTTCCCTTTAAAGCATCCCAAATTTTTCAGGTGAAAGTACTCTGTTCAGTAAGGCTTAGCATGATACCAGCTAACAGCTCGTGTAAGGGCTGTTGTGGGGGCTGCTTCCAGTTGCAGCAACAGAGACTTCCCTGAGGAAAGAAGGGAAGAGGAAGATACGCAATTTTTCTGGAGACCGTTAAAAACTACATTGCTGCTACAGTACCACAGCATTTTGTCAGATGACAGCTTTGTAGGAGGTAGGAAGGACTGGAATAATGGCTGCTTTCTGCAGTTCTTCAAAAGAGAAGTTGGTAGAGGCTGACTCTTCACTCAAGAGCCAAAAAGATTTGGTTTGAGCAATGCATTTTCATTTTTAATTCAAATATTCATTAGATGCAAGAGACACAGTCTGATGACTCAAACTTGTTCCTTTCAAGATGCAAAGGTTCAATGGCACTACTGCACTTTTGTTCAGTGCCTTTTTGCTTTTCACTCTTACAGCCTGGGAGTTGCAGGGAAGAAGAAAGGTAAATCTGTGAGTCAGAATACTGTGGTATCAGAAGTTCAGCCATTAAAAAACATCTATGAACAATTATTTGTTATTACTTCTACTTCTGCCTTCTATATGTGCAAGCAAATGGTGTTTGATATTGACAGTTGTTTACTGCTGGAATTAAAGAGAAACATTGTGACCCAGCACCAGGGAGGGGAAGGCAGAACTGCCATTCATCAGGACAGAAATGCTGAATCGTCAGCTATATACTGCACTCTGATCTATGAGTTCAACATCTGATTTCTGAGGAAATAAAAGTTCTAGAAGTTATTACAGGAAGGACAAATTGCATTAAGATATATTGACAGTGAAAGTACACATTTCAAAGAAGGAAAAGCTAAATCAAGGTCTAAGCACTCGTTTCTCCTTGGCACCATTGGGATCCACATATATACATGCATGCAGCACAAAATAATTTTTGTAATTAAAATAATTAAAGTGACTACATTTTATGGAAACTATATTTTGCATTCGGCTGCAATTCATAGGTTAACTTTGTATTATTTCAGCAAAATTGAAAAGCTGGGGTTTCAGTGCATCACCTGCACTTCTGCTCAGCTAGAAATGTGCAAAAGTATGTTTGCTTGTCTCTAATCACTGTCTTTTAATGTTTGCGTTTTACCTGATTCTCAAAAATATGCTTCTTCAATTGGCTCTGAAAAAGTAAATAGCTTCCTGTAAAAAACTCTTACTCCTGAAAAGAAAGTGTCCTCCAGTAAGATTTACACGTCTGCCTTAAGAAATAAACTACTGGAATGCCAGTGTTATAAAATGCTCCCAAAGTGACACAAAGAGTTTTTCTGGTCGTGTGGGTGGTGTGCAAGTAGACTTCTATAGAAAAGATTGTCCAATAATTATAAAGAAAAGCCAGTAGCTTTTCTTCATAGAAGGGATGAATGAGTCTTCTGCCAGAGACTGCAGAGCTCTTGCTCTTCTGCCTCAGCACAAAGCATTTGCAATGGCCGTAATCAGCTTCCATTTGGCTGCCAGGGGAAAAAATAGTAACTACAAAGTTTTCATCTGGGGTAGGCTCTTCAACAAAGAGAACCAGCATAGCAAGACTCAAGTTATCCATCCGATTCAGGTGATTTATTGTCAACAACTTTGTAATGGGGAATCTCACCAGTGGTGGGATAGCTGCTACACAAACAAGTGCAGTAAGCAAATGTAAACCACTGGAACGAGCACTCAAGTGCAGGAGGTCACCAAAAACAGGGCCTGGATGCTCCTCTTGGCACCCTCCCAGTGACAGCCCTGTCACTCACCCACAGAGAGCAGGGACTGAGGCTGTTTCAGCCTCCAAAAGGGCACTGCTCACCTTGTGGGGCCCTGGCAAGCATGGGCAAGCTGGGAAATCCTGACACTTTCCGGGGAGGAGACAGCAGAGTTTTGCAATGCCCATTCTGCAATCCTGGTTGCATGAGGGTTTTTGTTTGGCAGGGTTTCTTTTTCTGCCATTCGAATATCTGGCGCTTATATTGAGATCATCACTCCCAAAGTATCTGAAGAGATCATTCTCACTTAATATACCCCATTAACATGGCAATTTCTGGCTCAAATATAGATTGGAAATTGAAAATAGCGTCACTATGTGAACTTTGTGGGATCCAGGACATTTTATTTTGTACAGGTTTAGCATTAATGCTTATGTCACAGGAACTGCCTTTCAGGGTGAAGAGAGACTTGTTTTTAACTAGCAACTCTATGACTAGCCCAGCCTAAACACTAGTCTCAATCTTTTTTGCCTTGCTTATCCAGAAAAAAATTTGCAGACCAGATTGTCCTCATGATCCCTGCACAGCCCTGCTCCTTTCAGTCTATGTACACAGGTTTAACCAACTGAAACTTGGTAAACAGCTGGGCTGAAAACCAAGCACAGGGGACAAAACAGGTTTGCTTCATTTTAGTATGCAATGATATGTTACTATTTACTGAGACAATTTAAATTGTTCATAATTTACAGATTGTTATGGCTTCCTTATCCTGAAAGCCGTCTCAAACAGGACTTAGACTGAACAGATTTAGTCAACAGCCTTATTCCTTCCATTTAAGCTAAGTAATCTCCCTTATAGTCACCAGCTAGAACCCTATCTTTGTGTGAAAACAGACAAGATAATTTTGTCATCACTATCTTTTGTTTTAAATATTTATTTTCTAAAATTCAGTCTCTGTGAACTCTCAGATAAGATTTTACCACCTTTTATTATTTTGGTTTTTTATTATTTTGGGGGTTTTTTTGTTACTGCAAAAGAAACTTTTACATCAATCCAATTTACTGTGAGATGCTGGAATATGCAATTTACTGTCATATGCTGTTCCTAGGAGGAGAGGGCAAGAATTTCACAACACTGTGACACAGATGAAAATCACAGGTTTTAATTATAGTCATGCTTTATGTCTACAAATTCACTAACAGACCGAAATTACGATGCAGCCTCTACCAAAATTTTTATTGAATCATATTTCAGTCCTTTAAAGCAGCCATTTGTGGGAAGCCAGTTGCTTTGTTCTCCAGCAACCTTTCCTTGCACTTTGCTCTAGGAATTTTAGTACTGCTAAGAGTTGGAGCCACACTTAGACTACCTCTAATAAAGTAAATGTGTTACCACACTTCACTACAACTTAACACCACGGAGCATGTACTGAGCATAAATATCATGTTGTCTGCAAGCACAGTTAGCAAACACATCAAGAAAATCTCTTGTCACATCAGAGAGGATTTAGACATGAAGCAAGCACAGCTAGGGCCAGACACTGATAAACTGGAAGCAACAGGTTCTTTTTAAAAAAAAAATCTCTTGCGTTTTGTTTAGCACACAAAGCATACTGATGATAAGTCACGAATACAGACAATATGTCATTCACTTCCCACTTCACACTGAGCCCTCTTCAGGATTATTTGACAGTTGCCTGGGGTGTAAAAAGTAATTTTTAAGGAGTCACGATAGGTACTTTTAAAGACACATCCAGACCAGCAAAGCACACACAGAGGATGGTTCCTGCATGAATGAGTCAGTTTCCACTGGCAGGCAGAAACTTTCAGTCACTGAATAAAACTGAAACAATTATTTGTATCTATTCATCTTCACCTCTCTGAGTGGCACACGCATACTAGGAACTCAAATCCTGGTATTTTTTCTGTGTCTACTGCCCATGTTCCAAGGAACATGGAAATAATCTTGAAAAAATTAGTCACTTTGCCTATTTTTGCAAAGCCCAGTCAAAAATCAGCAAGTATTTTTCAACATGAGTCACTACCCACATCCCTGTGGCAATAACTGGATTACACATTTTCATTAAAATCTCTGACTCTTGTTCCTACTCCTCAGTTAGAAGATGAGCAGGAGCCAGGCTTGGGTTTTCTTGGAAGACAATGAAGGTTTCAAATGCAATCACGCACTTATTTTGTTTATTTGAAGACACAACAAAATCCAAACAACCAGCACGAGTTAACCAACCCACGCTCTAGACGACACCATTCAGCCAACTACAGTTTGATAAAAAGCAAACTGCAAAACAACGAGGCTAACTCCTCTTCCAGGGAGACAAGCTTTGGCAAACCCTATAACCCAGCACCTTCTGCCTTTCGAGGCCAGGAAAATGAAAGTGTCAAGCGGTACCTGGGGAGAAGCTGGAGTGTTCCCGTGGGTGCTGGCTGCCGCTGGCCTCTCGCTGCCTGCCCGGGCAGTCCTGTGTTTCCACCGCCTCGTCTGCCTGCGCTGGTCAATGTTTTACCAGGCTGTGCACAGCCCGTGACCCACCCTCCTGGCAAACATCTGCAGGAGAAGGCAGTGCCGGGGCCACGGGGGCAGAGCCAGGGCTGGAAAGGTCGCTCCTCTTCTACCTGCCCTGTTCTCCACAGGGAAAAACGAAGCGCTCAAGGAAAGGGAAAACGAAGCGCGCAAGAAAAGGGAAACCTGCTAAGAGGGGGATCTAAGGAAAGCGTGTCATGAAGGGTAAAAAAAAAATAAAAAAGGCACATAAGTGGTGCTATTAATAGATAATTTGTGGCAGGTAAGTCATGATAACTTTCCTCTGTATTGTTCTAAGGTTGGAGGCAAGCCTAGGCGTGCCTTGCTGAGAGCTGAGAGGGAACGCTTAATTTGTGGGAGTACATAAATTTCCAAGTAAATCTTTGGCATAAGAGATCGCTCATTCAAATGACAGCTGAAACTCCGAAATCATAACAAAAAGACCTGAACTGCATGATGAAATAATGCAAAGGGAACGTAAACACGAAGACAGGGGAAAGAAATGGCCAAAGCAATCTGCAGCGCCCTGCTCTACTCCTGTGTCTTGGTTTTTCAGGAGTGCCTCAGAGTTAAAGCTCTACCTGTGGTAAACAGAGATTTCCTGCTCTCGGGAAGTTAACAATTACACGCAGAGGGCAGACGAAATGGGCTGGCAACGGAGCACAGCACTGATAAGGTGACACTGCTGCTCCCTGAGGAGAAAAGGGTAGCTGCTGAACTTGGGAAGCACCCAGAGGCTGGGACTCGACATGGAGTGGCTGCTTCCAACGTGGGAGACATTTTCTGGATCTGGTACGCTGATGTTTGCTCATGGAGGAACAATGGGAAAATGTGGGCTATGTTGTATGTTCTGGTTTTATGATAACTGCTTTGTCTGTCGTGGGATTTCAATCCTGGTTTAGGGAAGAGCAGTTAATTTTGTCTAATTTGGATCCCAGACTTAAACAGTACATATTTTAATGTAAATGTTTAAGGAGAAAATCTACACCACAGCTGCTCCAGCTAGTCAGATTAGCTGCTAAGACCTGCCACGTGGTGCAACAATGATCACTGTAACAGGATTCATTATGATGGGGTTGCTGTTGATCTGGACCTTGTACAGCCTTGCACAGGGGTGGGGATGTCTATACCCAGTGATGCTGGGCTGATGGACACCAGCTGAGTCCAGTCAGGCTGGAGAGGCACTCTGTGCCTGCTGGGTACACTGCTGTGTGTGTATTCACAGGTGGCCAGCAGCACAGCTCCATCCAGTACAACAGCTTGCGCACACATGTGATACCGTTGCTTCAGCAATGGGCTGTGGCCTGTCTCGAGCAGAAGTGTCACTGGAATTGGGAGTGCCTTCCCTGAGCCAGGACTCCTGAGGGCCCAGGGCAAGCCTGCAGGGGCTGATGCATGGCCACTTGCTCCAACAACACAAGCCCTGTGGCTGCAGCCAATACTACGTGCCCAGTGTGCCCAGCACACCAAAGTCTGCTCAGCTCTCCAAGGTCCATTTACTCCGTGTGTTTTGAGGTGTGTTGCTCACTTATGCCAGTCTGCATTCACCTCCCCTCCCCTTTTGCCTGGAAAAGGAGAGGCAGAAGGGGCATGTCTCATGCATTTGGTACTATGCCACCATGGCAGCAGCCTGTGACTGTCTGCTAGGATGGTTCTTTCCTGGGAATGGGCAGGATGCTGGCATGATTAGAAAAGGCATATGGACTTCCCTACAGCTGCTAGACACAATCCTGCTGTTCTAGGACAACTTGCAAGACTGATCAATATCTTTTGCATAAACCTCATGAATTCTTGACATCAATTTCTATACCCTCTGGATGAAAATCCCTCACAGCTGCTTTACAGCATCTGCTCCCAACCTGTGAGGAAAAGTGTGATAATTGTGCAGGAGAGAGATGCACATCTTATGCCAGTTTCTCAGGCTTGTAAGCCACATCATTTTAGCCCCTTTGTGCCTTACTGACACCCCAGCAGAAGTAAGAACATCCTGCTATTCAACAGAGCTGCTTGGAGTCTCAGCTGTGGCTACCACCTCTGAGACCTCCAGGCAGAAGGAGGGGATTTATCTGAAAGAGCTTATCTGGGCTTAAGACCCTGTGTAACCAGATTCAGGGAGCAGGAACTTCTCATGGCAGTCTTGCTCCACCTGGTAATGAATGCTGCTTTCAGAGAGGTGCACTAGATAGGCAAGAGAGGAGGTCCAGCCAAGCTGTTTCTCTCTTCAGTTTGGATAAGGAGCCCATTCAAGATCTCTCAGATTTCCCCCCCCCCCCCCCAAAAAAAAAAAAAAAAAAACCTGTAAGAAAAGACCATGTTTCTGTGAAAAGATTTGCCTTTGCCAGTTTGATGTTTTCCAGTTGCAGTAGCATTTCAGCAGAAGACTCTGGAGGAGACCTGGCCACACATCTTTGTCAGATATAGTTTTTGTCACTGCTGTGTTCCATGTCATGGTCTGGTCTTTGGCAAGTTGAAAACTATGGCTGTAGTGGTGAGAGTGGAAGTAGAAGAGCAGCACACTGGTTACTCGGATTATGGAGCCAGCTCAAATTTAGTTTGCCTGGCAGCATAGACAAGGTTCCTGCCTGTTATAGGAAGGTTGTACAAATACTCAATTTTCCACAGTGCTAACACTTCTACAAATCATGTTAGCCTGGTACAAGCCTGAGAGAGTCAAATAGTGTATATAGTGTTGACCCTCCCAGGCCAGAGGACTTCAAAGAAACTCAGTTATGAGTTGTAGCTGCCAAGTATAGCTACCACAGAAAAATGATGGTTCTACTACAGCTCATCTTAAGTTGTATCATGTCCCCATGGGGAAACAGAGCAGTGGAAAATTTGATGGGTCCTCCCCCAAAATCTGTCCTTGTAGATTAGCTGATATAAAGCAACGGAAACCAGACCTTTTCCTCATTGTTGCACAAGAACTGAAAAAAAGTCTTCCCTGTATAGCCATCACCTTGAGAAAACTCAGTCTGTTATTTACACATTTTCCTCTCTCAGAGATGAGGTTTCCACAGGGCTCAGTGAGAGGTGGATGCTTCTGAGGCGGCCAGGACTGCCCTGGTGTCAGCTAGTCTGAAGTGTGCTGCACCACGCTTTTGTAGATCACTGGGGGTGGGCTTCTGGTTAACACACGGCTCACAAAAGGGACTGGGGCCCATGGAGACTTGACATATCAGCCTCTTTTCAGCACACAACCTTTGTCACAGAGCACAGGTTTCAAGGGCAATGTAACACTTGCATATTTACTTACTGCAAATGGAGGAGGTGCCGGGTTGGACAGCATACAGACTGTAAAGTCAAACATTAATTTAATACAGACATCATATAACTTCATACTGGCTCGGGAGCAACTAATACATAGGGATATTAAAAGTGAGAAAGCACCTAAAATTCACAAAGCTCTTTGAAGGAACCCCCAATTTACTTACAAATTGTTAACAGCCTTAACAACACAGAGACCAAACAACAAAACTAAAACATGGGTATCAGGTAACAGAGGGGAAATTTCTGTGAATCTTAAATAGGGTCTAATTTTGTTCCAGTTCTCTTTCAACAGAGGCATTTGTATTTCATCCTGCAGGGCAACACTTACTTTGGAAAAGAGTACAGGCAGATCCAGAGGGGCTACTGCAGAGGCTTTGAAAACTTTCCACTCCCAGTAAAGAACCTGTACCTGAGCACATGGGGCTATTAGGAATATGTTTAGACCCATCCCTAAACACTGTGTCGAAACCACCTCCCCAGGAACTACTGGTATAGCACTGGTCTCCTCTGACAGGAGCTACGTCCCCTTCTCTGGAGCACAAGGACTAGCAACTACCTGCTGCTAAGAAACAGGTGGGAGGGGAAAAACAATCGCTGTGAGCTGTGGAAGATCTTAATCACAGTAAAACAGCAGAGACCTGAAGTAAGAATTGAGAGCACTCTTTCAACAGTGGCCTGAATGGTGCATACGTGAGGACACCTCTCCAGCTGTGTGCTCGACTGGCTGTTGTGTTCTTGGAAATCCCACCTGGACATGCCAGCAGTGCAAGATCTACAGTCCTGCCATACCTACTCATCCTTTTGGTCCGTAATTTAGTGTCTTGTGCTGAGCTTTCAGAGCAAAATGCCCTGTAGATATTCATCTGTTGGAGAATGAGTCCTCAGCACGTGACAAAGTACTCCTCTGGATGATAAAAGAGATGGTAAGGAAACTGAAACATTGCTGCTACCTGATCCCAGAGCTGTTTGGCTTGTGGTTTCACTGGATAGGAGTTTCAGTCATCAATGTTCCCTTAGAGGGAGCAGACCTTGCAAAATACACAAGATATGTAAGAAAGCTTGCTCATGATTCACAGAGAAACCAGATGTTGATGGGAAAGAACATTACAAGCAGATTCTGTCGAACTGCCTTCAAAGAATGGGCAACACTGGTACAAAATCATATGTCAGGCTAGAAAACACCCTACAAAAAGAGGCTTTTTTTCAAAAAACAAACCAACCTATCCCATTTTTCTTGTTCACTCAATTATTTGCAGCTTTATTTTTTTTTACAGAAGTAGTATTACAAAACATTATCATCCAAAGCTTTCAGGGAGTATTGCCTATTTTTACTCTTTATCTTGTTTTGTAAGACCACACTACACTAGTGATTTAGCAACTTCACACTGCGGACAAATATTTCAAAATATTCCTTTCTTCTGAACACACAGCTGTTAAACCACTTTTACATGTATTGCTGCATTTTGTGATGCCACCCACAGTCACTCTTAGGAAAGGGTCTGGGAAATGTGATGTTTTCAAATCAGGGATGTACATAACCTGTGGGTTTGATTTTAATGCAAAAGTCTCTCAGCTAAGCTGCTTCTGGGATTCGCTGATGGGACAATTTTATGTAAAAAGGAAGAATCTCAGACTCAGGCTTTGCCGGTGCTCATTTAGTCAGGATCTTCACTGGACAGCTGGGAGGGGTGTTTGTGGTCTGGATGCTTTAACAATGTTCTCATCTTATCCCTGTATCCAGTTGTGGAGACCAGGTGCAGAGGAGCAAATGGACAGGTGTGGGAGGAGATGCCTTCAGGAGTCCTGTGGCACCAGGACTGCCTGGCAGGCACACCTCCCTGGCAGACTTTGGGATGGCACTGGCTGCAGGTAGTAGTGTCTGTGGGGAATTGGTGTGTAGGGACCATTAATTAATTTATTTTCTATTATCTATCCTTATGTCAATACACATTAGGTTTAAAAATGCTCTGTAAGAGCTGACTGGACATGTGGAGCTCTAAAAAGTTAGACTTTCTAATAGCAGAGAATACATGTGTTGCTAACAGTGCCTTAACTCTACTTTCTTGGGCATTAACATTGGAACTGAAACTAGCCAGTAGCCATTTTAGGATTGAGCATTCTACTTACACTGTCCTTAGCACCTTATGTTAAATTTGGGCAAATATTTGCTCTCAAATTCAGTTCCTAACATTTGATGACATGAAGCACCTTCATTAGACTCCACAAGTATAGCTAGTTGCCTTGAATGAACCTCAGGAGACAAATAACGCTTCTAATTTAAAATAACACTGAAGAGGATAGTACATACAGAGATTTTATAGCTGAATGGAAAAGAATGGGTCTGAATAAACCTTTCCAGAATATACTGCCAAGATGATGAATGAAATATTTTTATTCTTATTTGCTTTACTCAAAATCTCAGAGGAGATATTGATACAGATCTTTGTGAGGCCAGTTCCTGAGGACTGTACTTACGTATTTGGAAGCTATTATTTACTTAATTATCTCCATGCAGTCCAAAACATCCCAAAGCTTCAGTACACAGATGCCTTTTACAGCACATCCACCTCATTACCAAATTCAAGGCGCAAGAAAAAACATTTGTAGATGAGGGGGATGAAGATCTGAAGGTTGGACCCACACAGTGGACCTCTTGCTTTGTGGTTTTCCTATCATCTGCCTGTAAGAAGTGTCTGGCTGCCTCTCACTTCTCTCTTTTGATGGAACCCAATGAAGAGTTCCTGCCTAGAAATAGCAGAATGGCTGAGACACAGCTGAAGGTAGCTGGGTTACCACAAAAACACGAGTTAGTTGAGGATGCCAAGGATAGAGTGAGTGACTTGATAATTGCCTGAAAGGAAGAGAAAATCACAGAGATTAACAAATATGGTTCAAGAGGAACAGGCCATTGGGAACTGCTTACAGGGTGAGTGATAGATTCAGAGGAAGGTGGGATAGAGCTGGAAGGCATCTTGTGGTAGAAGAGATAAGAGGAAATCCACCATTTCTGAAGGGAAAAAAAATAGGATGGGGCAACCCAGAAGTAAGTTGTGTTGGATGGACAGCTGATGAGACATAGTAATGCTTGTGAGAAGGGAGAAAATGAGGGTTGAACTGGAAAGAGGAAGTAGTAAATACAGGATGTGCAGATGATGGTTCTGAAGGAATGCCTGTGAGTCAGGTAAAATAATAGTGTACTGGAAGAACATAACCAAAAAGACATCTAGTCCCTGGGTGAGGGAAGAACTGGTGGGTAGTGTGCTTTCAAGCTGCACATCTGGCACCAGTGTACTGGGTGCTGGAAGCCATGCTGCTCAGAAGTTGAAGAAATGGAGTCCATCTAGAGAGAGAACTGGAAAAGGGTCAGAGAGGACAGTGCAATGCAGCCTGATGACATTAAAACAGGGATATTAGGGACAAAATTCCTTGTGCAATGAGGCTGGAAGGATGCAAACTATTCAAGAGGGACTGGTGGGAAAACCAAAGTGATGAGAGCTCAGAGGTTTAAAGATCAGAAAATAAACTTCCTATGGGGATCTGGTCAGTTAGGGAGCATTTTTATGACCAGGGTGAAGTCTTGCTTAACTTTCATGAATTCAAGCAAAGCAGTGAGGCTGAGAAGGTAGAATGCTAACAGGGACGTGGGACCTTGAATCACAGTCACTGTGCTGAGAAATGAGAGATCTTGGGGGCAGCTGGAGAGAGGCTGAGGTGCAAAATCTGAGGAGGAAAACAACGGGGAGCAGCGTGTCTGCAGGTGGTTGACCAGGGGGAGGAAAGAGAGGCAGGGCTGGGCGCAAGCTGCAGGGACTTGAGCCTGTTAACCCTTGCTGACAATCGGTGGTGCAGTGTCAGGAATGGGCAGGTTCTGTGGCTGCTGCTGGGGATGGGCCACTGCCAAGGCACAGGGAGGGCTGGGGAGGGCAGGTCCTGCTGCTGCCAGGGTGAAAGGAGCAGTGAAAACTGGGGGGGTAACAGTTGAGGAGGCAAAATGTAAAATGAACATTTTTCCTGTTTATTATAAAAATACCCTCAAGCAGATTTTTCATACTAATTAAAAATATTCATACAAAAGGTGCCTAGCAGAACCAGCAGTACCCTCTCTACAATAGCTACACCACATGTGCA
Source organism: Sylvia atricapilla (assembly GCF_009819655.1). NCBI lineage: Eukaryota > Metazoa > Chordata > Aves > Passeriformes > Sylviidae > Sylvia > Sylvia atricapilla. The sequence goes on along the minus strand of NC_089143.1, from coordinate 9,666,293 downwards.
AACAAAATATGTTGTTAAACTTGGTTGTTTTTTTTTTTTTTTCTGTGTAAGGACTAAAACCAGATATCATTCACTCCAATGCACACACAACCAGTAATAGTTTATGCTTGTGGAGTTCCCATCTATTGTATGAAAGTTGGAGAGCTGAGTAACACAATGTTCTGTACCAGAAAACTGCAGCATTTAGCCAGTCTATCAGTTCCCAAGAGTAATTTTATGGCATTTCTATTTTTTAAACCTTCCAGTAACAGTGAAAGTGGATTTGTTTTTCCATGCAAAGAAATTATTTAAGAGAAAATCTGTAATGCTTACTCTGGCAAGCAAATTGATACATTTTCTGAGCTCAGTGGCAAACTGATCTTCCATTTGGCTGTCCTGAGGCAGGCAGCATGGCTAGTGAGAAAATCATGATTCAAACTCCCAACTTACAAAATTCATCTTGCTCTTGCTTAAGATTTTAGAATTTAAAAACCTATCACCAGCTTATGCAGAATTCATTTCATAACAATTCATCTTAGGCAGACAATGTATTTTGAGAGCTGACGTACAGAACCCTGCTCTGCTCACTGCTATGAAATCAGGAGCTGTTCTGTACATGCAGTTCAGTGAAAAATGTGCTGTCTACTTATAAGCACAATCACAGATATTTGTGGTTGGCTGGGTCTCAGTCCGTCTTAGCTGCAGACTACAATTCACATTTGAGACTTGGACTTAATTTATATTAGAACTGAAATTACACATTGTGCTCTCTCTAATCCCACAAGATAGAGGGACTCTCAGGACCACCTTGTTCTTGCAAGTCTCCTGCTTAGAACAAACCTTCTTAGAGGACAACAGTTTGCATTTGAGACTAGCTTCATCTGTACTACGGCAATATTTATAATACTAGAATTACAGAACTGTAGAATAATTTGGGTTGGAAGGGACCTTTAAAGGACACTTAGTCCAGCCCCTTCAGTGAACTGATACATCAACTTGATCAGGTTAGTCAGACCCCTGTCCAATCTGAACTTGAACACTTGCAGGCATGAAGTGTCTCACATATCTCTGGGTAACATGTTCCAGCATTTTACCACCATCATCATAAAAACTTCTTCCTTATATCTAATCTGCATATTATATCTATATCTATATCTATATCTATATCTATATCTATATCTATATCTATATCTATATCTATTTACCCTCTTACTTTAAAACCATTACCCTTGTCCTGTTGCAACAGGCCCTGCTAAAAATCTGTCCCCATCTTTCTTCCTTTAGCTATTGGAAGGTGCTATAAGACCTCCCCAGAGCCTTTTCCTCTCCTGGCTGAACAACCTGAACTCTCAGATTTTCCAGGTGATCCAGGCTCTGGTCATCTTCATGGCCTTCCTCTGGACTTGCTTCAACAGGTCCATGTCCTTCCTGTGCTGAGACCTCCAGAGCTGAAGGCAGCACTGCAGGTGTGGTTTCACAGGAGTGGAGTAGAGAGGGAGAATCACCTCCCTTGACCTGTTGGCAACAATTCTCTTGATGCAGCCCAGCCTGTGGTTGGTTTACTGGTTTTTGGGAGGACATTGCCAGCTCGTGTCTGACCTCTCATCCACCAGCACCCCAAAGTCCTTCTCCACAGAGCCTTTCTCAATTCCTTCATCCCCCAGCCTGTCTTCACACCAGGGGCTTCCCTTATCCAGATGCAGCACTTGCACTTAGCCTTATTGTGCCTCATGAGGTTCCCACGGGCCCACTCCTGAGCTCATCCTGGTCCCTAGGGATGGCATCCCATCCCTCAGGCATATGAACTGCATGACTCACCTTGGTGCCATCTGCAGATTTGCTGAGAGTGCACTCTTTGGCTTTTTGCTTTCAAAACAGTCCCCTAAGCAGTGACGATTTAAACTCCTGAAATTATTTAATTTGATTCAACACAACTCCATTTGTTCCATGAGGATATTGAGGAGCACTGAAATTTTGGCTGTGTTGTGGACTCCTAGCTGGGTCATTTTTATGGTACTGCACATCAGTCATGAAAAGCTACATATTTTTTTCTGTTTTTTAAACATCAGAATAGATATATGGAAACAGCCATTCAGAAATAACATACATCGAGTCCTAAATGGATGTTATAGACCACTTTGAAGGGAGAGGATGAATCATATTTTCATGATTTCCAAGACTCCAAGCATCACCTGGTTATGAGAAAGGTCTTACAAGATACCTTAGAAAAGATTGCTAGGCAGAGTCTAAGTCACTCAATTAATCACCATCAAAATATCAAAATCTGAACCCAAACTGTTAGTGTCCTGTCCTGTGTGAGAACAATGCTACGAGCCTGTTAGCAGTGTTTTTTCATGATTGATGGTACCTTTTTTTTTAAAAAAAAAATTATCATCTGAATCTAGACTTAAACTTGATTGGTAGTTTGGAGTACTCTTGAAGTATTCTGCAGTGATAGTCAGTATTTCATGTCACAGCTACATACTTACGGGCTTTCAAATCCTTTTAATGGTGTACATTCCCTTAGCCTTTCCCTTGAAGGAATCCCAGACCCCTTGGTTTCACATGATGTTTTCACCTCCTTTGATAGTCAGCTCTGAAGGAGAACATTGAAATTATTAAACTCAAAAATTAAAAAATAATGCTTGGTTTCCCTAAGCTTACTGTGACCATTTTGAGTGATAGGATAGCCATTTATCTGATCTCACACATTAGTCAGATACTGGTTAAAAATGTAGGGACAGGAAACTGAATGTCTTGGCCACTTCTAATGATTTTCTTCTTACTAGATGACAATACTGTCTCCAGACAAAAAGTACCAGCAGCAAACACCATTCATCATAGCAAAAGTCAGAATGCAAATAGTCATAATCTATTTAATTATTAAAATTGAAATGGGCTCCAGATCATGGGAAGTGTTTCCATACCTTCACCCATTGCTTGGGCTGGCAGTGGGGACACCAGAGTGCTCAAAAGCGAAGAACAGCAGAGAACAAGAACAGGTCCAACACAATAAGGAGAAATGTCTCTGCTGTGTTTTGTTTGGGGCCAGCCAAGGCTGCTAAAAATTTCCCATTTGCCATTTATCCTTACTTCATTAGAAGAAATAGATTATCTCCTGCCAGATGCTGAGTCTGCTTGAGCCAAGGTAAGAATTGCCATTGCAGCATCTCTTGCAGAGATATGGCACTGTGGTGGTTTAGCACGAATAATCTTGCAGAGATAATACACAGGAGTTTTAACTGAGAATTTTGAATAGAATATGTTCCTGGCTTCTGGGAAAGAACAAGGAGGTCTGTATTTCTATAGAGGTGAATTTAGAGATAAAAAAATTCCCTGTTCTGTACTAGAAAAGCATTCTTAAAACAATACCTCAAACACGTGGAAGCCCAAAAAACAGTTTGGAAAACTGTTATATGGGTGAGACTGCACAGAATCTGCAGAAATTCCTGGCGGTTGCAGATCTGTGAAAGCCACCAGACCTTTCCTTGTGGCATGTTCTCTGTAACTCTAGAGAGGCTCCTCTCCCAAGGTGATGTAGGATCGTGTTTAAATGGTGGTGACTGACTGAAAATCATGGTTTTCTCTCCATAGTGAGTGGGAAAGTGAACAGTTTGGAGAGGGGGGGAAGGTGTTTGAATGTCTCAGAATGTCTCAATATTTTTCTCTTTTTCTTCAGTAGTGTATAATAATAAAATCTATCTGTTTTTTTACTTTTAAGTTGTGCCTGTTTTGCCTTTTTCTCCCAAAGCCCTACCTCCCAGTTGATAAATGAAATTTGGCGAATGTGAAACCACGACAGGCACGTAGCCAGCATGAGCCTGCCCTCCCAGCTGGCACCAGCTCTGGCCAGCCTCGCTCTGTCTGCAAGCTCACTCCTAGGCTGGGGCACTGTTCAACCTGAGAGCCTTCCAGCAGCAGATCTCCTGTGATGCTGCCTCCAGCCTGGCATTCACTCCCAGCATGGCCACGAGGCTGCAGGGAGAGCGGGCAGAGCTGGGGAGTGCCCGAGAGGAGGGCAGAGGTGTAACCCCAGCACATCCAGGGGAAAGGTGAGGTGTTTCCTCACGAGAGGCCTCTCTCAGGAAGGGAGGCAATGGCATGTTGGAACACCGTCACTCCTCGATACAAACAAGTGAGGGCAACTCAGCCAATCTAAACAAACAAATAGAAGCACAGAGGGAGGGAAAATTGCACCTTTTGGATTTGCTGCTGTTCTTCATGTGCACGTTTGACACTTAGATGTTATTACAATGATGCCATGGTTCAGTTATTGGTTGAATCCAAGTAACTGAGCCCATTTCTTGTCCTTCACTGATGTTACTTTATTGATAGGTTGAATAAAATCTCATGGGCTTGTGGTTAAGTAAATCATCAGTGAAAATTTTCTTTCAGTGCTAAACCCACTAAAACCATGAACAAGGCAGAGCATCAATGAATATAAGCTTGTGGGATCACACTGTGTATGAGCCTGAAATTCCAGACTGTTAATCAGCCCGTGGACTGTGTGGCAGAGCCTTTAGTGATCCTTTGCACAAAAATGGAGTAAGTCTTGTTGAAACTTCATTCTCATCAGTGTGTTAGTCAATGTTTTGGGTGTTAGCATCTTGCTGATTGCTTTCTTTGTTAAGGAACAGTAAATAAAATCGTTGTGTGTAGCTCCTTTGGTGTGCAGATCTCTCACCTGTGATGTTGTATCGCTGAGGGGAGAAGCAAAGGACAGATGGATTTATAAGCCCAGAGCTGTAACAAGGAATTGCCACTGTTAAAACAAAGTTCATTCCATCCCTGTACTACTCATGATGTTGCCGACTATCAGGAGCTCTGCAAGCTTCTGGACTTCTGAAGAGATGCTGGTGGGTATTCTGAGAGAATTTATTTCTAGTGAGCAAACAGTCTAACATGTCCCATGCCCTGGGTTAACATCCCTTGAGTGTTGTATGGGATAAGCCAACACAGAGAATCCATGTCTCCAGTGTCCTGTTTAGTCCTGGAGCTCTGTTCCTTCTATATGGTAACTGGCAATGGAGGCAAGGGAGTTTTATTGTCTTAGTTCTGCCAAAATCCCCCCCTTGCCATAGGCCTATGTGAAGTAGTATATGCAAGGAAGGAAAGAAGATAAATGATGTTCCAGAGAAGGTGAAAGGAATTCTCATGACCTTCTTAAAAACACATTCCTGGGAAGCTGATTTATAGCAACTAAATTTTCTATTGATTTTATTCTAGTTGAGTGAAGAAGGAAAAGGTGGGACTATGGCAGCCACTGAAAAAGAGGTTTCAGCCCTATCATATTTTGGTTGCATTCTTTTAGAAACCTGTGCCTCCAAGATCCTTTTTGCCTTGTGACTAAGATGCTGAAAGGATATGCTAGCTAAATGTCTGCATTTTTAACCTAAAGAAAAATACCATGCTCAGTCATGCAAATTCATGTGTCAGTCAGAATCCACTGATATTCCTGGGATATCAGATCATGGGTTGACACAAATTTTTTTAACCTAATGAGTCTGCATTCTTTGTTAAAGCAAATTGGCACAGTTCCACTAGAGTCAAGGTAGTGGTACTGTTTCGGAGGGCTTCACAGCAGAGCTTAAAGCAATGTGAATAATATCAGGAATAAGTTGCTTTATCCCCTCTGGAACAAAACCTAAAAGTGCTATAGCAGTTAATGCTTATATAAAACCTTAAATAATGCATATACAATTTATAAAAGTTTTATGAAAGCCTGTGTTCCAGGCAGCACAGATATGTACACATCTCAAAAAAAGCCCATGGGAAAACATGCCTTAGCTCCCTGCAGCCACAGAAAAGCTCTCATCTTGTGATGACATGCATCTGTGCACACATTTGACACAATTCTCATGATTTTGTGTATATATGCATGCACAGAAACTGCAGTATCCCTTTAAAAAAAGTATTTGTAAATAAAAAAATATTTACTATAGTTCTAAAATTATAGAATGTGTATTTAAATTATTTTCTACAACTACTAAGACATAGGAATATCAGAGTGGGTTTTTTCTTCATAACACATATTGCTTGTACTTTGCCACATTGGCACCCAGATGATAAACCCACAAAACACTGTGGGCCAGAAGCAGCTTGTCAGAGCTTCCCCTCCTCACAGCTTCAGACTTTAAGGCAATAGAATCAATGGAATTGCACTGATGTTTTAAACAAAGTACTTATCTTTGCTGCAGTATAAGAGAGGGGGATAAATACTACTTTTTTTCTGGTAGTCTGAAGATAAGCAAGTTAATTTAAACTGAGTATAATGTTTCTTGCTATATGTTCTCAAGCACAAGGGCAATCCAAGTTTTGCTGTATTGCTGTGATGTCTGTTTTACTTATTTAGAGAACAAAAGAAGAACTTGGGCTCATTTGTTAATCCACAAACTTTTCAAAAATTGTTTTAGTTTCATAAAAGAAAGCACAGATCTCAGTTCTTCCTATGCAGAGAAAGAGGGACAAAGAGGAACAGAAGAGACAGAGAGGAAGGTCCTCTTGGCTAGGGCTATCTTGTCAGGCTAGTTTAACAGGGTTAAAAAAACCATCTTAGTGTAAATGAAAGAACTATAGCTCATGGCTTCACAAAGCATAGCCTGCAACTTACTGGACCCCAGACAAAATATACTATCATGCAATGCTGCTCTTGCCACTGAGCCTTACTCCTTTGTCTCCCCATGCATCTGGTACCTGTAGCCATGGTGTAGCTGACAGAACCACCTGCTTCCCAGAGGTACTGTGGCACCACTGCTCCCTGCAGTGCTCTCTCCTCCAGCTCAGGCACAGATGGGAAGACAGAGCATCATAAATTCATCTACACATCAGAAAACTGACATACAACTGGCTCACAATTCAAATAAAAATATAAGAACAGTGTTACTATTTCAGATTTTTGGGGCTCATGTAGCCCAGTAAACTGTCTGCAACAGATGAAAAACTGACCCCTGAAGAATAGCAACAATAGGATGAACTTATTTGTCTTTTCTGCAAGTCATCTCCCAGCCTTCAACCAGTTTCAGCTCAGGGGACTCCTCCAGCCTGACCCAGATTGTCCAGTGGTGGACCTCTCTTCCAAGTACTTGCCCAGTCTTCCCTTGAGCATATGAAAAAAATTACTGCAACTGTCATACCCTTCAGTAAACAGTTTCACAAATCCAGCATTTTCTGCATGATGAAATGTCTCTTTTTATTCTGACCATGGCTCCTAAATCTTTGTCTAACAGTCACTACCTCTTGCATTGGGTAAACTAAAATGTTCTTGTTGCTCAGGGTCTCTGCACATCCTTGTGGCAAAACTTCAGCCCTCATCCACTGGTTAGACATTGAGCACACTGAGCCCAACAGCCACACAAAGCTTGGTGTGGGGCTGCTGGCCTCAAATATTTATTTGCCAGAGTGTGAGTGCTAGATTGCTCTCTTCGTGGTACTCTGCAGAGTACCAAAGATTTTGCTTCACCTGGTGTATTAAGTTTGGGATATTAAAGCTAAGATCCCTTCATCACCTAGGTGCATTCAGTAGCTTGTAATTATATTACCTGACATCATGTCTCACTTCCATCACATCATTCTGCCACATTTTAATTTCCTTATGGCTTGCTTTCAGTTAGCTGTAAGTAAGCCAGGAAACAGAACTTTTAATGTTCATTAGCACTGCAAGCACTCATATATTTACTGCTACCTGCAAATATCTGCATGTGATGCTACTAAGTTTTTCAGTTGCCCTCTGAAAGCCAAAAATTCAGGATGAGCTCAGTCAGCCAACATTTTAAAAGCTGGGTTCATAAGGAACAATTTCTAATGTTCCATGTTTTTGCTGTATTAGTGTCTCTCAGTAAGTGAGCTGGAATGAAAATCCTGCCTGATCAAGCTGATCTTGTTCAGGGAACATGAACTTCAATTGATTATACATCCATTCATCAGAATCATTTGCTTTAAAAACTGATTTTATGTCTCCCTAGAACACAAGCAGATGTGTTTAAACAGGGTACCCGTGTTTAGATGTGCACCATATGGCTACCCAGTTTACCTCCCATACTGGGTCAAGAGGGCATTTTTAATTATTTACAGCAGAGGCAGCTCATCATAACCACATCTGTAAGAATCAGCTTGGCCAGTCATATTCCTCACAGGCCTGTGAAGCATCCCAAAAGCATATCCTGCCCTGCTCACTATGCAGACCTTCCAGGCATCTTCTCCCCTGCTGAGGCAGGGCCACCCAGCCCTGAGAGTAAGTACTGGCATCCTAAAGAAGAGAAGCTGGAGCCAGGAATGAATATGTGGAGAATGGTGGGACAAATGTATCAAATACCTCCGATTAATTGACAATCAGTTGAAGCTAATTTCTAGGAAAGCTCTCATGATGTTGCAAACTCAGGGCTGAAAGTAGCAGATATGGCTTACATCTCCGCAACTTTAAATAGAAAATGCTGATATTATTTCTCACTTATTTACTTACTTGTGTTTACTATGGTTAGCGATTTTCCAAAGCAAATTTAAGATGATAGTATAGACCATAAATAACTCCATGGCAGCACACTCAATAGGGTGACCTGATCAGCATCACTCTACTGACACAGGTGGTTCAAAAACACCACAGTGGCAGCAGACACAGCAGAGGAAGATAATACTGCTGTAAAAGTGCAATGAAGTGATACCCCTGTGAGTCATTGCTCACAGCCTTTCCCTCCATTCTCAACCCATCACAGTATTGCTCTGGTTTCCCCAGGGGCCTGCTGGAGGAGCACTGCTAAATACTTCACATAACCCCTCAGGATCTCTCTGAGAGAGACTGCTGGAGAAACAGCTTGGACCTGAGAACCACTTATGGATGGGCTCACGGGTGGGCTCTGCACAGCCAGGGCCCCGTGGCAGAGCTGGTCTCAAGTTAGTAATTGCATGTTTAGTATCCATTCTTCCGCTCTGTGATAGCCTCTCCTTTTTTTCATTGATTTCACGCACCACAGGAGCAGAGGTCCCATTGGCATCAGCATTCTTCCCCCAGCCTTGCCTGCCCTGCAGCAGTGACCCTGTGCTTCCTGGGTTAGGACCTCTATACTGCTCAAGCCATGTTCCTCCTGGATTCAAATTACTAGGATCAAAAGTTCAGCAGGTTCTACCCTCGGTCAGTCTGTTTATGTGTTTATTTGTTCCAGTAACCTGCCAGGTCTTCGCAGGTCTTAACAATCCCGTGAGAAGATCCTTGCCTTTCCTCAGAGCTGGCTTGACTAGTGCAAGCACAAACTGAGGGGATGCTTTGGAGGGTGAGCAGAGACGAGGGGTTAGTGAAGGATCATGAAATGCTGTTTGGAGTCAGCAAATTGCCATTAAAGAATGCTGCCCACTTATGTAGAAAAACTGGGTGCCAGCCGCTCACCAACCCTGTTATTCAAGTTCTGTAGCCTGCAGCAAAAGGCTCCTAGAATTAGCTCTCCCAATCTGGTGGTGAGACACCTCTGATGTCTGAAATGGGTTTGCCTTGGGGTTGTTAAATACCTGCTCCATGTGACTGGGCTAATTAAAAGTTTTTAGCCAAACAAATCCCTGTTTGTGAGGGTATAAGAGCTAAGAAGATTAGATGTTAGTTAAACTAGACATAACCGAGAAAACAAAGTTGCTGCTGTTAATTCTTAAGAACGCTACCCCACTGTGTGTGGGTGAAAGGAGTGGATAACAAAATAAACAGGAGAAACAAAAGTATCAGATGACAGGTATATACCATCAGAAAAAGTGCTTCCTTGAATTCAATATTGCAATGTAACAAGGGAATATATTTATTCTACATACAGATGGCCAAACCAGCTTTAGTTAAAATTCGTCTTGATCTCTTGTATTATTCTTGCAAAGGACATGTAGGCATTTTCTATTATTCTACAGGTTTACTACTGTAGCCCATCGACTAAACACCATACACACATACAAATAGCACCAGAAGCTGCCTAAGAACAACACAACTCCACACTTTGATCAGAAACATTGTCTGCTACTACACTGAGAAACTGGACGAATCCCATTGTACTGACCGGCTGGGAAGTCAGTGCCTCAAAGACTTTCTACCCTGTCCTTTCAGGGGGGTCTCAGTTACAAAGAATCAGAAGATTTTACATTTTCATAGGAATCAGAAGAATTCTTCTTCCAGTAGGGAACTGCTTGCAATTGCATCCCCAGTAAGAATAGATTAGGGAAAATTGAACTTGGATCCACAGCATATTAGTGCTGAACAAATGTTTCCCCCCACAAAAAAAACCCCACAAAACCCAGGCCATTAGAGCCTCCAGACTCCTCCTTCTCTCCCTCTGCAAACAGACTCATGTCTTACGCTCGCTTAGAAATTCTTGACTTTATTCCCAGTGAAACTGTTCAGTTCAGCAGCAGCCAGCAGCCCTCTCCATCAGCATCTGCTGCTACCTGTCATTTTGCCTTGTTTCACTCCTTCCTGGGCAGACATCCCATGGATCCCAGGTTTTTATCTTGATGGCTTCATTCTCCCCTACCAGCCTCATTATAGAACACCTGCTAAAGCTGCTAGCATTAATTATACTTTTATTTGAATATAAATACTTTGCTTGGGGACATAAGTATACACTTGATTTTGGAGCCTCTGAAAGAAAGCTCTTGAGCTGATGGGTGCCAATGAAGAAGGGAGAGCTGTAAGAACTACCTCCACAGAAGTAAGAGAAAAACCACATCAGTGAGCATTCCTGGGTGTTGAAACGGAAACCAATTGCACCTTTTAAGGTCCAGAACAGCTGACACCCCTTGGACCCATGTCATTTAAATACCAGTTGCCCAAACCAGAGGGCAGATTATCATTCTCCCAGGCACAGAGCGAGGGTTAGGGTGAGCTCTGGGTCGTACCTTACACACAGTGTGGGTGTAGTCATTTGGTTTTGGCAGGTGACACAGCATCCTCCTCTGGGGGCAACCAGCCTCTGTGCCAGAGAGCCATCCTGGGTGCCTTTGATTTACTAGCAGAGATGTAGCTAATGGGGAGCAGAGATAGAAAACCAAACTCCTTATTTAACAAGGGAAATAAAGGAATCTTTTACATCTGGAAATACTGAGGCGGACGATCAAATAATTAGCACTGCAAGTTTGTACTGCCTGCAGCTAGGAGAACTGCTCTCTGAGGAAGCAGGAATGTGGTTGAGCCTGAAAAAACGTGATAAGGGATCTGTACCCAAGATTTTTGGATGGCCGGCATACGTCACAGGTAAGTTTCCATAGAGCTGAAGGAGCATTCAGGACTGGACTCCCATGGAAAAACTCCCTACTCCAGCCTGCTGAGGATGGCTTGGCAAGCCAGTGCCAGTGCTGCATTTTTACTCCTTCTGAGGAGGTGTATCAAAACTAAAGGTGTAGAAACAACCTTTTTTTAATATATATCACAAGTTGACCCCAGAAACAGCAATAAGAAAAATTCTTTTTACTTGCTTTTCTCAACCAAATTAAAAAAACTCCTCAATTTCAGTTTAATTTTTTTCCCCAACACTTTAGAGGTTTATTCAATTTCCACATAAAGTTCTCACAATTGAAAATTGGAAATATTTTCCTTGGAATTTTAATTTTTATACAGGTCAGTCTGTTTTGCAAACTCAATCCAAACTTACAAATAGTTTCATTTTTACAAAATCTTCACTTTTGGTAAGTATGTAAGCTGTTTACACATATTTTTATCCTAGCTGGAATCCTGATGAGCTTGCATATTGTAAGGAAAAAAAGTATGAGTATGGATTTCTATGCTGATGTTTCATCACATGTGTGGGATGAGACAGGCACTAGCTATGAAATACAAATGTAGTATATACAGATCTTGCTGATCTAGTAGAAGTATTAAATAACAAATCTCCTGGCTCTTTTACAGATCATGATTCAAGCAATCCATAGGTTCTTAGGCTGCTGCACAAGATCACAGTCTGATCACATGTGTGTGATGCCATAAACAGATGAATAATAGCAACTGCATTTTCAGTCCCACCCACATTTCGTCTTATTTTTTAAATCACATTACTCCTACACACAATGCTTGGCTAAGATTGACAAACACAGACTACAAGAAAATCAATATGTTGTCTTCTGTACGTGTGTATTTCAGTAGGAAATAATATCTGGCATTCCCCCCCCCCCCCCTTTCTCCTTGTTTGTATTTTCAAGGAAATAAATCTGAGAAAACAAGCGTCAAAGGTCATTAGTTGCCATGGGATTTCAAATGCAAAGTCCTAACACAAGTGCAGGTAAGAGTGGACTAGAGTAGGAGACAGCTGACCTATTACAAAATATTCCTGCCTGGCTTCCCCATCGGGCTGCTGTCAGCTCCAGCACACGCCATGACCTTGCCTCTATTGAGAGCTGGAAGAGCATTGACTTGAATGGAGGCAGGAGCAGCCCCTGCTCAGAGAGTTTCATACACGACGTGTCGGATGTGTGTGCCAGCATTATGCAACGGGGTGAAAAATGAAAACCTGTCAGGCACAGGACTGGTGCATTCAAGGACATACTGTTATTTGTTTTGCAGGTTTGCCACTCTAACAGAGATTAACCACGTGCCATTGATAGCTGCCATGATAAAGTCAACCAAAATGCTTCATTTTTTTTGACTTTCAGAACATGATCTAAACTTTTGAGGGAAATGGCTTGTTCAGCCTCAAGTTCTTATTTGGAAAAAGAAATTAAACTGAAAAAATGTTTACTTTTTCCAGTCTTCTCTCCCTAGTTTTCCCCTCCTTTGTCCCCCAGCTAACAAAGCAGCAGATTGAATTCACTTCCCAATTCCTTTAATTATTTTTTCAACCAAGTGAGTAGGTATTGTAAGTCGCCAACCTTCACTTTCTGGAAATTCTTTGGTGTATTACTGCATAGCAGAGTGGTGTGACAAGGATAAAGAGATTAGAAGTAATTTCATATAACTCCTTCTGTCAAAATCTGCAGAAGGCTTTTACTGGTAACTCTGAGAGTTGCTGAAATTCTTCATTAAAAACTTTCAATATAAGGGCAGGAAATCTCTAAGCTGTAAGACACAAAGTAACTGAAACAGAGGGAGAGAAGGAATATTAAATCACAGTCTGAATAGAGAGGGAATACAGGGGTAAAAGAAAAAACAACACCAAAAAAACAACCCACCCTGCTCAAGTACAACAGTAATAATGCATGTTATCTCCAGGGGGGTTGACACTAATTCAGCTTTGAAAGCCAGAAAACTACAGGCTGATTTTCACCAATTTCAAGTAAGAAGGCATAACCTGTGCAGGCACAGGCGCTCCTTGCTAGCCTTGGACTGCCCAAGTGGCTGTGAGCCGCTGCCTGGTGGTCACTACTGCAAGCTGCCTTGGCTCACACAAAATTCAGACTGTGTTTTCTCTGTTTAGTTATATCAGCACACTTCACATACAGCCTAGAGAGGCGAAATCTGGCCAGTACAGTTTCCTAGTATGGTGGTCAGATATGGCCCCTGCTATTGGCAGTGTGAGAAAGCAGGGGTGAAGCACACAGAGAAGGAACTAAATGTGATCTGGCCAACACAGCTGGGCCAGCCTACAGAACTGATAGAAAAGCTTTGAAGATGAAAAGAGGGTGGTTGGCATTCTCTATGATTGTTCTATTAAATGAACAGAAGAATGGACAGATATTAAATGATAATATAATTCCTGCATCTTTTGAAAAGTTACTATTGTGTTACAAAGCAGTCACCAGGTATTGCAGGTCCTCCTCAGAGCCTGTGGCCTTGCAGAAGGACAGAGAAAGTGCAGATGAGCATGAGCAGGTGCATGAAAAGGAATGTCCTGCTACCATCATGGGTTAGGAGAAGAGTTTAATTGCCTTGTCCCCTATTAGAGGTGCATACTCTTCAATTTTTTTGGGTGGTCCTTTTCTGTCTTCATGAATCATTCACCCATTAATTTCCACAAACATGTTCATGCCTCAGGTTTGCTCAATGAAAGCTGTAGCATGATCTGCTGTGTTGCAGTCCACCCAGGACAGGACTTTTCGTCCTTATCTTCAGCCATTTACTATGAATGAGGGAGGTTGTTCTGCATGCCTCATTTCTGACTCTGGATTTCAAGCTGGTGGACCAGGGGATGCCCTCCCTCTGGTATCTGTGGTACCCAGCTCAACAAGCATTTCTCAGTTGTCCATTTCTGCTTTAAAAAGAACCAAACCTATTCCAGTATGCACTGGCTGGGAAACCTTGCACCTTTCTTGAGTCACAGTTGCTTTTGGGATGGTTTGATGAGAAGGAAAGCAGCTCCATTGTACAGCTGTGCCTCAGGCCTAAGCTGCCCGAAGGCAAGTGCAAAGAGAAGCACAGCCCTGTGTGGTGGGCAACCCTGAGTCCCATCAGCTCAGTCTCTGACCAGTCTCCTGTTCCTCACCTGAAAACAGCTTAACTTCAGGCAGCTACCACTTGTAACTGTCATCCATCAGGAAAAAGAGAATAAAACACCCCAACAGCATAGGGTGAATTGCTACATATGACTTCTGCCACTTTACAGGCCACTTTAATAAACAGATCCCTAGAAGAGATGCACTGTGGTGGCCAGAGCCATGCTGAAGATGTTCCCTATGCAAAGAAATGTCTAATTCTAGTTCACATACTATGACTAATATCCCAGTCCTCAGCCCACTCCTCACTATTTGTCTTCTATAATGTCTTCCTTCTTTACACCCCTATCTTTTCTTACAATGTAGAGGACACCAGCCTCATTTATGTTTTCAGCTGTTTTTTTCAGCTGCAATGCTTTCAATGAAAGAGGCTCCCCCTGCAAGCATTTGGTTACCTGTCCTGCTTTGCCAGTCTCACCAGATCTCCAGCTGACCAGCAGGGATGGAAGTGGGACCACTGCATCCTCAAACCAACCCCTAAGCCAGCACAGTTCAGACTGTGAGTGACTCCCACCCATGAGAAGCCACGGTTCATTCCTCCCTCTTTTACCCCATGAATGTGCAGGGATGGGGATAAAACACAGAAAGGGGCCGCCATGGCACAGAAATGACAACCCAGGGTCCCCTCTTCCCAGCCCAATACCTAATCAGCCATTGGTGATGAGGATGCTTCTCCCTGAGTTTTCCTCCTGGCCCCACAGATCCCTGACAATGCAGTGGCAGGAGGATGGCATCTCCCCAACCCAGCCACTCATTTCTGGTGTACCCCAGCACAGCTCTACAGCCCAGGAGGGACAAAAGCATGGCAGGGCTTTCCTTGGGTACCCTCCAACCTGACAAGTGGTACCACTGCCCTCACTCCCATGTTTCACCAAATGGAGGTGCCAACTGGGTCTGGGTGGACCTTGCATGGGGGAGTGAGTGGTGGAAAGTGCTGCTCCCCTGGAGCACCTCATATTTGGAATGTGGGTGCTGCAAATTTGATCTCATACTGCTCTGGATCCTCGTGGGAGACAGTGGCCTCCTTCGCTTACCATGCAGTAGAGAGGGTGGCCTTGCTCCTGCAGACAAGCTGGGCTCAGACACCAACAGTGGCTGCTGTCCCCACCATTCTGCCAGAGACAACGGAGATGAGAGCATTGGGAAATGTGCACTATGGAAAAGGGGATGCACTACGGGAAAGGGGAACCCACAGCTAAGGCAAATAAAGAGGTTCCTGATTACAAGTTTCTGCCCTCAGTCTGCACATGTATCCTGTCATATCACTGGCCAAGTCATTTAAACCAAACTTTGTACAGATGGTGACCAGTGGCGTATTCCTCGTTTTCAGATGGGAACATTTTCTGGACTGCAATTTGCTTGCAGGAGCAATGAGCACTTAGAGCTGCAAGGGAACTGTTTGGGAAATGCATTTTGAAAATGTGGATCTTAAGCAAAACGAAGTTTTCTGGGAAGTAGAGTCATGAGGCAAGCAGTGTGACTGACATACTACTAGCTGAAGTGCAAATAAAACGAGAAAAGGAGACAATTTGTTTTGCCTCAAGGCAAACATTCAATTTCTGAATTCTTTACTCTACTTCTATTGTTAAATTTGGTGACATTTTCTAAATGAAATTTCACTCTAAAGCAAAAAAAAAAAAAAAAAAGATTACATAATCTTGAAAACATGGAAATAACACTTCAATTTATTTGTGTACATGTATTTCTGAACACCCAAAATAACCTCTTAGCTTGACATAAGCCCATAGCTAGAGCTTGTTTATCCTTAAGTACACCGTTCAGTGAAGATGACCTTTAACTAAGCAAGTTCACCTGTGCCTGGCCCTGGCATCCTAAACTGTATAATCAAAACTATGGCAAATGTCTTAATTTATATCCTGTATCCCTATTTTTTAGTAAATAATTATCAAATGGTTGTTATGCAGATTATCTCATTACTGTTTGTAAGTATTTAAATGTTATAGCAATGAGCACCACTAAAAAGCCAAAGAGTAATAAATCTCTCTTCAGAGCAAAGGATATCAAGAACATGAACCATTTACATCCAGAACAGCAGGAGAAAAAAAATTAAATATTTAAGGTTCATTGCCCACCCTCATTTTTATGGATGACATATGGCAAGCCTCCTTCAAAAAACCTCATCAGCACTGAATGTGTTAAAAAAAAAGCATCATACTATAATAATTCATTTAACAGAAGGCAAACTAGGATTGTACAGACTATAAATCTGGCACTTCATATTTTTAATGAATAGGATATATATGTGCATGGTTTCCTAAGCTTCCCTGGTTTTTTTTTTCTTTATGTAAACTGAAACCCAACCCCAAATTCCATCATGAGGCATCCTACTGATGCATGTGTCACCAGAGGGGTAGCACATGATATTTGCTGCTTGGACTTCTGTTCCACGGAGGAACAGTAAATGACAAAGACAGGGCAGCAGCAGAGAAGGAGAGAAGAGGCAGGAATGGGGGACCCCTTACAGCTTCTTGAGGGAAAGTTGGAGTGGTGAAAACCCTTGGATTCACATCACTGGGCTGCATCCAGTCTCCTTAGATGACTTGTCCTTTCTTGTGCTCATGCTCTTGTCCAATAGCAGTGCCCCAAACTCCCACATTTCCTTCATCCTGTCAGTCTCTAGCCCTGAGAACCCCTGCCTGGCTGGCTCTGAGTGCAGCCCCCATGTCAGACCTTGCTCCAAAATGTGCTGTCTCCCTGCCCAGCCATCAATTCTCAGTCATTTCTGTCTGAGTTATCAAATCCCCTTTTCCATCAGCCTTCTGAATCCTCATCAGCTTTTCAAGGCAGACAGTGGTCTTCCCTCTCCCGCCTCTTTGTTTCTCTTTTCTCTCTTCCCTTCCCACTACATCCAACTTGTTCTTCAGGAGCCCCATGCCCCAGTACCTGTTTCTTTGTTTTCTTTATCTTCAGATGCCCTATAGACTGCTCTTGAACTCAGGGCAGAGAGCCCAGCAGGCTCATGCTAGAGCTTTGATTCAAGTTTTTCTCAGAGCACAGGCAGTGTCAACAGTGGGTTTGGGGACTTAGAAGTTAAAACTTGAAGTTTCCACTAAACACATGGAAACTGTTTTCAAAGGTTTATATCCTGCTTTGACCCCTGCAGAAAAGCCACTTCCCTGCCTGAGGTCAAGTACTTAGGAAACCTTAGGAAGAAGTTACAAAAGTTTGAAAAAAAGCAAATTCTTTAGCTTTGATTTTCAGAAATTGTCCAATACTTTTAGGGTACGTGACTCTTGGGCCTCTATACAGGTAAATGCAGAACAATTCACAGGCCTCAGGCATCTTGCCATGCAATACAAAGTTTTGCAAAATTATAAGCAAATAAAAATAGTCTCCTGATAGAAAATGCAGGACATCCTTATTACCCAGAGTGTATCTGTCTTCTTCCTTTTACATCTGCTTGTGCAATGGAAACTTTTGGGTGCAAAATATCATGCACTTGGAGCAGTTACAGTCCCAGATCTCTGTAGTTTATGTTGTGTGGACACTTTTTTTCTGGAGTGAGCTCAACAGTTATATCTATTTATCAACAGTAAAGCTACTTTAGCCGTACATTTCAAACTGCTTTTCCAAAACCAGTGATCTGAAGCAGAAACCTGGGACTTGTCCCACCAGCATCCTGGGGACTCCTGGCTCTCCCCTGTCCCTGGAGTTTTACAGCAAGTGCTGCTCACTGCTCTGTCAGCAGGACCTCACTCTCACTTCACATGGACACAGTGGATCATGAAATGCAGCCTGCTGGAAGCACCCCCTCCCCGTCCCTTGACAGCTTGTGCCATTGCAGTGCTTCATTGAGCCCCCCTCACCCCAGGGATGTGAGACTGAAGAAAGAGGAGCTGAGGAAAGGTGCCCAGGGGCTGCCGGAGGTTCAGGGTAGGTGTCCAGCTGTGATTGGCACCTTCCTTCATCCTTCCCCAGGACTCCCACAGTACAACGGCTCAACCCTACCTAAATGGAGGCATAAGCCAAACACAGAAAAATCCCTGAGATTTGCTGAAGATCCTCACAGATTTGCCATAGTAGACCTCACAACCTGGTGGGATGCTCAGCTACACCAGCAGAGACCAACAACCACAAAACAGATATCAACAAAAACCACTTGACTGTACCGTTGTTAAGTCATGCATGTCATTTTCTGTAGCAAGACAGGGGCATGAACCCAGGTTTCCTAAGCTTTATTTTGGTGCTTTTCCTGCAAAACCAGTCATTCATATACTTTTTGCTTCTTGCCTGGCTTGTTCTACACCCTGTTGCACATATCCATACAATAGTACGTGTGAACTCAGAAGAAACCTTTATTTAATAGTGATTGACATTTGCAGGAGCTTTAAGAATGTAATGATTTTGGCACCAGTTACTTTCCAGGTAAGGATTAACACACCAATATGTTCACCACCACCTGATGTTCTTTGTTTGAAAAAGGCCACGTTTCAAAATGGCGTCGTCAGCTTTCAGATTTTTTTTTTTTTCAGAAAGATTTTGCTTTGGTTTGGAAATAGAGAAGCACAGCAAGGATTGCAACACAAGGCAGAAAAAGTTAGATGAAGAGGAAACGTGATATAAGTGGTTTGGATCTACAGAAGGACCAACAAGCATGTTCATCTCACACTCTTCATGTTACAGTGCTTGATTCAAAGACACAAAAGCAGTGTCCCCTCACCAGAGCTCAGGCAGAAGCTAAGCCCTTTCTGTGTTTTGGTACTGTGGCTGAAACCCACATTCAAACAATGTAGAAATGCAGTGAAAAGGAAAGTCTGGTTCATCTACCTTGTCTGTCATTCAAAGCTCCTGATGTTGGCCAGAAGGGGGTTCACCCCTTTTGCTTTTCCATGGTTCCAACATCTCTACATCCAGCTGTCTAGTGTTTGCAAAGATTCAGAGTGGGTGGTCTGTGGAGCACCAGGGCACACACAGGCCAGTTCAGAGCATGTATCATGTGCTGACTCACTGACTGACACAGACAGAGCATGCAGAGAGCATGGCACCAGTGACAGAAGGCAAAGGTGAACCTCTGAAGATGGGGAAGCAATGAGCCAGCTTTGAACACAGAACTCTGAAAGAAACTTGCATAACAACAACAACAACAACTAGCAAGCTTATCTAATCCTCTTTGCACCAGCCTCAGCTCTACAAAGGGTTTGTCCAACCAGTTTGTGGATATTCCTAGGGCACAGGGGACAGATAACCTAGTATCCACCCTGTGGTGACACAACTACAGCTCCCAAACTGCAGCAAGATCCTTTTCAATTACTTTGGAGTACAACAAAAAAGAGAACATACAGTTGCATATGTATTAAAAACATGAAGGTGTACCCAAAGATACTATAAACTTACATCCCAGCTTACAAACCCCCTGTTCAGTCCATGTCTTGTGTACTGGCAGCATGCACTGAGAGTCGAGGTCTCTAACTCATTTTCACTATTACCAGTATGAAGCTTCATTGAGAACTTAACCTTCTAGTCTTACAGGTACATGGCATTTTCCATAAAATCAAGTTTCTTACACTGCCCATTGGTAAGTAGACCTCATTGTCACCTATTTTGCTTAAATTTCCTTCAGAGAACCTGTATTTTCTACACAGCTTATTTATCTAGAAAAAAACCTGTTCTATCTGTTGGAAAATACAGAGGCAGAGATGCTTCATGCTTCACCTCTTTTATATATGTAGTATAATCTTTAACAGCTCATCTCTTGCTGGCACTCCTCAAGAGTGTATTTCTGGTATACAGGAGGAGAGAAAAAATTATGACACCCTGGGTAAAATGATCCCATAAGACTATCTCCCTAAAGCAGAGATAAAGATGGTTACTGACAGTGCTTTAGGATCTAAAAATCCAGCATGGGGACTGATTTGTGTTGATACCTATAATGCACGTGCTGTTTATACATATGTATAAATATACAAATAGAAAGAATATATTTTCCTTTTAAAAACAAACAAACCAAAACCTCAGCGATCTACAGATGGAAACGCTAGGATTTGACTCAGATTTCAGTCCCCTTGGTAAAGGCCAATGGGATGGACACCACAACCTGCTCTCAGCAACCTCACAGCCCAGGGACTGGCAGGATCACTGGTAACGCCTCTCAAATCCATGGTGTTTTTAATGGTGCCTCTCTTCCCACGAGCACACCAGCACAAACCCATCTTTGGGAGATGACAGGAATCAAAGAGCCACTCTTGAAACTCTAGATAATGCTTTAGATAGATGAAACTCTTCAGTAAGCAAAATGCTTGCCCTGGGCTTTTCTCACTCTGATGCAAAAGCCGACAGACAGGCCACCAGTGCCTTTAGTTTAGCAATACTTGATGTATTTACTCAGGGCTTCTGGTAGTTCATTCCACATTCCTCCTAGCTGTAGGTTTTATACAGTGCCCTGTATATCAACCAGACAGTGCACCTGATAAACTTTCCCTGAGGCAGGTGGCCATGGGAATGGCCAGGAATTTGTGCAAGAATTTGAATAGGAATTTTCTTACTTAGACTCATAACGTTAGAAACTCAAACATTAAAAACTAGAATTGTCTGCCAGTCGGTCTTGCTGCTTACCAAAAATGTAAGCTTGCAGACAACTCCCTGCAGAAAACCAGAGCTTTCCAAGAAATATAGAGATGATCATGGGAAGATCTTCCCAGCACCTCCAGCAAGGACCTGCAAACACCTGTGGTAAAACACAGGCCAGAGAACAGACCTTAAAATATCGGGGAGGGCTCCCAGCTGGCAAGGCAGAGAGGAGCAGAGCAGCACAGACACAGGTCTGTGTTCAGGAGCTGCTGCCTGTCTCAGACCCTGTTCTCACTGATCACACACTGCAGGAGGCAGGGCGCTGTGCTGACATCCCAGATACCTCTTGCCACCCCTGTGGTGCTTAGGAAGATTTATTCTGCATACATTCAGTCTGACCTGTGACTCACAGAGGTAAGTTGAGACGTCGGACTTCAATATGTGGATGAAGCATGTAAAAGCCTTTTTGTTTATTGTTGCTCAATACAATTAACCTCTATGAAAATCACTTTTTTTTTTTTTTTTTTTTCCTTCCATGCAGGACAGCTGTGGCCTGTTTGAGCCCTGCCCAGGCTGAAGCTTGCTTCTGGGCCCTGGGGTTGTGCAATGCCGCTGGGTACATCTACAGCCACCCTTGGCCCGGGTGCTCAGGGTGCTCAGACAACTTTGTCAGTAGCATCTACTCATCCCATTTACTTTGTAAACACTGACTAAGACACCACAAATGGCAGCAACAGCAAGCACATTCAGATCTCCTTGATCCAGACAGAGGCACCTCCACATTCATCGAACGTGTGCACTCAGTAAGTCAGGTAAGTTGTGTCTTTTCTTGCCTGTTTCATGAGGCCAAGAAGCCAAAGGCAGAATCCATCTTCAGGAGCTACTACTGCAGTCCCAAAAGTCTGAATACACTCACCAATTAAGTCTTGGTCTGCTTGCAGCTTTACCTGTGACTATGCTCCTGTGAGCTTCAGGTACCATACCAGTGCTACCTTTAGTGAAAATGCCAATGACAGTGAAATGCTTCCTGTGGGTACTAACACTCACATTAGGATATGGATAGTAGTGTATGAACTCTGGTGAAATTTCAGCATACATAGTCAACAGAAATTTTACTGCCAGAAACATGGCCTTAAGTCATGGTAACAATGTTAATATTTAATTGAGGTGAGTTGAATGTGCTCTTTTGTTCAAAAACATCTAGAGGACATGTCGTTGCATGCATGATCGTGTTTGACTCTATCTTCTCTCCTTGCCTTTCATGTTTTTTCCCCACTCTGGCTCTTCCTCCCACCCCAGCCATAAGAGGTCCCAAAGTTGCACCCTGCTTTCTGCTCAGACCTCATACTCTCTGTTTGTCACCCCAGCACAACTTCCAGCTTTAAAGACCTTGTAGCTACAGTCTCTTCATAATTTCACCCTTATAGGTCCTGAAATCTTGAGCACAGCTTTCAAACCATAATGAAGTACTTCTGTCTCAGCTTTTTCCTGACTGGGATCAGACTCAGTGAGTTGAGCTTTTTCTCCCCTGTCTCCCTCCTCCTCCTCTTCCTCCTCCTCTTTTCAAGGATTGCTCATTTCTCATTTTCTCCCTTCCCTTCTCTTCCCAGCCCTGCAAATGCCTCCCCTTCACCAAGTCCATCACCTTCCTCCTTGGGTTTAGATTCCTCATTTCTGTCTTCTTATTGTTGCTGATTTATGCTGATGACCCATATCACCCTCTTTGTCACACTGGGTCCATTTTACCGATTCTGTTCCTCTGTTGCCCCAATCCTTCTATTTTCCTCATAAAAAAGTATGTTTTTTTGGCCTGCACTGTCCAGAGGCTATCTACTGCTGAGATAATCCTGCACTAAACTACAACTGGTCCCACTCAGCACCATCCATTAGCCTCCTCCACTACGTCCACCATTCAGCCTTTTTGCAATTTCCACTCCATCAACTCTCATGACTTTTCTTTTGCTTTTAGACCTTATCTCTGTACCAAGTTAAATTGCAAAATTATCTCTACATTTCAATTTCTTTAAATTTTCTTCCCCATAAAATCCAGCCCAACCAACACCTCTCAGTTGTTTCTTCTGCTAGAAAGGTTAAAAGACTGTCTGCTGAAAGCCCAGCCATCACTTCCAGCTATGTGTGGATAAAGCAGAGCTTCTAATACTGCCCCTCTCTCAAGGAATACCCGAAGTCTCTTTTCTCTCCTTTCCATGGCGACTATTACTGCTCTGTTTGCAGGCAGGGCACAATTTTTATTTGAGCAGCCTTTCTTTCAAGGTACAGCTAAGACCTGTTGATGCTTTCTGCATGTGTGTCAAAGACATTGGCTGTTCTATCTGCCCTCAAAACTTAAATACTTCCCTGGAGTCTCACCCTCACATTAGCTCATTAATGGTAACATTCCTTTTTGCTCTTTCATAATTTGGTCCACTGTTGACCTACAATCTTAATCCACTGTTTCATCTTCAAAATATTTCTGTAAGAGTCATTTTCATAGCTTTGAATGTGCCACTCATTTTCTGTGCTCCTGTTGATCCTCTTTCCATTTCCTAACAAATAAAATAAAAGGTGTCCTTACATACAGTACTTGCTCAGGCAGGCAGAGCTGAATAGCACAAACAGGTGTCTTGTAGTTTATGAACACCCACTTTATGCTTCCCATCCTATGCCCTTCTGTTTTCCTTCATAATTCCTCACTGGGACTACCTCCCTGGTCACAACTACAGAGGAACGTTGCTCACCTCTGCTAAATTCCTTCTAGAATCTCTCCCTTACCACTGAGAGAGTACAAGAGCAGCCAGTCTGCTGGCATGCTGCTCTCACTGTGTATCCAGCTGACCCCTCACCATTTCCTTGTGCTCCACCAGCACCTATCCCATCTCTTGCCTCTCACCAGCTGTTTTGTGCATAAACCCCACACGGCAGTGACAGCCCTTCCTCTGCACCTGTATGAGCAGGTCTGCACAGCAGAAACACCCAGGTCAGGAATCCCAAGTCTGTGACACAGCAGTCATAAATGACATCTTGAATGTTACTGGGAACTCGCATTGCTGAAACTCAGCCTACACCCTGACTTGTGGTGGAGCTTACTAAGTTTCTCTAATAAAAGTGAAAAAGGCAGAAGCAGTATCTCAGCTTATTTCTGATGCACAGCTCCAACCCATCCACTGGGTACTCAAAAGGCCAAAACATGAATGCAAAGTCTGAGCTGCATCACCTGGGGTGTTGCTTCTCCAGAGTAAACCTCCCAGTGGCTCTCACATTAGCAAACAGGATAGAAAACCTCTCAGATTTTAGTGGCTGGTTAAGCTGCTCCCCCTTTGGAAATACATGAAAGTTACTGTTGTCACATTATTATTGGTTGAGGATTCTCATGCCTTTGTAATTTCTTTCCATCTCATGGCAAACAAGCCCATCTGTGCTGACTCAGTCTCAGCTTTATGACCTACCCAAGCAAAAGATAACGTGCAGACTTTAAGCACATTTTGTAAAATACACTTTAAAAATACCAGAAACCTCTTTCTTCTTTTCAAATAAAATCTTACTTGGGATCAGGGCACATGAAAGCCTGGAAAGGACAAAAATGCCCTCAAGTATCAGGTAGTCAGCTTTGCAGTTACTAAAAAGTTGCTTTCCTCTGTTGAGTTTACTGTGTCACCAAAGCCCTACCAGCCATAGCTATACAAAGCCTGCATTGTCTCAGCAAGGCTACTGAGATGTTCCTGATCTTGGCAAGAGCTAGGTGTACCCAGAAGCATTTTATTGAAAAAAAAATTACTACAGCAGAAAGAAATATTATTTTAGGCCTCATACTGGAAAGATAAAGGTCAGAATCCTTCCCTCTGCTAAGGGAGAAGACAAAAAATATCCTGTTCATGGGATCCATTTTACAAACTTGAAAATTGCACCTAAAAATCCCCTATCAAAACAAATTTCAAAGTGACTACAATATAAGGAAGGGTTTGTTGGTTTAAGTCATTAGTAATTTGGAGGTTCCAACTTCCTGACAAAAGAGGCAACTACATACAGGCATATACAGACATGGAGATAGTCTCTTTAGAGTTAATCTGTTAGATCTGCTTCCTTGCTACAAATCCAATCTGATCTTTATATTCACCTGTATGTTCATCATTGACTTATTTTTTAACAGGAACAGGATCTGGCAATGTTTCTTCACAAAGCACACATTGCCCCAACTAAACTTCTCAGTAAATCAGAGCAATATTTATTCAGGAAACTG
This sequence comes from Sylvia atricapilla, assembly GCF_009819655.1. NCBI lineage: Eukaryota > Metazoa > Chordata > Aves > Passeriformes > Sylviidae > Sylvia > Sylvia atricapilla. Next base: position 9,641,170 of record NC_089143.1, on the reverse strand, counting down.
CACACGAATGATCAGGGCCATTTGAATGAAAAAGTAAGATTACATTTTTGTTTCACCTATAAATGTGATGTAACATCTGCTGGAATTTGTCACCCTAGCAGTGCTGTGGGCTCTTATGGTAACCCAACAGAGACTTTCACACCACTCCAAGGTAACCCTGGTCTTCTCTAGCTGTCAGATGTTCTCACAGCTTTCACAGAAGAGGGTGCAGCATTTCACAGAGTGGTAGCAAAGTGAGGGGGCTCTGCCATGTGGAGGAATCCAAGATTCCAAAATGTGGGAAGCTACAAAAGCAGACCCCAGTCCTAGGGCTAGGGCTGCTGAGGCCAGACATGTGAGGGCCATGCAAGACAAGGGTTCAGACCAAACAGATATAGAAACACTATTCCCTGAAAGCTCTACCATCTCCACTGCTTACATAAATGTTTCTACTGCAATGTTTTCAACTTTTAAAAAATCTGTTGTATTGAAGGCAGTACATTCTTTTATTTTCTAAAACTTCAGACAAAGATTTTGCATCCTCGGCTGCAGCAGGGACACTCAGAAATTATTAGCAACCCTATTTACATGTCAGTCAATTCCAAATATTTCCCTAACAACACCTGGGGCCCGGAGCCTGTGTCTCAAGAGAGGCCAGACCCCAAAAGCAGAAGAGGGAGCTGGGCTCTCCCCGGGCTACGAGGCTGCTCTTGGCAGGATGCACAGCCTCGAAACAAGTCAGGAGAACAACCTCTCTCAGGCCGGGAATATGCAGGGGAGTGGAGGGAGAGAGAACGAAGGCGCAAAAGGAGAGTTTGTCTCCGTTTATCTCGCAGACAGCACTCTGTTAGCTTTAGCTGCGAGTCTGCCGGACACCGAGCAGCGGCCCATTCCTGGCGTTATCTCCACCTCCTCTCTGAAGAGGCAAGCCGCCTTCCAGCTTTCCAGCTGTCTACCAGGCTCCGCTTAACACCACGGGCGACCTCTGGCCCCGGGCCCTGCGCCGGCAGCCCGCCCCTGCGCCTCCCGTCCCGCCTGTGAAATGCACGGTGCCCGTCCCGCAGCGGGCGAGCTCGGCCACACCGGGAGAGAGAATAATTGCAGGCTTGTCCAAATTATCATTTGCAAAGTCTGGAAGGCACGTAAAGGCACCGATACTCAGCCCGCGTTAGCCTCAGGCGGCTCATTTCAGCCCCGTCTAATGCTCCTGCCTTCTGCCAGGTCAGCCCGGTGGAGCCGATAAAACGTAGTAGAGATTTTGCGACCTGTAAGGTCCCAGCCCGTCTTTAATCATTATAATAGATTGCCTTTAGGTCAAAATTTTATTTTAAGTTCCTAAGAAGAAATGACCTGTGTAACCTTACCTCTAAAAAAAAATTAAAATTTGCTGTTTCTGTTAACATGAGTGAGGAAACCTTCGTATATCACACATATCTCAGCATGAAGACGCTTGACCACCTGATGGATAACATGTATTTCAAATGGTCTTCAGAAACTTTTCACAGATAAGACCCCATTCGTATGCTAATGTCTATAACAGACAGCAGAATCAGAGCCCTCTTGTCACCTTCCTGTCACTTGTGCCACGGCTCTTGGTCTATACAAACTACAGCATTTTAAGTGTTCAAAAAGAAGAAACAGCCATAAAACGAAACATTTCTTCCGAAATTGACTCCAAAGACATTAGACAAGTTATGCTGTGCTTTTTCTTTGACATGGAGAAACACATATTTTAAATTAAAACTCTCAGATCTGCAAATCACTTCTCAATCTGTCCTTGTTTAGTACCTGCCTCTGCCTCTCATCTGTCACCTTCCTTCAGAATCACCAGAAATCTGTGAGTTGGGAAGAGTCAACAAAACTCCACCGAAAACCTCTGCCGTCCTCTCCATTTGCCTCTCCCCCGTAAAAAACACTTTCAAATATATTTTTCTGAGTGAACTTCTGGTCGCTTACATTGTCAACCCAATCACAGGAGAGTAAATCCAATCCAATCCGCGGTTAAGGACGGAGGAAGTGCCGAGCAAACCGAGAAGCGGCGGTACCTACCTGGAGCCCACCTCAGCGCCCAGCACCATTCGCGGCGGCGGCAGCGTTTTGGGGTAGCGACCTTAATGCATTGTCCTTCCTACCCGCGCTGCTAAGGGAGAGTTGAGCAACTCCTTGCACTGCTGCTTGGAGCAACAGCTCTCCCAATCTTAACCCCTTCTCTTGGCTCTTCGCGTCTTTGCGCTTTTTTTTTTTTTTTTTTTTTTTTTTTTTTTTTTTTTTTTTTTCAGAGAGTTTGTGAGCACTAACACTTGCAATTAGTACCAGCTAAGCCAAAGCCCCTGCTCGCCCCTGCCCTAAGCCGCACATTCCAGGGCGCTGAGCGGGGCGCTGAGCTCTTTGCCGGCACCGCGCAGCTCTTCCACCCCCAGACCCGGCTTTCTGCCTGCAAACTCGATAAGGCTGCAGCAGCACAGGAACACGCACTGAAACTCGGACAGGGGAAAAATTGGTCTCTAATCTCCAGCCTGGGTGGTTTTTATTATCCTCCTCCCCCCCTCCTCTCTTTCTCTCCACGCTCACAGTAGCAAGGTTGTCTCTGGACTACTCCCTGCCTTAAACTCACCAAACCAGATTTTTACTCCCAACACCTTCCCGTAAATCTGAACTGAAATTTTACCCTGCTTGCTGAGTTCTGGCTGGCTGAGGGCCAGCCAGCATTCCTGTTGTTTTAAGAGGGCAGATTAAAAAAAAACACAACCAAAACAAACAAAACCCCCAAAAAACTCCCCCAAAACACCACCAGCAACACCCCCCCAAACAAACAAAAATCCCAACATCAAACCTCAAAAACAAAACCAGAAACAAAAATAAAAACCAAAAAAAAAGGCCGAAAAAGCCAACAGAAAAAAAAAGAAAAAAAAAAAAAAAAAAAGAAAAAAAAAAAAGAAAAAAAAAAAAAGAGAAGAAAACCTGTAGAGATGCAGGGCTGGAAGGAAGAAAACTTTTAGAGCAGCTTTACTAAAAATACTGTGGGAGGGAGTAATTCACATTTATCTCTAAAGGGCTAAAACAGTGATATTTTTTGGGGGGGAGCGGGCAGTGTCAGTGTCATGAGAAAATACACTTCTCAGCCATCTGCCTCCTTTAGGTGCACGGATATTCGGAAAGAAAATAAACCTCTGTTACTCACCTGAAGGACAGCAGCAGGCATCAGCATATAGCAGGGAGAGGAGCCTGCACCTTTGCCTGATCCGGTTACCCCAAGGCAGCGGTAACACTGGTTTAGGAAGTGCCACATTTTACACTTTTCTGACCTAAAGTTACATGTGGTTTCTAGAAAAGGAACAAAAGAGAAACCAGTTTATATAGACAAAAACCCCAACCAAGCCTTCTTCTAAACTCCCCGTGATCCCTCTGACCGTTGTCTGGAACGCTTAAAGAAACAATGAAGCAAGACTGTAAACTTTCTTACCCCTTTTACGTTACCTGTCTGTGCCTGGCTATGGGCTTTGATGTATTGAAACAAAGCACAAGACCTGTTTATAGTAAATGAAACCAACCAACAGATAGATCTAATTCAGACTTGTGACTAAACAAACTGGAACAGGAAGCACACACCAGCAGATTTTTTTTAAAGTACTAATTCCTGCTAGCATAGTCATGAAACGGAAAAAAAGGAAAAAAAGAAAAAAAGAGAAAAAAGTTTTGCTCCTCCCTTCAATCACTTTTGTTCAAATGCAGGAGTTTGGGTTTTTTTGGTTTGTTTTTTATTTTTTCTCGAGAGCAAAAACCCGGCCAATCAAACAAAATCCCAAGACAAACAAGCAATGTTCCATCATGCATATGCAAATATTTAACAGAGCAATATTTACCACTAGTGGCGATCCAGAGATATTATTCATCTGTTTGTTCCCCCATGTAGGTAATTTGTGCAACTGATTAGTATCATGACCCTCACCCCAATTAATATCTGTAATTGATGAGTAGACAGAGGACCTTCATCTAGGATAACTGGACAGTTCAAGCCCCCAACAGTAGATTAGAAGTCTTGCAAGTTAAATATTTAAAGAAAAAATAATATTTGAGCTCCAAAATAGTGAAATAAATGATTTTCATAATTCTTCTTAATTTTTTAATTCTTAATTAATTCTTAGCAATTCTTAATTAAGAATTCTTCTTAATTCTTCTTAATTTTTAAAAGATTTATTCAGAGCTGGGCATCCACTATGCTGCCTTTTTTCTGTGATATTTCCTATGCTTTTTGAGAGCAGTTTGTCCTTCTAAACGATAATCTCTCTAATTGTGTTCTATTTCAAGTACAGAAAAATCTCACAAGTTTTACCTAAGCAAATCCACACTCACTCTGTAAGAGAGTTTTGCTGCAGGTAGAAACCAATGAATCAAACTACTATTGGTATAATATGTAAAGCTCACAGTCAAATGTTGCAAAGTTCAAGTTAGCAGTGTGTTCTCTCCAAACTATTGCAATTCAAAAGTTAAAAGCAAATAAAAGCATGTGATTCCAGCTTTAGAAAATGCATCAAGAGTAAAAAAATCTTTCAGAACTTACCTTCATCAATGAGCAAATAATCATGGGGAAAATTTTTGTAAGATACTTGAATTAAAATGAGAGTTCAGCATTAGCAGCAAACATTATGCAGTTAAATTATTTAAGAAAAAAATAGTCCAGAATAGTAAATAATGAGGGGTTTAGTGGTACAAAAACCTCTTAAGTATTCTGTAGTACTATTCTTTAAAATCTTGACCCATTTGCCCAAAGGGAGGCATTCCCATAGTGTCCTCATCTGATAAGTTTGCCAATAAAGCTCTCAGGCAATCCATCTCAAACAGAGAGAACCTATGCTTCATTTGCTCCATTTAAAGGAGCAAATTGGCATTAGTGGGCAGAAGTAGTTCCTTGCCAACATGTACAGATTAATTCTAAATGAGCACCTCAGTAATATACTGAATAGTACAGAAAATGCAAAGACATGAGAGTGCCTTCTCCTCCGTGTCCAGAACACAGGTATACTACCAAAAGCCATGGTTGCACCAGTGTGGTAAAGTTAACTGTTTTAAGGTATGCTGCTAAAAGTGTAGCTCTGCCTGTTCTACTGACTCTTCACATGTGCTTGTAGATCTTACCTCTGAAAGCCAGTTCCTGCCTTTCTGGTGCAGGATGCAAATAGGAAAGAGTTTGACTTTCTTCTTGGTTCTGTTCAGCTGAAGGTGAAGTGCGTGACAGCACTAGGGATGTCTAATTAGACCTAATGCCAGGCAGAAGCTCATCCAGCAATTAAAACACTCCTTGTTGCTCACTGTCTGTGGGAGGAGACACTTTTCACGGACCCAGGTGAGACTGCAAGGTATCACATCTGTCTGCATACTCCTGCAGGTGTAGGGGTGATCATGGGACATCTGCTAGCAACTTTTTAATGGACTTCCAAACTTTGGTGAGGAAATCCAAATTTCCTCATCTGCCAGCAAAACAATAGTGCCAAACCTCTACTATTTATCACTTGCACTTTGCTCTGATTCAAAGATCCCAGATGAAATAACAGGTAATGGTGCCAAGTTGTTCCTTAAGTGCACTTTCTCAGCACAAATGACAGTAGCAATTCAGGAAAGTCTCTTCTCGACCACCAAATGCTGAATCTATCACAAGGTGAGATGGGATGAAAGCAGCCTCAACAATCGCTTGTACGAATTGCTGCCGTTGAAGTTTCAGGTAACCTAAAATAAACCATTAGATCTAACTGCTATAATGGCAATCTGAGACATTTCTGACACAAGAATTATTTTTCTCCCTCTTGTCCCAGTTGTCCAGCTGACAAAGTGTTTTAAGGGTTATGGGTTACTTACATAGGAATGAATGAGTGACCCACAGGTAATTTGCTGCAGCACCCTCCAGTCTGTGTGTTAAAATGAAAGAGCAGTCACAACCCTCCAAGATGGAGAGGAGATTTCCTGTTTCTCTGCCAAGCCATGGCAGGGTTTCTGACCAAAACAAAGAATTTAATGAGTCCATAGCAAAGCAAATTAAGCTAAGTGCAGCATGATTAGGCTGTGAACACTAATCTTTAAAGGAAATAGTATTTGATTAAGAAAGGTGTCCTCCAAAAGTGATCTTAAAATTGCAGTAAAAAATGTCAGGGGGTTTGGGGTGTTTTCTGGAGAGCTGTATCTCCTGGACTGTAATTTTTCTTTCTGAATATGGCTTACTGTATTATCAGTTATGTTAAATACCTATTGTAGAGTTTATCACTCCTGCCCACTCCTGACTTTACTGCAGCAAGAAAACTACATGTTCAAAGTTTGGTGACTGCATTTCATTAAGGAGATTATGACAAAATTTCTTCCCCTCTCTCTCTAATTGGGAAACTATGAAAAAGTGAGAATATGTTACCCAAGAATGAATTTCTAATAATCTGAAAAGCAATTGGACAAGTAAAACACTTGCTACTTATCTCAAAAATTAAAAAGCCTCTACTTCCACTCTAAATTTTGTTCAAGTTTTCTAACACAGAATGTTTCCTACTACAGGTTCAACATTTGAATATGATTCAGTAATCAAAGAGTCTGTAAATAAGTCTGTAATAATACAGCATTTGATTTTTTTCCAGTTGAAGTTGAAGTTTGGAGAGTGAGAATTTCTGATAGTGGTCCCCTATGTAAAAGATCTCATTGTGCTTAGTCTGAAACACAGCACCTTCTTCAGAAAGGTCCTGTTTTCTTTGTGACACTTCCATGCAGTCTTTGCAACCTCTGTCACTGTGGGCCCCCCAACAACTCCTCCCAATCTGTATTTTTTGCTTTCCTACTTGGTGGTTTGACCATCCTACCCCTCCCAACAGCTGCTTCCTCTGCACACATCTCAGGTTCAGGCTTTCATTTGAACTCTTCATTTACCAGCCTTTCTCATTCATGTATCCATTTTAGCACTTTGCCTCTGCCTTTCTACAACTCCAGCAGCACCAGCCCAGGTCATGGTAATATTTGCTTTTCTACAAGTAACTTCATGTGTTCTTCCATGCTGTCCTCACACCAAATACAATCCCTAAACAAAACGACGAGGTAAAACCACTGATGTCTTTTCCTTGAGTCCCTCCTATAGGCTATCTGTTGTGACAGCAGTGAGATTCCCAGTGCTGTGTTTTGGGATGGGGATGACAAGCCTGGAGGTGTGCCCTCAGAACAGCAGCCTGGCTGTTCTGAAGCTGCTGTCTTCTCTTTGCCCTTCATCCCTCTGCAATAACTCTCCTCCACCTCCAGGTCCCGGCTCCAGGTCGCTGTGCACACTGTTTACACCTGTGGGAGCTGGGAACAAAGCAGTAGGTTTGTATCTGCTGTGTACAGGAGCCCCAGCAGCAGAGGTGCAGCCACAGCAGCTCCACAGCTGCTCCCTTTGGCCCAGGGCCTGTGAGCTGCCAGGGGCTCTGTCCCCATCAGCCTAGGGCTGGGGGTGTCACAGCTACACTGTCTGTGATGGCAGTGGCTGTTTCTCTTTGATGTAAGCCCTTCACTCAGGGCAGCTGGCATGTTGGTATAGATGCAACGTGCTCCTGCTGCGTTTGGCTAGCAAATAGTCTTTGGGGGTTTCTGGCCAGAGGTGTATATTGGGTGTTTTAGTTCAGGGCTGTCTGCATAATGCACCTTGGATGTATGCAAACATGCCCTTACATAACCTTCCAGCCTAACCCACAACTCACAGAGTACTGCAACAAGATGTTGCTCTTCTTCCCTCTTGATTTTTTTAAAGCTTTGGGGGGAAGAGAGCTCCACACTTTCGTGGAGAGCCACAGGCAGCACCACCTCTAGCACAGAAATAATAGTCATGCCATTTCTGTTATTATTATACTGAGCTCTCTCACACATATGAAGTTGTTTTCCAGTCCTCATAATAAAATGAGGACCTGAATAAGCAAGGGCAAACCACTCTGAATGTAGTATTACCCTTTTCTCACAGTTTTGCAGCTCAGAAGAGTAGATAGTTTGCACAGGTTATCTTAGAGTTGCGTTCTTTGCAGATTGTTGAGAATTCACAGCTAAAAACTTGAGCACTGTCCTCACACGAAACATACTTTAGGTCAAAACTGGAAGCCATCACTGGTGAAATCAGAAGCTGAGTAAAATCACAAGGCTCTGTGGTCAGATTTAACCCTGGCTGGGAGTCACAGTTCTGGTCTGGTATTTACTCTGAAGTCACTTCTTCTGGGGGGAAGTGAAACAGGCACTGTGCAGCAGAAGCAGTTCAGCAGGAAATTATCGTTATGTACTGAAGCAAGCCCTAAGAACAGAACAAAAGTCAAACCAAGTAGAATTCAGTTATTTATTAATCCTTGTAAGAAGGGGGAGGGAGGAGAGAAAAGACATGGCCTAAATTCACTTCTATCTCTTAGCATAAATAAGCAGCAAGGTCTGACAGGCCACCGAGACAACATCAGATATCACCATGGTTCATGTAGACACTTGTGTGTTCGGCTGGGTGTGAGCTTGTGTAGAGGTCAGGGGAACAACCAGAAAGGTTTGTGACTGTGGGAGGGAGGGGGTGTTCACAAACATCCCGTAATAGTCATGGGTGGTTACCAGAAAAAAAAAGGGCTCAGATGACTCAGGGACTTGAAAATAATGGTGAGAGCTGAACCCTGTCTATGCTCCAATGGACAGAAATACTCCAGCAGGACATGGGCCATGGGCCGTGGGATTATAATGCAGAAAAGGAAGCCATCAAACAGGAAGGTCACCCTGACACACGAGATCCCTGTACCACATAAGCCTCATGTTAATAAACACTGATATTCTTTTTGACTTAAATAACCAGGTTAAAAGTGTTGTTTTTTGGGTTTTGTTTTTTTGGTTGGTTTTTTTTTTATTAATTAATTTGCAGCAAAACTAGGCATTTTCTGGATATAGGAGGAATCAGATAATCATGAAATAGTTTCTTTCAGCAACAGATGATGCTAAATCAGAAAGCTCCTCTGCAGGCTTTTGATGGGACTGTTTGCCTGCATTGCTGTAACCTGTTGCTTTTCTTCTCTATTCTGTGCATTGGCTTGCAGCTTCTGAGCCCTCAGCTGTCTCCAGTGTACCCACCCATGAGTAATCATGGCATTATAGAATGTTTTGGGTTGGAAAGAACTTTAAAGACCATCTAATTCCAACCCCCTGCCACAGGCAGGGTCATCTTTCACTAGACCAGGTTGCTCCAGGAATGGGTCATCCACAGCTTCTCTGGGCAACTTGCTCCAATGCCCCAGCACCCTCATTTTGAGGAATTTCTTCATAAAATCCAATCTAAATCTACCCTCTTTCAGTTTAAAACATTTTCTGAAACTTTTTAACACTTTTAAGTAATATTTTTTGTAAAAATGTTCAGTTGTTATGCTCTTGACTGTCTAACCCCAGAAGAATTGGATTTGCCCAAAGACAAATTTCAGCAGATAATTATAGTTACCTTTACATTTGCCTTGACTTCCATCAAAGTTCTGGGTCAATACTCAAGTTTGGAGATTGTTCTTGTTTCTAACACCCACTCTGGTACAGAAACTCCTTCAATAACGGGTGACAGATGTCAGAAACTAACTTCCAAGAGATCAAACTAATTTTTTAAATAATTCCTTAAAATATTCCCATGGTGCCATGTTAGGGCAAAAAGAAAAGTAAGATTGGGCCCTTGATCACCTTTGATTGAACATTACTCATCCCAAGCTTTGGGCAGCTGCTGCCTTCTTCCATTGCTGAGTTAACCTCAAACAGCAAGTGCCAGCATCCAGCTCCATGTCTCTTACCCTCCAAAAAGGACATAATAATTAATAATTGGTGATGCACAAGTAAAGAAGAGGATGCAGACTACTAGGAAAGATAAGCATAAGCAATGGGGACAGAAGGAGTAACTAAAAAGATCCACACACCTATCTGGGAAATAGGAACAGAAGGCTGTGTGATGGGAAAATAGTTGAGGCCACAATATTTTCTCTGTTCTCCCTCTCTCTCTCTCTCACTTTTTTTTTTTTTTTTTTTTTTTTTTTTTTTTTTTTTTTTTTTTCTGAGAGAAGACAAAACGTGCACAAATCCCATGTGGAGTAGTTACTTGTGCCATTAAAGGACTTTCCAAGTGCCTTGCCCTGGAAAAGCGAAGATTAAAGACACCCCTCCCAGGTGTAACAAGGGCTTCTCCCCCATGGATCCTTGCAGACATAGTGCAATCTTCTCTCTGGGTTTCGCAAGTCCATCACTCCTCCCGTGGTATCCCCTTTCCCTGTTTCCCCATTGGCTATGGGGCCTGTGTCCTGTTCCTCTCTTCCCTATGGCCACCTGCCCCTTGCCCTGCCCCCTGTACCACCTACAAACCTGAGACCCTATACATACTGAGAAAACCACATGGTCCTTCTCTGGCCTCGGATTCACCTTTTGCACATCGGAATAAACACTTGCTGGAAATTAATTTGGGGCTGGGAGCCTTCTGCCTCCTTGCTGAGCCAGCCTGGTACCGTGTGTGGATGTGTGAGCTTGATTGCTGCCTGAATACTCCTCAAGCAGTTTCTCTACGGAGAGGCTGACTGGGATTTAGAAAAGCTGTAACTGCACTCCTAAAAGGACACAATGTTACAATACCTCATCATGTTGAAAGACTAACTGAGCTGTAAACTATTATAAGAGCTGGATTTGCACTGGGTAGTCTCAAAATTGGATATAGGAAATCTAAAAATACTCCACTTGACTGTAGTCCACTTGAAACCTAGAGACAGTGATCAGCTCAGGTAGGAATATTCTGAGTAGCACTGAAGTCCAGTTTTGAAAATTTCTATGGTTATAATTTTATAACTGGTCATCATATAACAGCAGCACAAAGTGTCTCGTTGCAATATTGAAAGAAGATCCCTACTCTTACCAGTCCCTTCAGATTCATCGCTGCAAGATGAACAGTACAACATGGATTTGAGGTGTTATACAGAAAGCATATTTATCAGCTTAATTTCCCTACTTGCAGTGTCCTGCAGTTAGCTAATGATGAACATTTGTATGTTTCTGTTTCTTGCTCTTTTTCAATATTTCATAGCATCTTTTCAGCTTAACCTGAGAGTTCAAACAAGTCGGTTCTAAAGAGCAATTAAATCCTCTCTAGCTGAAAAGTAATTGCAAATGTACAGTGTAAAGGTGAAATTCACCCAGCCTATTAGAAAAATGAGGACTGTATATACTTGAAAAAAGACATGGTCCATTAAAATTCATGCTTTATTTTAGTCTTAGTTGCAACATTCTAAGCAATTCACCTTTCTTTAAAAAATTAATCTAGAAGCAAATGTTTAGCATTGCATATATCAGTTCATGAATAAGAACAAGATCAAAATAGAATTATGACTTCTGATTATACATAACATGGCAAGTGGAAGAATTTAGAACAGAGTCACAAACACAGGCACAGATACAGTTGGTTTGACTTTTATATAAGTATGAGTTCTAAAATTATGGTTATAGTTCAAGTATATCTCACAACAAAAAAGGCAATTATCGCTGTTTCATCTTTCCAGTCCAGGTGTACTCTACCCTAAGGAAGATCTGTTGACAAAGTCTTTTCAGATGATAAGTTCTGTGGGGAAAACCATGGGATGTGATCCACATTTGGAAGCATTTAGCATAACAGGATCCTGATCCCATACCAAGTCTCTCCAGATCTACAGTAAGGTAAATTGCATTAGTGACCATAATAAACATTAGCTCCTCTGTAGGTTTTCCCATTAGGAACTCTGATGAAATATTTGGCAGGTTAATTTTTGGGATTCACCAGAAGAAAAACTAATGGCTTAGTCTGGTCTTAGTAGGTGAAGGTCAAATAAATATGCATGCCCTAAAATAGTCCCTTAACAACAGCAGTAAGAAGTACAAGTTGCCACAGATCTGATGACTTACAATGCCTGGAACCCAGCCACTCTGTGCCATGTAATGGGGCTCTGCCATCCCTGTCAGACTGCTCCTACAAAAGTAGAGAGATTATATGAATTTTATAGGCCTTAATTGTGGGGTGTTTCTTTTAATTCTATTAGCTAAGTAATTAGTGGTTTGTTAATAATAACCTTGACACAGCCAAAATATCTGCTGGTATTGTTTTAAGCAGGGGAGATGGAGAGGAACAGAGTGCACAGAGTCAGAAGCACCTTCCCTTTAGCCAATGCTATATGACTGGGGTTTTAGCAGCACTTTTTACTACAATGGCCAAGGTGCTTTTGGGCATTTGCATTGTGGGGTTGTTTTTGTTTGTTTTTCCCCCTTTTTTTTTTTTTCTTCTACTTCCATAACCTTTACTACATTTAATTATCTTCCTTCCTTTCTTTCTTCCTTTTTCAGCTGCAGTTTTCCCAAAATTCACCAGTTTAAACTGCAGGTAGAAAAAAAATCATAGATTTTGAATATTGATGGAAATCTTTCCACCCAGTGTACAGGGGCAAGTGGAGGCTTTGAGCACCCAAGAGGCTTTGAGGAGGCAAATCTAGGAGGCTTTGAGCACCCAAGACTCAAGAAAGGTTTGAGACAGAAACCACACAAAAATCTGGAGTGCTCTGACCCTATTCTCTCTCATCTGCTACCACTTTGTTGGTACAAACTGAAGCTGAGCTGACAGAGAAATCATGTAACACTCCCAAAATGTAGTTCTGGTCAGAGTCACCTTACTCAGCAAAAATAGCCCCTGAGCTACCAGGGCGGTGCTACTGATGACAGCAGGGGAGGAAACACCCACTTACTGAGGAATGGCCACCCCCTGGGAACAAACCTGTTCATGCTCACAAGCTACTGCACTGGCACCAGTTTTATGCCATCACTCTTCCATTCACATCAGCATCATGGAAAGTTTCATCATGGAAATTTTCCCCTTTCAAGGCGTGAATCTTTACTAAAAATTGAAATTTTCATTGACTTGTCTGCTCTTGTTTGTAGTCTTCTTGTGGAAGGTAGAAGAGCAATGATGAAAATAGCTTTACAAAATTCTAAATCTCTGAGATATGGTGTTTCCATTCTTCTCTAATATAAACCTGTTTCCACTGAAACAGTTAAGAAAATAGTAATTTTATCATTGGACTGAATTCTGAAAAAGTTCATTGGGTTGAAGGCTCTAAACAAAGGAGACAGCAGAACATCTACTGCAATTTGGGCTCCATTTCCAGATCCAGACATTACAGCTGTCACAAAAAGCATAATTTTGAACAGAGAGACTGCCATTAGCAGCTCGCATCATAGTACAATTGTGGTAATAATTAGAAGAAAATAAATATTTATAAAAATTTTACATGGCAGGAGAATTTTGCATACCTATCAATGAGCTCTGCTTGCAGATGGAAGGATGGTTTTTTTCCTAGCTGTTAGCTGCAGCCATGCAAAGAGCTGACTACTCGAAAAACAAGCTGGGGGCCTTTTGTCTTTGTGTTGTCACAGAGTCACAGTGCTGGAAGAGACTTTGAGAGGTCATTCTGTGCATCCCCCTTCCTTAAGGGATGGACAGTTATTCTCACAGTTTCTGACAGATACTTTGCCATTAATCATCACTGTTAATTATGAGCCTGGAGATTATGTTGTGCCCACAGTGCTTGCAGTGAGGATTGTACTTGCAGTGCAAAATGCATGGTATAGTAGATAAAAGGTCCAGCTTTCTGCTCCTTACCTGTGTTGGCTTAGATGATCAAAGAAATCCAGAGGAGAAGGGGAAGAAACAATAATTTACACTACCAAACTACCAGGATTCTGAACACAAAGGTGCTTTTTGTGGTTCGAGTTTCTTTTAATTAGGATCATACTTCGTAATAGTGATCATGAGAGCTATGCATGACACTTCCTAGCAAAATGACTCAAATTCCTGCACGAATTTTGCACTATGCAGTGCTTTCAAGCATAATGGGCTTAGATCCACAAATTTGCAGCCTGTAAACTATTGAGACTATAGCAGAGAGATTCAGAATACCAGAAAGAAAATTCACTTGCTCTCGTTTCACCTACTGTTTATGCAAAATTCTATAACCACAGTGTGCGTGATGGATCCAAGCAGAAGACTTTGCCACGCCCATCAGTGCAAGGTAGGAGCAAATCAAGAGGTGTTTTGAGTAGTCCAAGGATCTGACTATGTAAAGAAAAAGAAATGAAGAAATGTGCTAGACAGGATGGCAAATGGCTGAAAAAATGTCCTTTGCAGAGGCAGAAGGCCTAGAGAGTAAGGAAAGGAAGGAAGGTCAAGTGACTTACTTAGCTTCTTCTGCTGCTTTGGATAAGAAAAATATTTTCTTCACACCAAGTCAGCAAAAGCATTTCCTGACATCTTGATCTCTTTGCTGCTTTTTCTTTTTTCAGCGAAAGCCGCTTTCTAAAAGGCATTGAAAAATGTTGGTGCCAGTCAAAGGAATGTATTCAACTGTCTCCAGGCTTAATGCTGACTCTGTTGCCAGAACACCCAGGCACTTTCCATCATGCTCCTGTGCCAAGGGTGAGCCTCACTTAGGCAAAACACACTGTGCAGAGCAGGTGGAGAGTGCAGGGAATGAAGCAGCATGAGCCAGCAGCCAAGCAGAACCAGGGAGGGCTCTGGCATCAGGAACTCTGATATGTACAAAGCCAGGTGCGGGTGCCTGATTTAAAACAAACCCTTAGACAACTTTTCTTCAAGCATTCAAGCCTAAGGAGTGATTTTGGGTTTTCCTCCTTTTCTGCAGGCAAGTCTGTAGCTGGGTACAGTTCAGGGTTGTGCTCTCGCTGCTGTTCAGTTGCTGTGAACCCACTGAGTTTTAAACTCATTAGTGCTGTATGAAACAGCAGTGAAAATATTTCTCTGAGTAAATCAAGCAGCAAAGGGAACCTGGGGCAGGATTTGCCTCTGCTTTTTCTGAAATGTAAAAGGTTAATAGGGACTTTCCTCTGCACTCAGGTAGAGCTGATTTTACTTTTATGGGACAAGTTGTTAAAAATTCCAGATCTTTCCTATTTACTCCTTTTCATATGCTTTTAGTGAGAACAGGTGAAGTTCTGCAGTGCAACTGCCTAAACTGCAAAAATCTGTTTGCACGATTTACAGAACTCTAGGAAAACAAGCTTGGGAAAAAACTGTAAATATTTTGTATAAATGTAAACTACTCACTAGTAGGATTCGGACCCAGGATTCACCCTGCTCCTCAGCCTGGACGAGGAAGCGGCAGGAGGGGAAGGAGCGGCGGGTGCCCGGGAGGGGAGCAGCGGAGGGCCGGGGAGCGGTGCCGCCCCAGGAGCGGAGCGCAGGATGCCGTGCCGGGGCCGCCTGTGCCGTCCTCCTCAGCGTGTAGTTTGGCAAAGGCCAGCGTCAGGGCACCTTTCAGAACCTGCTGTGCAGTCACTGTCCCTGCACGCCCCGAGACAGAGCGGTATTTCTTGTCCGGATTGCTAAGTGGTGAGCGTCCTCCTCACCTCCCCCTCACAACGATTGCTGCAATTCTGTCCTATTAGGACACTCCAAACAGACAGATCATTACGAGCACACGAAGAGCCCTGGATGACCCGAGTGAACTCATCACCGCAGACTTGTATTTTGTTTTTCAGGGTGCAGAGCAGTCCTTCCGAGGCTGGACAGCAAATGGCAGTTTTCCCCCTGTCACTGAAGAGCGGCACGGCTAACACACATCCTGCCGGCCAGACTCACCGGGCTGATTCTGAACTTGGAGTGACCCTGGGTCAACTGCACCTTCGTACTTTGTGTTAACAGAAAAGGCCACGCAGCAGCACCGCATGACCTGGTGTTTTAGGGAGATGGCCATCAATGAAAAAACTCTAATGAAAAAAACAGCTTCCACCAAGTCTTTCCATTGTGTGCTCGTTCTTTTTTACGTTCTCAAACTATTTTTTTCCCTTAGTTTTTTTCCCCCCCTTTTTTCTCCCCTGTTGCTAATGAGCACTTGAGAATTTGATTTAGCTCCTTGGAATGACTGCCACTTACTGCTAGAATGTTAATCTGTCTAAACCTATTCAGCTCCTCTTACTTGGAAGTCAATCACCTGGAGCCTGCATTTTAAAGAGATGCTGGCTAAGGCAGTCGCAACAGCAGAGATGTTTTGGGACAATTCCCACAGCTGGGAGTAATCTCGGGGAAACTCATAGCTACTAGACGGCAGACAGTGTTGAATCCCCGGGATAAGCAGAACTGGAGCAAATCCCGGCAGAGAGCAGAAACCCAAATGGAGGGAAGAGAGGAAGCTATTGAGCTGCAGCTCCAACACGAGATGCCACACAAGGCATGTTTTGGGGGACAACCTTCAGGGAATGCTGAGAATATACCCAAGGAGGGCATAGGCAAACCAGTACAGAGGAGGTATGCCAAGACACAGCTGGAGATAAAGCTTTTAAGAGTCAGAGGAGGAGTTTGGCTTTCCAGAAGTAATTAGAGAGGTGATTTAATTTGTCTTGTACTGGCCATTTTTTTAACCCCTGTTTGGAGGAAGAGAAAACACACAGAATTTGTAGGACGCCCCTACAAATGCTCCTAAATTTACGAGACATAGGCATCGCTTGGGATGGTTGATAATGTAGTGGAAGTGTATCTGTGAACCATTGCACTGTGCTGTTCTGGAAGAGTTTCTGTTTTAGCTTCCTTAGCATGCCCAGAAATCCCTGCCTGTCAGACCATGCTGCCCAGGCGCCAGGGGCAGCCACTGCTGGCTGCAAGCAGGAGAACCAGGATCTGAGGCGTGCACTGGGAGTGGAGGGGGACCATGAAGTTCCTGACTACCAGAATTGCTCCTGGGCACTGCTTTGCACTTTTTACGTGGGAAGAAGTGTGTTTTACCTGTGGTACATCACACATCTGTCACTGTCCCTTCACTCCCTGTGCAGTTCTCTGGTGGCAAACTTTGCAGAGAGAAGATGTAATAATTTAACAGCAAGAAAGGTTGCTTTGGTGCTGCTACAGAGGAGAGACTGGCCCTGTGATCCCAAGTGAAAAAGCACATTTTTGGAATAAGCAAACGTTCAGAGTCATTATTTGCTCTTTGAATAAAATTGTTCTTTCTAAATAAGAAATGTACCTTTGGAGTGCATCTCCAGAAACCTCATAAATGAGAAATGCAGAAGGAAGGTCACAATATGTATTTTGTCAGCGTATGCAGTCTTTTATGAAAAGAGACAGTCTGAGATGGAACTGGGATTCCTTTAGGTGCTTGTGCATTTATCTGCTGTCCTAGTTCTGAAACAGAAAAATATAGAATATTAAAAGTCAAGCACACCATTATTATTGATTTATAAGCAAAATGGAAGATTATGTCCATAAGGTTTAGGAGACTTATGTTACATGAGACCTGATGCTAAATGGCCAGCCTGATATGCTTGCTAAAGGGCATGATCAAAAGTATATTTTAGCTGTTGCATATAAGCCTGCAGCATTCAGGTATAATAATACTCTAGTACCTAAGTTTTGATGTAAACTTCCTTTAAATTACTAATTAGTTAGCAAATGTAATTTGAGAGATTAAATACAGCAATATCAGTGTGGTTTCAAGTTCTCCTCAAAAGGGTTTTTTGTTGTCTACAATGGAAGAGCTATATTTGTGAATTTACTTCTAATTTTCCATAGGCTTCAACAGGAAAAACTGTGGGAAGAGCAATATAATTTAATTCTGAAAATTTCAGAAGAAAATGATGGACTCAAACTGCTGCAGTTACAGCAATTCACCCACTGCAGAACCCCTCTGGGGAAGGCCTGGTTCACAGTAGCACTAGCAACCTGTTGAGCCCAAGACCATCAAAGAAAAACTTCCAAAAATGGCCATCATTCAAAGAACAAGATGTCTTGAGAAATGAGCTGGAAAAAAGAAAGAGCATTGAGTGCAAACAGGTTTCTAAGCTAATGTGGGTGGTTGGGTTTGCATTGTGAAGCCAGAAAAATTTGCCCCTGTTGATGTTGTGACAATATGGCAACATGAGTCCTTGTGAGTGAAGAAATGAATGTCTTTTCCATTTATTAACATCAATTCTTGGTGGAGATATTAAGAGACGGGCAGATCGTAGGTACCTGAAGAATATTTACAAACTCCTATCAACTGGAGAAGCCATTTCATAAAAATGAATAAATTTCCTGCTTATTTCAGCTCACAGGTTTTAAGCTTAAAAAAAAAAAAAGTTTTAATGATTTCTATTTTATTTTAATTATTTGATGTCTAAATAAATCTGGTTTTTGGCACACAAGAGTATTCAGAACTTTTGGCAGTGATGGGAAGAAGATAAAACAAAGCTATTTATGTCTGGATGAAATAACCAGACCTGCCAAAAAAATTCCTTTGGGAGGTGTCCCAAAGAGCAATCTTCAGGGTTTTTTTCATCTATCATTGTGGCTGAAGGACACCTGTACCAGTGATGGCTGTGGGACCTCTGCTTTGCACCCCTCTGCATAGGAGCAGTCACCCTGGGCTTGGATGCACAGAGGGTTCACAAGTCTCCCAAGACTGGCCAAGACATGGTCATGCTGCCAAAGCAGCTCCTGCAGAAGGATTAAAACACCTTTTGTATTTGACTTCACTCTGCAAGGATATCTGAGGTATCTAATTTTAAAGACCTTTAAAAAGTATGTCAGCCATAAGCTTGATCTTTCAATAATTTGCACAAGTCTCATTCTCTGAAAAGTAGAGGTTTGTTATTATAAATGGTTGTCAATGACTGGGGCTAAGCTGTAAGCTGATCTGGAATTTTCTTAATAAAGTGGCTATTATTTGCAGAAAACTGCTGAGTAAAGTTGCCACCCTATATTTAAAAACTGCCATGGTGTTTTAAATAGGTAGACATACATTTAACTATGAGGTCTGGCAGAAGACATGCACCAGTCAAACTCATGCACACAGCACTGGTACAAGTTACACTCTACTTGTATGTGTGGCTGCTACAAAAACTGAAATTCCATCACTGTCAAACATGACCTGCATGATTTGCAGGTATATTTTCCAGCCCCCAACTAGTTTCAAATGTCCCAAAGAACATTAAGATCCAGCAGTATAGTCTGAGGCTAAGAATCTCAAATGCTTCACATGGGAAATTGTCTTCTTGAGTTTCAGCAAACTGAAAATGTGCCAGATATAAACTTCCAGCTGAACGTGACATCTCCAGTGCAAACTTCTCAGCTGAGCTGGTTATCTTCTGCTTATGGAAATCTCATATCTGAGAGTTGACCTCACTTATGTTAACTAAAGAAAAAGTCATTCTGGTTAAACCTTCTGAAGGTTCAGAAGATTTTCTTCTGTGTGTTCTGGCCTGGGATCTTAAAACCATGGGCCAAATCCCAGCCATGACCAACCTCAGGAAAACCCATAATACAGCTGCCTGTGTGAAAATTCCCATGTTCTTTCCCATAATGCTCACCAAACAATTACTATGAAACACAGATCACACTTCTCTTGGGATGTAAAATTTCTGACAGAACTATTGAGTTTCAAAAGAGCAATACATTTCCTCCCATCTCTACTGGAGCAAGCAGAGCTCCTGCCCCTTCAGCCTGATTGGGCATTTCAGCTTTTACCACACTCTGGTCTCTTGCCAACCCCAGGAGCCCAGCACCTTATCTCCAGGCAGGTTAGGCCTTTTGGGTCACAGCCAAGCTCCCCGGTTCTCCAAGTAACCATTGTCTGCACCCAGGACAGCATATAATTTCTGCTCCTGGCTCTAACAAAACCTTCAAGCCCTTCCCAGAAAGGAAAGGCCTTAAATAAACCCCCAAAACAATACAAAGAAAACCCCAAATCAAAAACCAAACCCACAAACCCCCAAACTAAAACTGTTTTCAGGAGACAACAAGTGGGAAAAAAGGGAGAGGGTGTAAAGGTTTACAACTCAAAAGGTTTACACAAGCTCAAAAATTGATCTGTAGAAGACTGGAGCGAGACAGCAAGCAGAGCATCCTTGAGAGCACCCACAACTCCTTGAAGCTGTCCAGAGAGGCAGTGGCCACCACTGGGCTGATCTGCACAGGGATTCAAGAGGACTTGGTATGGATACAGGTCACCAAGGTGCCTACACAGCTTTCTCCTCCTGCTGGTATGTGAGATCAGTCTGACCAGGGCCAGGAGGAGGTCAAGGAGGAGCTCTTGAGATGATAATGCTCTCTCTGTCCCCTTACACCAGGACAAGAAAGGTCTTTTGTTTTTAAGGGTGTGAATATCCCTTCAAACCCTCTGGCAGGCCACACAGCAGCCTTTTGGCCTTGGGGTTATCGCAGATGAAACCCCATGGTGTCATCCCACAAAGTCCATCATGTGGCTGTATGAAATGGTAGGACAGACCTTCTGTTTTCCTGCCCTGAGCTGGACAAAGCTGTCTGGGAATAACTGGAAGAGGCACATGCAGATCTAAAACTCTTTTTTCCTGTCCATGATTTTGAGAGTGGGTATCACCACTGGCGTATTACTTTGATGGCAATACAGAGCTGCTCAGAAGAAGCAGCTGCGTTTGAATGTGAGCTCTTTAGAGGACTATGAACTCTGACAATGTATTGCCAAGCCCAGAGAAGACTCCTCAAATTTGAAACCTCTGTATTCAACAGAAGACCGTTCAAAATCCCTATCTGCATGGCTATTTAAGGCAAGTTTATCAAGTTTGACTTAAGAGTGCTGTGCAGAAACAATGTAACTCACAGACTTCAGGTTGCAGGAGAATAACCTTATCTTCCTCATAATGAGTTGTATCATATAATAGTGTCATAACTCATTTGGGTGACATGGAAATCAAAACCAAGAGGGCTGCACTCCTTTGCCATAACAGGGTGCAGTGTAAATGCAAATTGTGCTTATAGGGTTTGCCTTCTCTGCAAGACCTCTGTGGTTAGTTACTGCTGCTAAGGGCTAATCCCTGGGAGCAAGGGTGGAACAGGGGGAACTCCAGCCTTTGTGCCTTCCCAAACACTGCAGGAACAGCACAGGACACAGTGAGTCTCAAGCCCCAAATGCAAAAGATTGCTGTCAACTTGGGCTAGATCTCAAAGTAGCTCCTTTACAAAAGCCTTTAAAATGATCACCTGGTTTTTTATCTGCAGGCATTTCGCAAACCCAGTACAACCTGCTAGTCATTCCCATAAAACATGAACAACAGAATTCAGAAATACGACTCGCATGAAAGGCTTTAGACAAACCAGAAAGGTGAACAAAAGCTCAGTGAGACCCTCTTAGGCCTGATAGCTCATAGATAGACAGGCTTTTGTTTAGGTTCTTGGCATCTTGCAAGGGAATAAAAAGGATCTAATATATAGAAAATCTATAAGATTTTTATTTCTTATTTTTGGTAAACACTTTTTAAACACTCCAAAGCACTGACTAGGTACAGGTTAGCTCACCCACATCAAAGAATGGAAACACAGCTATGTAAAAGAACCCTTTTCATTGGAGAAAAGCATTCCCTTCCAGTGTTTGAAAACACATAATTGTATTGAATAATAGTCTTAAATTCATCAGTTTAAGCAAGCATTTGTAAGGTATGTGGGGAAACTTCAGTGGAAGAAAAACACAAGGTACAAGACCTAGTGCCCTTTTCTTAAATTCCTTCTGACATCTGTAAAGACTAGATATACACCTTTTATTGTAAAAACTAGATATATACCTTTTTGGTTTTTCCCCTTTATTTTTAACCAGGGCTTTGCAGTCTCCATCCACTCTTCTCAAAACTCTCAGCTGGCTTTAAGCTAATGATGTGCTTATTTTTGATGAGTAACAGGGGAAACTTTTAACCAGCAGCATTACTTGGATTTTTTCTTTTGTGCTGCTTGTTGAAAGATAGATTGTGAATGCAGACAAGTGAGCTATTCAAAGTCAGCTGTAGTGAGTAGCAAAGGCCTTTTAACAAATCCTGCAACATCCTATACAAAAGTTGAGAACACAAATAAAGCTAACTGTAATTTAATAGAAAAAGAACACATGTCAAGTCTACCACCATCAGGAAACACAGGTTCAGAAATTTTGTGCCTTCCCTCCCCATATTTAGTAAATTAGGTGATCCATAAAATGGAAGACTTTGGAAAACTTGAATGGCAGAAAATTGTGTTCATTATCCAAAAAATTGGCATATGCCTTATATGAAGGTGTCACAGATAATTTTCCTAAAATTTGGAATCTGATTGCTCAGAACAGGATGCTTTTCCTGCAAATTGTTGGTTTGATTCTAGTTTGGGTAGCAGCTGTCATTCAGGTTTGGCAGTTCAGCCTCTGCTGCCTATCAGAAGAGATGTCTTGGCAGAGAAGTGGACACCATCCAGAAGATAAATGAAGCTGAGTTCTGGGGGAACCCAGAACCTCAATGTTGCCCCTGTTGTACATTACAGCCCATCACAAAGGCTGCGTGGATTCTCCTGCTAAGCCAGGTGAGATGATCACATGAAGGTGAGGCCATTTTAGAAAACAGAACATGTAGAAGACATGCCAAATGTATGTAGAGAGGTGAGAATCAAGTGCACAGAGACATGAGAATCCTTCCTTACCTCAAGGCATCTCTCATGGTCACTTGCAGTTAGTGGAAGCTTTGCTAAATGAGTGATGTGTGGAAGCACTTCTGGTTTTCTCATCTGGCATAACAGCACTTTCAAATAGCAGCATAACAGCCGTTCCTTGATTACAGAGCTGATACATGATCCAGTGAGGTGAAATTTTGTCACATATAAATCTGACTGAATATTTCTGAATTTTGACTTAGATTGGCTTAATTATTTTCAAGAATTGGCCAGATTTTGATGAGCTGTAAAGTATCAAGCAATTGAGCATTTCTGGATGTTGTGCGGAAGACTTCTTTTGGCTTCAAACTTCTGTATTTGTGTTCCTGAGATGATATAAAGTAGTCAAAAATTCCTACAGAAGAGGTAGCCAAACATTTGCCTTTTAAGAGAGAAACTCTCACTGTCTGTCCACCTTCCATGGAGCAAGAGGTTTGCAATAAAAAACATACTAGGGTCTCACAGCTGTCCAGGTACCGTTGTAAACCTGTGGTTCCGCAGGTCTTCTCTTCAGTATCACTGCAAACATAAGCATTTTGTCCCACTTTTTAATTTTCTGGTGCTCATTTCCAGCCCTCATAGAAAATTTCAGGTTTGCAGGCATAACTGATGGGACTGTACAGTTGTGGGAATGAGCACCTAAGCATATCTATGAAGAAAGAAGAGGTGAAATTAAAAATAGGTCCAATTGAAAATTTCTGTTGCACTGGAGCTGCACGGGGTTGAGTTAGTATGTAGGAAAATGTATGGTTCAACTTTCTCTGTTTAAGTTCATCCTGCCTTGCAAATGAATTTCAATATTTTACTAGAAATAAAATTCTTATCCAGGCATATACTAGACTGGTGGAATAATACTAATCCCCATCTCATTCTCTAACATTACTGAACAATGGCTCTTTTGTCTGATATTAGGATATTTAAGGAAGATCATATATTAAGAGAAATCTGTTGAAAAGCGAAGAGAGCTACATAATGCAGGTCCTTGAGCTTCACGAGCACCAGAACTTGCAGATTCCTAAGAGCAAAGTGAAGTGCAGACATTTGGTCTCTGACTTGTATAAGTTCATAAAAAAGGCTTGCCTTGGGTTTTTTTTTCAAATTAAAAGCTTCTCCAGCTTCCTAAGAAGATATCTGAATGATGCATTAGAATGGAAACCTGGGAACCTGTTCCAGCCCATCTCTTCTGCATTGTGAAATCCAGCATTTACTAGTGGTATTTGGCATCATTAGCAACTCTTTTATGTACACAAAGGCTTTGGAGATCAGTGCAGTACTAGTTTTAGTCCAAGACTTCAAAGCAAGACCATAGTGACATGTAGGGGAGGCATACCCAAATATAAACAGCCATGGGTAAACACAGGAAAACACTTCAGTTTTCTAATACTCCTCTGCATGCGCAGGAACTAGCAGATATATTTATTATCTAATTGGGATGAGCTAACATGAATGTTCCTGGGTCTACTGTAGTGGTAATTTCAAATTCAGCATGTATAGAGGCAGAAAAAGGTCACAAACTGCAACTTTCATTTATTTGTCATGGAATAAAGGTCTGTAGAAGAAGAACAGCAAGATCTAGAATACTTGAAGGTTACAAGCAGTGAAGAAAGGATTCACTGAAGCAAGCTAAGGAAGCACAAACATTACATCTTCTACCAGCAAAGCCTCTGCTTGCCCAAGAGGTTTCAACTCTGAAACTGCTGAGCTTGCTCCTGCCATCCTGATTGTGCATGACCCCCTAAAGAGGATATACAGCCGCTTGGTCAGTTCTGGAGGAGATAAATAGGGATCATTCTCTTTTTCCTTTTTTTTTTTTTTTCCTTGCAAACCTTTTCCCATAGAGCAGCTCAGGCCACTGACACGTTTCCTGCTCTTTAGCAGATGGGGGTTGTAGTTGGTGTACAGTTTCACAAATCTTGAGTGATTTCTAACCACTTTCTCTTGAGCTGGAGAGGAAGAGATTTGGAATATGGGCATTCTCTGCCTCTGAGGAATTTGTGGTAGGATTTAGTTATAGAAATCTGTCCTTGTAATGCCACCACTAGTGGGGACCTCCAAAATTAATGCATGGTTAAATACCCAAGCTACATGAATTTGGGTGAAATCAGAAATGCTAATGGGATCACTAGCATGCAAAAAATATACATACACACAGTATATTTTTGCCAAGACAGGCACAGAGAGAAATGGACTGTTTACTCATTGACCTGGTGCAGCTGGTCAGACTAGTAATGATTACTTTGGTAAACAGATCTCATTCCTGCCTTTTCTGCCACATGCAGGTTGTGCTTTCCTGTATTTAAAGCCACCACACAGAACTCTGCAAAGTAGTGGCAACCAATATTGTGCCTCTTACACAACCTAGGTGGTTTAAATAGGAAAAATAAGGAGCTGCTTGCATGCTGCTGTGTTATCAGAGGAGAAAGTGGAGTGAAAGAGGTTTTTGAAGGGGGAGGAGTTGTGTGGCAACACGCAGCACATGTGACCAGCCAACAAAAGCAGTCAGTGGCACGGACATGGCACGGACATGGCACAGACATGCAGCAGGCATGGGAACAAAAATGGAGAACACGAGTAATAGCAGGAAGCCAGAACAGTCTTTGCAGCAGAAAAAGGGGGAAAAATTACATTCACCAACGATCTGTATAGATTTGCTTTGTGAGAATGTTGAAACAAAGGGAAATGCTTTGATGTTCAGCTTTCAGGATCACTAAATACATGCTGGGAATCACTGTAATTTTGTTATCCCCATGTTCCACTCAAACAATTAATGCTCAGCCTTCTCTTCATGTTAGAAAAGAGTGGTGTTTGCTAGTTCTGTGGCAAGGAAAAAAAAAAAAGGGGAAAAAAAAGGGAAAAAGAAAAAAAAAAGGATGAAGCATATCAATACAAATGATGTACAAAAAATGTAGCTGAAAGTCCAGTATTGATTATTACTGTTATTTTAAGGTTTTAGTTAATAACAAGCATCCCTACAGAGACTCCTACCAAACTAGCAAAGTCCTTACCCTCATGCATGGTGTGCATATGTGCACGCACGTATGTCTGTCATGGTTTAAGGAATGCATAAGTGATTTTAATAGCTTTCAAGGACATGATTATACTTTTGATTACTCCAGCATTGTACTGCTTATGACATCAGAGCAAAAGTGCAAGTGCAAAAAAAATGCTATGAGGCCACAGCATGAAACAACCTTTCTTGGTTAGGTAGTAGGGTATCTACCCAAACAAAGTAAAAAAAATAAAAAAAAGAGAAAGGCTAGCCAGAACTTTTTGTGGTTGTTACTTTGAGAACATTAATGCGTGACTTAGCTTGAGAAATCTCAAGATTAATAACTTTGCTCTTAAGAAAAACTTGAAAAATGAGGTCAGATACAGTTCAAACTGGTTAAGATTCCCCAAGAGTAAAGTTACAAATATAAATAACCCCAAGACCAAATATATTATTAATTACCTTCCAGGGAGTTAAAGGGCACGTAGTAAATGAAGATAAAGAAAAACTGTAGTAAATACATAGAAGTAATTTATCCTTTTCATGGACAGGGGGGAATGGGGCAGTAGGACTAGGGACTCCACCTTTGTGTGGACTATTTTATAGAGACACTCCACTAAAATATACAAGTCTTGCTTATTCTAGCAAGAAATGCCAGAGTAAGACTCCACTCTGATGGTGATACCCATTCACTACAAGAATCTGTATCCAATAAGAATACTTTCACTATTCTTTTGCTTTGTATTAAAACCAAACAGTCTGGTTTGTTATGCCTAGGTAGTTTGTTACAAGCTTGGGGAACCTAACAACAGATACACATTTGATGCAATATTTCTTCAGAAATTTGACACAGTTAACTGTATCTAACATAAGAAGATACAGGGATTATTTCCTTAAAACTGTTATTCATCAAAGATGGTAATTTAAAATGATAGTCCATGAACCTATGTTTTATTGCCTCAAATGTGTGAAATTGACCTAGTATCAAGCTGAACTCTGAGTTTATCTTACATTTGATGATAAATCTATTACTTTTCAAAATCAAATGCGATATTATACTTAGTTAGATCTACCTGTATTTTTCTAAGTAATGAGAAAATATGGTTTTTTTTCACTCATATCTATTTTACATAATTAGAACACTGGCAAAGAAAAAATGTGTGTAAGCCCTAGATATATCCAGAGAGATAATTAAGCATTCTTATCTTTGATAAAAATCTAATAGATAATTATTTTAGAGAGGTGGTCCTGGACTTACTGATCCTGGACTTTTTATATTTACATATTTTAAAGAATCACTGGAGCAGGATCACTGCTCTTAACAGACTCAAAAGTATCATGTCTGTAATGTTTTAAGTGGAAGCCTGAAGCTATACTCAAATGAAGACACAACTGACACCACCTTTCAGGCTGGAGATTAGGTGATAGTTGAAAAAATACCAGTGATGAAAGGGGAATGAAAATCACTTTCTTTGTAGTCTGAACAGGGTGACAGGAAAATTTTGTTTCAGGGGACAGTAAACAAAGGAAGAGCCTCCAGAAGAATGAGTGTGAGGAAGATAATGGTGGGCATCTATCCCTGAGTCTCAACTAGATAGGACTGACAGAGTCCCTGCTTCCCTAGGCACATTAACTCAGGCATAGAAACTGGAAAAAATCTAGTTGCCCTGACCTTAAAAAAAGTGTAGACCTAAGGCAATCTTTAGAAGCAGTGCAATTCCTTCTAACAATGCTATCAAATGTAGGTCCATTTTTTCCCCTTCCATGTTTTCAAACACCAGCATTTCAATGCCCAGATTGCATGTGTGTGCATGCAGTTATCAGGATGAAACGCTACCAGATTTTTACCTCAAGATCCACCTGCTTCCAGCCCAAGATTCTTGCCTGAAAGGTACTAGAAGTCAGGAAAAAAAAGACAACAAACCTACTGGATCTTCAGTTTCCTACTTAAACACAAACATCCACAGGAGTTCCATAATATTTTGTATCAGGATCTTGGGCAGGCATATGTGGGGAAATTCCTAGAACCCCTCCAGAGTGGCATATGTGCAGCTGCAGCCTCCTTTCATTATCTCTCAAACCCGTGGTAATTCTGCCTTTTGAGACAGAGGCAGCCCAGCCTCATATTTTCTTCCTTTTTCGTTCAAGACTTGCACAGCTCTGTGACCACTCCCAGCCTGGCTGCTCTGTGGTTATCCCTTGTGACCATGTCCTGTTTCCACTTCATCAAGTAACTAAACAAATAAATATGTTCACAGTGACACATGCTGAAAGTTCACTCTTTTGATTAAAGGAAGGAGAGGATCTGACATTATTGCCTAGTCTGTCTTGGAAAGCTTCCAGAACAAGCTCTGGCTTTGCCTCACCCATTCTTTGGAGAGGGGATTTGTCTGTCTCAATCTGACTGAAGAAATTCTTGACTGTAACAACTCTGTGTGTGGCAGGACCAACATAAATTTATTCCTAGTGAAGTGGTTGCTAATGCATCCTTTGACCATGTGATGAAACAGGCAGATAAGACAAACTTCACCTCAGTAAGATTCTGCTACTATTTTATGTGGATTTAGGAGCTTGTTAGGCTGATATAACCAGCAGGCAGAAGAGCATATGAATATGATTGGAAGGTTATATATCCTGCAAAATGTCATGTCAATGCTCATGAGCATGGCTCTGGAACTCTGGGGAAGCACTGAGAAAACCACCCAAAAGAACTAGTTTTGAGGCAGTGAAGTTCTGGACTCATTCTGAAGTTTGAACCCCAAACTTCAATAAGATTTAGATCTGAATATTTTCTACCTGGCCTGGAGACTGCTTCTGTTTCACAGTTTAAATGCACAACTAATTAAGGAAGTTGTAGTGTGACACCCTCTGCCAGAATGCAAAGCTCTACCAGAGTTGCACATTGAGCATTTATAAAAGGGAGCAAGGCAAAAAGCATAGAATAAGTATCCAGGTATTGGGGTGCCAGATAACTTTATATTATATCCTTGTGCACAAATGTCAAATGCTTTTAGGACCTGGTCAGTTATTTCCCAGTTTATTACAGGGACCAACTTGCTAAATGAAAGGTAATATGTCTCTAAAAAATACCTAATAAGAGAGGGAAAAAAGATCACTGTGACACCACACAGTTTGTGAAGGAGACAGGAGGAGCAAAGATAATGACCAAACCAGCAAAGATAATGACCAAACCAAGCAAAACCTAACCAGATGGAAGTTACTCGATAAACCTGGTATGAATAAGGCCAAAATCCTACAGAGAGCTTTGCACTTGCTTAACTTAGAGCATGTACGTTGTCTATTTGCTGCCATTGTGTAATTTTGTTGAGTAAAAAGTGTTTGTTGGCGCAAGTGTGGGAATGAAATCAAATCCATGCAGAGAACATGTCACAGGATCTGGTTGTGACAGAGTCCTAAGGTAAGACAAATGAATGATAAGAAAAACTTCCATGAAAAAGAACAAGAATATAGATGAAGATGCACCAGCAGGATGAATACATTTTAGTGATGAAACAGACCAATATACAAGAAAAGTACAGGAAAAATTACATGCTGAATAGATAACAAATCTTCCTTTTATCCATAGTTGGATATCTATTATCATGCCCAGTGAATTTATTTAGGCTGTCATTTCAGTTTCCTTTGCTCACTTGCACTATTCTGTTTGTTTAAAAATACTGCACTAAGTAATAAAGAGCTAAACCGATAATGTCCCTTTCAACCATATTTATGCCTCTTCTACCTGGATTTGCACAGCTGTCATGTACTCAGTTACCAATGACTGCTGAAACTCAAAGATTTGCTATAAATGAGTACTCAACAGTGGGGCTTGGAAAACATTGCCTTAATTACTCGATAGACCTTTTACTCCTTGCAAAACGAATAATAAATCGATTGACAATAAAAGAGTGTCTCAAAATTATCTTGTATTTGACCTGTTGTGCTTAGACAAAGGGGAACTCTGCTGACAAATGATCCCAGTACTTTTCCTCAGTGTAAGGCTGAGAGGAATTGGCTCCTTGTTCCTGCAGCTCCTCCTCCTGGAAAAGCAGCAGAGTTGCAGGGAAAAAAGGAGAGCGCGGCTCCTCGCTCTCTGTGCTGGGAGCAGTTGCCAAGACCAGTCATTTTCCCGAGCTGAATAAAAATTTAATAAAGAGAAAAGCCTGAAAATATCTGCAGCCATAAAATAGTGCAATTACATAGCACTAGGCCTTATGGAAGAAAAAATGTTGCCTTCTGGTTTGCATGCATGTTAGATACTCAGTGATGATTCTATAGTAAGAAAATAAATATGGCAAAATGGAATAATAATTACAGTGATACACACATTAAGTCCAGAAACTTAGTTTCACAGCACTCTGGTGACTAATTGAAAAAACATCTCAAAAGTCAGCATCCATATTACATTTGACCTTGCAGTAAATGTTATGATCTGTTGGACTCCAAATGTTGATGCTTTTACCCAGTCAGCACATTGAATCTAGCTGTTTCTGTCCACGACCTGCATCTAGGAAAAAAACGGATCTGGGAAGTTTGCCTATCAGCTAGCACCATGACATCTGCTCTATTTGAGAAACATCAGACCCACAAACTTTTTATTTTAACAGCCTTAGCTTTGACATAGGATATTACAAAATTTCATCAAATTAGATTTTTCATTTGGAAAATGACATACAAACCTACTGATGCAGGAAATCTAAAACACTGCTGATAGCTCAGGTTTTCCTGTCTTATGTGTCTTCCTGAGAGGTTCAAATATGTAGAAAACCTCTTCATGCCTGCTGGTCTGAGGTCCTCACATAAGCACTCTTTCTGCAATAGAGTTTGCAATATTTTCATTCTCCAGTGTTCATGCTAGAGAACATTATCATCTTTACCAGGACACTGCTGGTGAACGATGAATTTCTCTGCAGTTGGTAGTATCTTTTGGCCTGTTTTTACCTCCTTCTTCACAGGTCTACCAAATCTAATTTAAATTCTAATTAAAACAGCTCTTCGACTGCTGTATATCTGGGCATATTCGTCTCATCAGAGGCACAGAAGAGAAGATATATAATGCTAACTATATAACTTTTTCTGCTGGATTTGTAATATTTATTAACTACTCAGCACTTTAATGTTTTCATGTATTAATGAGATTTTAAATAGAAAATCCACAAATAAAAATGCAAGGGGAGGGTGCATTTTCTAAATTTGATGTTAAAATGTTTCATACACAGCAAGCTGAAGAATATTTAAATGGAATGACTCTAAATAAGGCCAAGCTCTAAGTACACTTTCATGAAGCCCCCCAGGAAAAAGTATGTTATAAATCATGCACAAAAGTATTCACTGAATATACTACCAGAAATTGTCAGTGCATATGGCTCACAACTGTATGCTCCCCTCTGAATGTGTGTCCCACTCAGTTCTGCTGGGGGAAGAAAATATGTGGGCATTTTCTATCACCTATGCAATACCCACACCTCACCTGAAGGTGAGTTCAGCCTCACCCGAACTGCCTTGCGTAACAGCTTAAGTGAAGCCATCAGACTTTGCACTGATATGGCCGCAGTGTTCAGGTGCCATTACACCAGTGATACGTGACAGGTGATAAGAAATCCTAGGGTAAGGAGTGTGGTGAAAAGGCATTAGCTCTAACCCATTTGTCAAACGAACAAATGTTTTAGGCTTAGGTTTACTTTTGTGACGGACAAATGTCATATGTCTCTACCAGCTATTGATTATACAGAAGGGTGAAATAAATGGAGAAGCACAGGCAAGGAAAATGAGGCTGCTGTTCATTTCTTCTGGGTGCTAGTTAAGAAATACTGAACTTTGCCAAAAAGTCAGCCAGCAACATGTAGAGCCAACGAAGCAGATGGGCGAGGACATCCCTGGTTCAACAACGGATTCTCAGCCTAGCTTAGCATTTGAAAACACAAGTGAGGATGTATTGAACACAACACTGTGGTGTCCCATGTGAATCCACAAACATCGCATACATGAGAGCACCTTTATACTGTCACACGAGGTTTACACGCAGGGACTCCCAGTGTCACTGTGCCCCACCCTTCCCTGCTCACGAGGCTTTCCTTTATGGCCAGAGTGCGGCAAACCCCGCCCAGCAGCGCTGGGAGGCGACTCGAAGTGCCTGTGACACTGCCCACGCTCAGGCTCTTTGGGAACGGAGAGGAATCCAGCAGAACGCCGGGCGGGAGTGCCGGGGCTGGGCCGGGAGGTGGCAATGCCGAGCCGGGCACCGGCGGCACAGGAGGCATCACTTCCAGGGGTACAGCTCCCGGTCCCCACCAGAGCTCCTGACAGCTCCAGCGTGCCCGAGGGCTGATTTACTACAAGCATTTTGGGATGCGCTAAGCTGCAGATGGTCACTTCCCCCCCAGCAGTCTGAATGAACCAATTAACAGCACTTGACTCCACAACGTCTTGATGCCTGAGGAGTTTGCTGAACCAGCTAATGATTCTGTTTTATTTGACTGAAGGTAGTATTTTTTTCATAGCAGTTGAAGTGATATCAATGCATCAGGAATGTAGTTGAAAACCCCAGATTGTTATGAGGTGCTCAGAAAGGCTCTGATTAAATTAAGTTTAGCTAGAGAAAAACTTATTGATATTTTATATTTAAACATTATGTTCCAAACACAGAAAAGTTCGATCTGTAGTTTTCAGTGTGGGACTGAATGAGCATTAATATCAGAAATCACATTGATTCAGATACAGATGAAGTTTGAGCTCTGGGCTTTATGGGATGGCCCTAACTCTTTTAATCATGTGCTATGTCTCCAGTCATGGTTTCTTAACAGTGAGAAAGATCTTACCAAAATATGTGCTTTTCTGTTCTCTGAGATCAGAGATGTCATTCATTCCTTTGATCCAACACGTTCAAAGAGTAGGGAATATTTTCTTATTTGACTTCAGGGCTTGGATTCCAATGGGGAGAGATATAACACCAGAACAAGGAGAATTTGGATATGTAGCATTAATGCAATCAGATAGCAAAGATGTCTGATGAAACACTGCCAAATTGACAATAGCTTCTATTGAATTTTTTATACATGTTTTGTATGATAAATTCAGTGTAATGTTACAGAATTTTATTGTAATGTTCAATTAAAAATATTCTGGCAACATTCAGTTTGGGAATATTACTTTTCCTCTGGAATTCTTGTCATGCCAAAAAAATAGATGGCAGTATGTTTCAATTTCCTTCTATGTAGGTATACATATACAACTGTGGCCTGAGTTCTCCAAGATAAACTGATAGACTCTGAACAGTGTCAGGAAGTAGCAGAACCACAGGAAATTCAGCACCAGAATCAGATCAGGTTTAAACTACTATTAACTCTTCTCTTGGCTAAAATTATAACACAAACCACTACTAGAAATCTTTCAGATGAGGAGAGTAGCCCCCTACCCCACAGATATCCTTTCCATACATTCTGGGAGCTTTCACATCATCAGGGGGTTACTAGAGAGCCAAAGCAGCAAAGGGCCAGATTTCAAATCTATAAAAAGAGTATGACATTTTTGCTGTAGGTTGTGAATGGATCATTGGGCTTCATGCTGTGAACTTGCAACACAAACTTGAGAGATTAAATCTGGAAGATTTCTTAGGAGTTTACCTGTTTAAAAACAAGGTTCAGATTCCTTATTGGAATATCACCAAAATTACCATTATTAGTTGTTTCACCTTCCCACTGGTACATTTCAAGTAAAAAATTGCACTGATTATGTGGTATAAATCTGTTGGGTGAATATCCTCAGGAAAAAGTGAAATACTCCTCATTTGTTCTAGAAATCTTCGTCAGTTTTTCTAACTGACAATCATGTGACTACAAAAATTAAGAAAATATGCAATTCATGTAACAAAGATATTTTCAATTCAGACTGGGTTGAGCTAATGTAGAATCTTGATTTCTCAGGGCTTTTTATGGCAAATAATACACTGCTGAATCCAAGTGGAGTTGATTTGGATGTACAAGACAGGGTTTTAATAAATGAGAATAGAAAGAATAAATAATTGAGGACTCTTCCTGTAATTTAAATATAAACCTTTTGGAGTTCTTGTTTCAGGAAGGAAAAAAGTTTCTTAGACTTGCATTCCTATATTTTCTTCTTAATGATACTTCTACAGATCAAGGGAAATTCAAAGGCTGTGTCAAGAAGAACAAAATCTTCAAATTGCCAATAAATACATTGATATCAAACCATCAGTGTTTCATTCACCTACATAAAAAGATGAAAACTCAGGGCCCTGCAGTGCTTCTATGATTATTAACAGTATCACTGAAGGTTTTAAAAAGTGAAAGAACAGAGGAGAAACAACCTTCCATGTAATTTTGCAAGTTAATGTGATGATATCCTTTGCTATCATAACTGAATGACTGCTTCACAAAGAATTTAATATAAGTAAAGATTTGGAAAGAAGAGATTATGATAAATGGGAATATACTCTCAATCTTTTATACTCTCATCTTTTTTTTAGTACTTCCCTGTTAGTTTCCTTGTAGTATTTTGAATAGAACTAGTTTTTCTCCTATGAAAAGCAATAGATCTAATTCCAACAGTCTCTACGGAAACTCATAATGTTTGAGAACAATTACTAAGTTGTGAAATGCTAATGTACACAGTGTTCTTTGGCTTGAACCAGACTGGAATACAGATGCAGAATCAGTGAAATTTTAAATGGAAGCCTGATGGTTGTTTTTATCTAGGAGAGACAAGCCCACTTCTATTTCTGTTCAGAAAAGTTTGGCTTGGAAAGCTACTATGATCACAGCAGTGCACAACAGATTTTAGAATCTCTAGCTATTAATATTAACAAATCTAACCACTCAGAAAGTGCAACTTTATTGCCAGCATCCACTGAGTAATGCAAAAAAGCAAACAAGCCATAAAATCACATGCAAGAAACACTCAGGCCAGTCCTCAATGAGAACAGTAAGAGCTGAACAAATCCTTTTATGCTTAAACCATAGGGAAGAAAATTTTCTTCTTTTCTCCATGTTGGCCATTCCAATATTGAATTGATGCCTTTGTCCTGCATGGAAAGACAGAAACCTATCAGCAGCCTGTAAGACTGTTTTTCTTAGCTTGTAGCTTGTATGGTTCTGTCTACTTTGACACTGTGATCGCTTGCATGAGGCACATGCACAATTCCTCGCCTGAGAAGCTATTATTAGATGCATGGAATCAGTTGGAAGGCTGTGTTTTTTAAAGCCTGCCCCATTTCTTAGAGTACTTAAACACTGCAGGATGCAGGCTAGGGAAGTGCCAGACTTTATAACAGGTCACATCTGTTCTTCACTCCCTGAAAGAAACCAGGCTTAAAGTGAGGAACACAAAGAGAGGAAAGGATGGGCACTGTGAGGACAGGCTCCTAGCCCTAGCAGTGTTCTATCACACAGCATAAAGACAGCTTTAAAAGTCATTGGGGTATGCAGGTTACCTGTTTTACAGACAGAAGGTCTAAAAAAAGCCACTAATCTAAGATGTATCAGAAGGCAAACAGTGACAGCCTGATTCTAGTTTCAGGTAATGTCCTGAGCAACATTGAACTTCAGCATAATACCAGAACAGAAACGTCATTCAAAACCACTGTTTCTCTTCTTTATCCTCCTGGCTTTGATGAATACTCTCATGTTGCCTCTGCTTGCTGAGTGAATTAAATTATTTTAATCTTCGCTGGGGAGGACTGTCTCATTTCTGTTTGTTCAAGAACATAAAAAAGGAACTGTGACTTGCTAGGACTAAGAATTTGCCTTTATCATTATCAGTTCTGCTAGGTATTGGTGAGAATGCAATGGTCATACTAAAAAACCTTGTCAATTCATGTTATTAACAGATTACTTTGTCATTATTGCTGGAAAATTGTGACAAAGTACTCAAAAGGGGAAAATGGACAATTTCACGCAAACAAACTTATCAAGTGAGTTGCAAATGGTAAAAAGCAATAAATAGGAGCACAGTGTATTTCTTATTGCTGTGGCTGCATAATGAATCAAGCAATCTCATTCCCAGGCAATGATCTGATGATGCATATGCACTGTCACTATAGCTGCATTGAAACTGCACTGCTTAAAAAACACTTTACACAAATCTACTTCACATAAAATACATTTGAGAGAGAATTGATTGATCCTGTGAATAGGGCTGAGTTAATTTTGAGACTTAAAATGGTTGGCAGCATTCCAAGGAGAGTTAGACTCACAGATTCCTCTGCAATATTCTTATCTGCAGAACAATGCCGAAGATTTCTGAAAAAGAAATCAGCTGCATCAGCAGAGAAAATTACATACAGGCACTGTGATGAATGCTCTTAATCAGAAAGGTGTCTGCAACACACGTGTATCTTAAGTTACAAAGTCAGCATGTTGACATTCAATTGAGATTTAACTCTTGGTTACTATGTTGCTTAGTTTCCAGCATGGAAAGAAAGTAGGAGAACCCTCACAAAGATGGTAGTTTTCTGCCTGGTCCTGTAAAATCTACTGGACTGAAATAATAACAACAATAATAGTAATAACAGCATGTTCCTAAAGTACTGATCTCTGTCTTTTAAGCTCTGCAGTTTTAATTTAAAACACTGCCTAACACATATCACAAACTTTTGAGACACACAAAAATAGTTTGGGCTGAAAAGTGTGCTGTTAGATGACAGTGAGTCATGGGGAAGACTACTGGAATGCAAGGCTCTTCTGCTAAATCACTCCTGCTCTTCCAAGGTACCCAGTATAAACAGCCAGAGCTGTAAGAGCTGTTTGATCTGGCAGATACTCTCAGTTTTGTCAGAAAGTGGCTGGAGACCCATTTGCAGATGGAAGGAATTTGAAAACTGGAATTCCCCTCCAGAAAAAGGAGAAAAAAATAACCAAGCTCAAGAAGATTCTTGGGCTTATCACTCGCTGATTATGCTAACAACAATATTAAACAGAGTGAAGTTGGTGTTTTTGTGGGCATTAGCAGCATGTATCTTCATTTGGTTTAGACCAAAGATACCTTAATGCCTTTTTTAGAGTTTACCATGGCTTTGACACGTGATTTACAGAGCAGAGACAAGATCAGGGGAGAGATATGGGCAGCAGTGAATTTGGATTTTAGGGAGAACTAGCAGGCACAGACTTGTGGTCTCTGTAACTGAAACTGCCATCATAGTAAGAGGGGTATCAACACAGCGTGAAACATCAGAGTGGGGAAGGGAACATGTACAACCCTACACCACCAGTTCTTCCACAGAACTGGATACTTACTATTTCCTTGTGAATGGAATGAAATTAATTTGGAACAATGAGTACAGTGAACTAAGAATCTCAAAACCGACAGGTGGATATTACCTGTGCAGAGGCAAAGCCTGATCCAGTATCACTAAACTCAGTAGGACTGCTTAAATTCAGCTCAGCAGATGCAAGTTATGAGAGGAAAGGCTGAATGGGTCCCAGGAGCTTAAATCTGTCTTGGTGTCTAGTGTTACCTTGTGCAGGGGTGCTGGAAAAGAAGAGAAGGTCTCATTTCTTCACATTTCTTCATATCTGCTCAAGTTGTCCTAGACAGTCAGATTGTCTCTGAACCTAAGTTATAGAAGAAAGGAGGAAAACAGACAACAGAAGTGTTAAGCACCACCTTAGACATGTACCACAAAATATGTACTAATGAGGCAGGTTATAATTTAATTTTGCAACTGCAGGTATGTGAAAAAAAAATCTTTTGAAGCTTGATTCATTATGCATGTACAGCTTCAGGGCTCTCCATTCTGTATAGGTGTGCGTACCTATGTACAAGATGAAAATTAAAGGAGCTGTTTATGTTACTAAAACCAGAACGTGTTGTCCCTGAAAAGTGAAAGAATGTCTTGTCTTCTGTCTTGTCAAACCACATAACTGCTGCTTTTCGGTGTCAAATTATCTAACTGTGCTTTACTTCTCTGTGCTGTGTCTCCTTTTTCTTCCTGGCAGATCTTTGCAATTTTATTACTATTTGCATAAGTGAACATTGTCTTGCACAAAGGGTGTCTATGGAACGCATGCAGTAGCTTTATTTTTGTCAGTAAAGTATAAGCATTAGCAACTGAGGTGACTTATATGTTAAGTCCTTACACTTGAGCTGTAATT
Organism: Sylvia atricapilla; assembly: GCF_009819655.1. Lineage (NCBI taxonomy): Eukaryota > Metazoa > Chordata > Aves > Passeriformes > Sylviidae > Sylvia > Sylvia atricapilla. The sequence goes on along the minus strand of NC_089143.1, from coordinate 9,603,648 downwards.
AGGTCAAACAAGGAAATATTTGTACTGGAAATTGCTCTTCTGTTCCTAACTTCTAGAAATAATATTTTAAATATACATCTGTATTTATATGCAGATATAAATGCTAAATATATATTTGAGTATCAATATAAATATTAATATAGATTTATAATATATATTCTTAAATAAATTATCAATATATATCTATATATACACACACATACTTACATTAAGAGTACCTGAAGTTTTTTTTTTTTGCATTAATATGTCAAAGTGTAGCTTTGCTAAACAATATTACTTTGATAATTGTCCATGTATGCCAACAGAAATTTGTGCCTGTCTGTCTATGAAAAGTACTTGTGAACAGAAAATCACTCTTAAATCTTAATGTTAGAAGTAATGATTACTATATTAGTTAGAGATCATAACCATGAGAAATAAGGAACTCAGTTTTGCATGTTCTTGGTAAATAAACTATAGAAATACCTTTACATAACCTATACTGTAATCAAAGAATATATCTGAAGAGGAATGTTTCATTAATACCCTGGCTGCTGTGTATTTACAAAATGTCAATAATAATAATAATATATGAAGACTTGGAAAGCTAAGGTCATGAGTGACAAAAATTAATTACCACTGCAATGATTTTTGTACCCCTTGCTTCTGTGTGACTGAAAACTCCACTATTTTGCTCTGATTCCTCTCTGACAGGCTCTGGCTAGAAATTTTGGCTCTGTTTCCTCTGTCTCTTACTCCTATTATCCCTGAAGCAGCTCATATTCCTCCGGTCCTTTTTCAAGCTCCTACACATATTATTAATAGCAACTATTCTGGTGCCTCATCTTTAGATTTCTTCCTGAGCTTTCCTTGTCATCAGCTTTCCCTTGTCCTCCACACTTCCAATTGCTAAAATAATTCTTTAGTTTTCCTACTGTTTTCTACCAGGGCATTTATTAGTTTCAAGCCAACTCCTGTTAGTTGTTCTGTGTTATTCTCAGCTGTAAAATAATTGGTCAGAAGAGTGAAGGAGATAAAGTTACAACATTCCATATTAAAAAAAATTTTTTTTCCTTATTATAAAGCCTAATACAAGGTTTCTTGCAACTGTAATGAGATAAAAATTAAATAAAACCTCAGTTTTTAAGCACAAAACATATCTGGGCAAGCTTTCCAGTGAAGAGTTGATCATTCAGTAGACATTAGCAACTTTTGGAACTCATTTGGCTATTACCTTTAAAAACAAAATCAAATATTCTAGAAAAACCAAATGTAAAAAAATGGGTTTTGAATGAACCCCTTACATTTTTGACTGGATTTGCAAATCATCTAGAAAAGCAAAGGAGGAAGATTTGTTTATCATCTGTACTTCCTCTGTCTGTCCTAGGCTCTCAGCTGACATTAGAATCCAGGCAGCTGTTTGTGTATTCTTGAACAGCTGAAGGCTTAAGGTTGAAGTTATTATACTGAATTCAGATTAGGTTCTACATCTAATGAAAGACACGCTGCTCTGGAACTTAAATCTTGCCAGTCTGAGGCAGGAAGGCTGACCATAACCAGGACACTGATAAGTATTTCAGAAATTTACACTGAATGTAACAGTTCAACAAGAAGGAAAGACATAAAAGAAAGAGGAATTTAGGATAACATCTCATATGGTTTTCCCCAGTATAGCTCCCTAGAGGTTTTAAGTTTAAAACATAGTACTTGTTAAATGGTTTGAACAACTACATTTCTTACCATTTCTGCAACAAAATCATTTCCAGATTCACTGAAACCACAGTTACTTACAGAGTGATTATAAGGGACAAAATTGGCTAAGTCTTTGTTCACTTAACATCTCCCAGTTACTACATAATAGGTCTGTTTACACATTAATTAGGCAACCTGTGTTGGGTCAAATAAAAATGGCAACCTTTCTCACATATTTAATCTAGTCTGAAGGGGCTATCTAAAGAGAGCAACACCACACAGGGTCAGGTTCCATAGCCACCAATAGCAGCGTGGTTGGCATCCTGGTATAGAATGTTAATGACATCTTACTTGCTTTGAGTAAATTATTTGCTAGTCTCTAATTATGAAGAAGTTCACAAGCCATTAAACCCAAGTTCCTGTGGATTCAATGAGTAATCAAAACTTCTACAATGTAAAAGGCTTAGATGAATTGAAACTCCTGTGATCTCTTAGGTTTTGCTATACCGTGTCAGCACCTGCCACTTCACTAGAAAAATCAAATATTTGATGTGTCTTGTTTTTTCAGAGAAAGTGAGAGTTTCAGAAATCAGCATGGACAATATCAGCAGGTACATGTTTGTGGGCATGATCAGTTTGGCGGATTTTGATCTTTCTGCCTCTGCATAATTTATGATACTGGGATTGTAATTTCAAACTAAGAAGGGTACAAAAGGATGTCCTAGTATGGATGAATAATTGGCAAGAAGTTTGTAAGGGAAGGTGTGAAGGGAAGTCATCAGTGGAGTTTTTCAGTAATTTATATACTGACTTTTTTTGTTCAGCAACAATCTGGAAAAGGAGAGGAGCAGTGAGGTGTGATAGTTTGCCAATACATAAAAGCATTCAGAGTACTGAGCATGAGGGAAGGCATTAGAGATGAGGACACAAAGACCTTATGATACAAAATGAGTGGTCAGATAAAAATCAGATAAATTATCTACATAGGAAAAAAAGATCTCTGGCCTCAAATATAGGCAGGTGGACCTGAGATGAAAGCTGTGACTTAGGAGCAAGATTTCACTCCCACAGATCAATTCAATGCACTGTGTCATCTTCAAGCCACCAAGTTGAAGTTGTACCATATCCAGTCCCTGAGTACTACTAGATATAGTTTAAACCATTATCTTACACAGAACAGCCTAATGGTTTTCTATTGCTCCCCTTCAATCAAACAATTTACCAAATTCACCATTGTTTAACCTTACAAATACACTCAAGTGTTTCACGTTGTGCTGGAAGGAAGTGAGATTTAATCTTTTATTCTCGTTCTTAATGTTCTACTCTAACTTTGTCAGCAATTCATTCATGCACTACCTAAAGTGCTGAGCCTGCAAGCCACTTCAGCTTGCATCAAATTAACCCTAATGAGATTGCTCAACTCCAGAGCATGCTAAGCTCTGGGAAGAAAGGCCCCAGATGGAGCAGAACACCATTTCCTTTTTTCTCTGTCCGTGAATAAGTTAAAAGCATGTAGACTAAAAAGACCAACTTAAAATATGAAGTTTTACAGGGACTTCTTATGAGGGGACAGTAGCTCAAAATGTCACAGACAAAATGGAAATGAGATAGTGGTGCTAATATTTTGTTCAAAAGACACATAGCTCCAGGTACTGAAAATTCTTAACAGAACTTGTAGCAAAATAAACTACTTCAAAATGAACGTGAAATATTATTACACATAAATAAAATTAACTTTGGGCAGCAATTTCCAGTGGTCTTTTAAGAAAAGTTGCCATATCTATTTGGACAAAATGGAAACACCAGCACAGAATTTTTCTTTCCATCTACACTGTTGCTAGCATAGTGCACTATTGATCCACACAACCTACTAAACACATATTTTACCCCTTTATCAGGAAGGATTCAAGATCTGTTTGAACTGCTATGTGCAAAGTTTACCCAGACTATTTGGCTCACTTTGTAACTAATTGCTGCTGTCAAAGTTGCACCAGGCACACTGGAGCACGTAGCAGATCCAGACCAGAGGGGTCCCTTTGTACCATCAACAAATTAAGCAGTGTTTTAAACTCCCAAAATTTTCTAGTCCTGATGCACTTGATTGCATAGAGTCACATCTTGGTTTCCTTAGATATCTGATAAGATTGATACCAGAAAGGGATCTGGCCAACACCCAAGTTTTTGGCAGGAATAACAAGCACTGGCTTGTGTGCTTCAATGCAGCTTGCTCCCAAAAACCTTGTAAGCTCACAATTTGTAAAAACATGGCTATACTAAGGTTTGTACTGAGGTTTACTAAATATGCAGCCAACCTGTATCAAATCCTTGCTGCAGAAGAGTCTGTACTTCTATCTTCCCTGTGTAATAGTACTCATACCTCTGACACATGCTTTTTGTGAGCTGCCAGGATCTTGTTGGAGAAACAACACTCCAAAAGTCATCGCAGGTTTCAACAGAACCACTCGGGTTTTCCCCTTATTCAGGAAAATTAAAAGTTGTCCATGAACGCATTGATGTAACAGGAACAAACTTAACAGGGAAAAAGCAGATTTTGGGTTTTTCACAAAGGTTAAGGCTGATTTATTGATTATTGGAATATTTTCAATAATCTTCCCCCCATTTATTTTTAAAGAATATAAAACATCTAAAAACAACTTCAAAGCATGTTCCAATCACGTTTTCAAACTCTGAATAAAAGCACTGACCGAGACAGCTAAAGCATTACAAGATCACGCTGCTAATTTCAAGTGCTTGTGAAAACCCAGCACCTTATCTGGGGCTATTCCTGTACTTGGGGGATTCCCAGTTCTGTCACTAGTGGCGTTTCGATGCTTTTAGTGTCAGTGACACTTGGCTGTAAACGTGCTCATGGAGTTTACGACAATCAGTGCTGTTTGGACCTTTCTCTTTTTTTAAACAAAAGGGTAAAAAAACCCCACAAAAAACCCTTAGAAAACAAACAAATTCCAGCAAAACAAAATTACAAAAGGAGCGTGGGAGCAGCTCTCGCTCCCGCGAAGGGATTTGCTTAGAGGTCCCTTCAGGAAAACCTCTGGAAGCGCTTCTCCCCACAGCCCCCGGTCGTGCCGTTGGCCGGGCGTTGTGTGCCTCCCGCTGGAACCGCGGCCGAGGGGATGGAGCCCGGCCTGAGGGGATGGAGCCCGGCCGAGGGGACGGAGCCCGGCCTGAGGGGATGGAGCCCGGCCTGAGGGGATGGAGCCCGGCCTGAGGGGACGGAGCCCGGCCGAAGGGATGGAGCCCGGCCTGAGGGGACGGAGCCCGGCCGAAGGGATGGAGCCCGGCCTGAGGGGATGGAGCCTGGCCTGAGGGGATGGAGCCCGGCCTGAGGGGACGGAGCCCGGCCTGAGGGGATGGAGCCCGGCCTGAGGGGATGGAGCCCGGCCTGAGGGGATGGAGCCCGGCCTGAGGGGATGGAGCCCGGCCGAGGGGACGGAGCCCGGCCTGAGGGGATGGAGCCCGGCCTGAGGGGATGGAGCCCGGCCGAGGGGACGGAGCCTGGCCTGAGGGGACGGAGCCCGGCCGAGGGGATGGAGCCCGGCCGAGGGGACGGAGCCCGGCCTGAGGGGATGGAGCCCGGCCTGAGGGATGGAGCCCGGCCTGAGGGGATGGAGCCCGGCCTGAGGGGACGGAGCCCGGCCGAGGGGATGGAGCCCGGCCTGAGGGGACGGAGTATGGCCTGAGGGGACGGAGCCCGGCCTGAGGGGACGGAGCCCGGCCGAGGGGACGGAGCCCGGCCTGAGGGGACGGAGCCCGGCCTGAGGGGACGGAGCCCGGCCTGAGGGGACGGAGTCTGGCCTGAGGGGACGGAGCCCGGCCTGAGGGGATGGAGCCCGGCCGAGGGGACGGAGCCCGGCCTGAGGGGATGGAGCCCGGCCGAGGGGATGGAGCCCGGCCTGAGGGGACGGAGTCTGGCCTGAGGGGACGGAGCCCGGCCTGAGGGGACGGAGCCCGGCCGAGGGGACGGAGCCCGGCCTGAGGGGACGGAGCCCGGCCTGAGGGGACGGAGCCTGGCCTGAGGGGACGGAGCCCGGCCTGAGGGGACGGAGCCCGGCCGAGGGGACGGAGTCTGGCCTGAGGGGACGGAGTCTGGCCTGAGGGGATGGAGCCCGGCCGAGGGGATGGAGCCCGGCCTGAGGGGACGGAGTCTGGCCTGAGGGGACGGAGCCCGGCCTGAGGGGACGGAGCCCGGCCGAGGGGACGGAGCCCGGCCTGAGGGGACGGAGCCCGGCCTGAGGGGACGGAGTCTGGCCTGAGGGGACGGAGCCCGGCCTGAGGGGATGGAGCCCGGCCGAGGGGACGGAGCCCGGCCGAGGGGATGGAGCCCGGCCTGAGGGGACGGAGTCTGGCCTGAGGGGACGGAGCCCGGCCTGAGGGGACGGAGCCCGGCCGAGGGGACGGAGCCCGGCCTGAGGGGACGGAGCCCGGCCTGAGGGGACGGAGTCTGGCCTGAGGGGACGGAGCCCGGCCTGAGGGGACGGAGCCCGGCCGAGGGGACGGAGCCCGGCCGAGGGGACGGAGTCTGGCCTGAGGGGACGGAGCCCGGCCTGAGGGGACGGAGCCCGGCCTGAGGGGATGGAGCCCGGCCGAGGGGACGGAGCCCGGCCTGAGGGGACGGAGCCCGGCCTGAGTTGATGGAGCCCGGCCTGAGGGGATGGAACCCGGCCTGAGGGGACGGAGCCTGGCCGAGGGAATGCAGCCCGGCCGAAGGGATGGAACCCGGCCTGAGGGGACGGAGCCTGGCCGAGGGGATGGAGCCCGGCCTGAGGGGACGGAGCCCGGCCTGAGGGGACGGAGCCCGGCCGAGGGGATGGAGCCCGGCCTGAGGGGACGGAGCCTGGCCGAGGGGATGGAGCCCGGCCGAGGTGATAGGGCCCGGCTCGGCGGGGCCTGTGCGGGCGGAGGCGCCGCCCGAGCCCGGCGGGTGCTGTCCCCGGCCGCCCGCAGCGGTGCCGCAGGTGCGTGTGGGCCGCGGCGGGGCCGGGCCGTGCGGGGCCCCGCTGCCCTGCCCGGCATGGGGCCCCGCTGCCCGGCACGGGCCCCGGGGTGCCGCCCGCAGCCCCGCCCGGAGCGCCCCGAGGGAGCCGCAGGAGCCCGGCCAGGTACGAGCCGCGCGGGGCCGGCCCGGGCTGAGGGCGGTGGTGCCGGCCGCGGCTGGGGGGAGCTGCCTGTGTGCCAGGGCCTTTGGGGCAGCGTTACACTGAACGAACGAACGCTTTGCCTGGTTGTTTTTTTTTTTTTTTTTTTTTTTTTTTTTTTTTTTTTTTTTTTTTTTTTTTTTCTCTCTCTCCTTCTATATGCCTGTCCTGTGAGTCGAGTTCCGCCGTTTTCGTAAAAAAAGCGCAGTAGGGGAGCGGTCCCGTGGCTGACTTGTCCAGACTCTCAGTAGTCTTCGCTGCCCTCCAGCCTGGCTGGACAGCAGAGGCTTTGAAGCTCAGTGTCAGTCGCAGTGACGGTAGGAAGCACATGCCGTGTACCCACAGAGTTAGTGAGTGAAAACTACCGTGTCTCTGTCAAGGATTTACTGTATGTTGGTGTGTGCCACCATGCTCACATATCCACTTCTCATGGAGTCCTTCTTAAAATGTGAATCAGAACTGGGTGGTCAGGCTGTGTGCTGTACCTGATACAACACAAATGCAGTGGGCTGTTTCCCGTTTATCTCTTTTCCTTACTTGTAGAGTGATAACTGAAGAAATTGGGAAAATACACTTACTGATATATAAGCAAAGGAATTAGTGATTTTTATGGGGGATGTGTTTGTGTGTGAACCACTTACTATGCTGTGCAGTGAATAAATGTCATGATTTTGTCTGCTTGAGTTTATTAAGTAAAAGCTGGAGATACCCTTCAAACCATTCTGGTTTAGAAGACCTTGGGACCTTGTGTGTTTTCTTTCCCTGTTAACTGAGTAGTTTGCTTGAGATTCACAAGCAAAGGCAGGATCTTTTCTCTCTTGTCTGGGAAGATCCTCTTCCTAGATGAGCTTTGTTTTAATCCAGCTTGGTGTCCTCTGCTTGGCATTCAGTAATTCAGGCTGTGATTTACAGTGTTGCAAACATGCAGCATGTCTGCACAGGACAGAACACTGGCATCTCATCTTTGTTAGGGTGACATTTGTCTTTTGGGAAAGTATATCCTTTAAATCATCTTAATAACATCTTAGCAGTTTGTACTGTGGCTCAGCAAAAATGGCTTTGGCAAAGAAGTCACAAAGAGTAATTGGTAGCTCTACAAATCTTCGAAGTCCTTACACCAAAGACATAGTTCACTTGCTGCATATTCTAAAGCAGAATATTTGAATTGGCCTGGAGAAGACATTTGAGTTTTAGGTTTCTGAGATGGTGCTCGTGTTTCTGTGAGATTTATATTTGTTGGTGAAAATAGTGGGAAAGATCATGAAAGCATTTATGTTTTTTTTTTTTTTCCTTTTTAAGCACAAGTGTTTCAATTTGGTTTAGGTGATCTGGTGCTTTATTCTAGTGAAGAATAGGGCTTTCTTTTGATAGCACTGTGTGAAAAACAAGGTTCACTTTCTATGTAAATTTTAAGAAGTAGATTTTATAGAAAATAAGACAATTAGGAGATAGAAAAAAAGCAAAGTACGGCTGGCCAGGTGACTTAGCACTCAGCCAAGTCCACACCCTGCTATTTCAGAGGCTTTCTTTAAATACCCTTTCTACTGTATCAATCTGTTGAATAATCATATTTTTCCATAAACTAGTTTCCGTATTCCAGGGACTGTTTTGCATGGCCCCTCCTTGGGTCTGCCTTTTTAGAGCATTTGTGTTTCTTGGCTGTGTCTTCATTATCACCTCCAGATTGGGCCTTGGTCCGTGCTTTCTTTAGATGGGAGATGCTGATAGTTGGTGTATCAATAACAGAGTCTTCTTTACATGTTCACTGGATGTTATCCCAGCCAAACAGACAGTTTAAGCATACTATATCACTACTACCACTATGCCTAATTTTCTTTACTAACAGCAGAAATAAAAACTTACCTCCTCATCACATTATTAATCATATAGCACATATCTTGCAAAAAGCCAACTTTATAATATGCATTTTTAACAACTTCTTGTTCTGTTTCATAAAACAAATTTATGTTTGCTCCATGGATCCATCACTGCTGCATCTAACAGGGATGTTGGAGCAAAACTCCTGCTTGAAGAAACTGCCTGAGGCCTAAGGCCTCTGTAAAGTAACAGTAAAAGTTGCTTCTACAGTTCTCAGTTTTGGAGAGCAAATCCTGGTGAAGGAGAGTGAGATGTGGCCTCCTCCAGATGAGTTGCCAGAATGCAGGAAGTTATGCTGGTCTATTGTGTGGAGCATGCTGGGCTAGACAGACACGGACTTGGGGAGGGGAGAGATGGGCTGAGTGTCACCCATGTTTGTGAAAGGGAGTTGGAATGGGGGGATGCTGGTTTAGCATGGAGCATTTCATGGCTGCCTGCTGGAGAAGCAACAGTTTGTGTCCCCCTCCTTGCCCCTCCAAATCTGTGTGCTGCCATCCTCCATTGCCACTGTGGCTTTTTGTCATGGGGGGCAGGAAAGGAGAGAGGAAGAAAGGATGCTGAGCAAGTATGTCTGAACTGGGAAGAAGAGGTATGTATTTTATTGTGATGAACTAAATTATGTAGCAAAAAAGAAGACCCCTTCTATCTCGTGAGAATAGCAACAGTGGATCCATGCCTAGCTTTTTGTGCTATAGCTGCTAAATTCCTCATAGTTCTGTTGTATTATTCCTCCCTAGGCAGGAAGACTAGTTTGATTTTTTTAAAAAAATCTTTATTCTGTGTTTAAATTCATTCTGGCTTAACCCACTTCTGAACATTTAATATGACTTCTGCATCTCCAGGCATAATAATAAATGCATGTTATCACAACCAGAGCGAGTAGGGTAAATCCAATACATTTTATGTGGAACTTTAGCATATTTTTGCATTCAGCTTACTCGGGGATGTTTTCATTTTCTTGAAGCCCTATTCCACCTCTGAGGAAGGTAATTTTTATTTTACTGTAAATTCAAGATGTGTAGAAAATTTAAGAAATGCACATGGGCTTAAAGAGAGTTGGATAATACCTAGAGAGACTCAGGATGTATTTCCTATATTTAAAATTGTGCTGTTTAGGTAATACATTAAATACGTTAACATTGATCTCTGTTTTCCACTTTTAAGAACAGATACACAGTTTAGTGGACAAACATTTGGAATTCACTGCAGCTCTTTTTGAGATGTTTCTTCTTTAAAAGACATGATGTCTGCTTTGAAATTTTGGTGTCTTTTTTATTAAAGGAGAATTCCTAGTAAGAGATACTATTCTGCCTGCAATAATAATGGTTCTTATTAGACACTGAGAATCAGACCTGTGTGTATAGTCTGTAAAGGACCAGTGATTGTAAGGCACTGGCCTTCTTGAAACAAGTAACCAGTCTTTGCATGTGCATTGGTAAAAACAAATAATGTAAGAAAACTCTTAAAAATATTTCTCTATGTTTGTAATAAGATAGATGTATAGAAATATAAATGATACAAATATATATATGTATTTGCAAGGTTAGAGCCTGAAAAAGAAAATAAATTCTATTGAAGACCCTAAAAGGAAGGAAAAAGTGTATTATAGTGAAAGAAAATGTCATGATTCAGTACAAACTTTGTTTTTTTGCAGAGGCAGCAGGCTTGTGACTTTGACTTGCACAGTCAGTAACTGGAAAAATGCCAGATTCTGAAAGTAATTTGGTGTCTTCACATGAAGATGTTATAAATGGTACTTCAGTTTTGAGTAAAACGAAAATTTCAGATGAAAAGAGATCTGTTGAGAAAAGAACAGTGACTCAGATTGAGAAGAGTGGCTATCCTGACTCCATATACATAAATGCAGCTAAGATTTTTCAAGGCATTCGTACTGAAAAGAGTGAGGATAAAAGCCAGGTGCGGTATGGTGATAACTCAGAATCTCCCATGGTGGCTTTTAAAGATGAGCATTCCAGGCGTGCATCTTATGAACTGGCTTTCAATGCTCTCAAATGTAAGTACAAAACTTACCCAAGGATTGCCATCAGAAATGATGCAGCAGAGAAATCATGGAAAAACAAATAATCAGTGTCTGCCTGACAGCAGTCATCTGAGGAAGGTTTTGTTAAGCTTCAGGTTAATACAGAGTCACAGATTCACAGAATATTCTGAATTGAAGGGCACCTACAAGGATCATCAAGAATGGCCCACAAGGGGATTGAACCCACAACTTTGGTGTTTCTAGCACCCTGCTCTGACCAACTGAGTTCATCTCCGTGGTTCTTTTCAGATCCTAAATATGGATGAATATATATATTTACTAGACTACTCATGTCCCTCCTATTTAAATGTAGCTAAGTGTTATTAGCATTTGTGAAATCAAACATTTAAAGCCTATTCTTTTTCATGTAAATGTATTATATAGGGTTGCTACTGTCAGTGATTGAATTTGCCCTCAATTTTCATGATGTTTAAAATTAGAGTTTAGTGATTTACAAGGTTTACTTCCATAGAATCTTGTAGAGTGGCATAACTTGTCAACATTTTCTTCTTTTTACAGATCAAGATCTTCTTGAAGAAATATTGTTAGACAGTAAGGTTTACCCATGCTACTCAATAGTAAGTTAACATTTTTGTGAGGCATTTTTATTTTCTGTATTGATGTAATTAGTACCTTTTCTGAGGATTCTACAACATTCTTCAAAACAACCACCTTTGTTGTTTTGAACTCCATGACAGCCTTAGACTGAAATACTGCTGACCTTTTCACGTGGTTGTCTAAAGCACCCATCTTCAAGGTCTGTTGTGAGATTCTCCTGCAACTGATTGCTGGGAGTCAAAACCTTCAAAGAAAGAAGGTGGGAGAGCGAGCCATGAACTTGACTTCAGCACAGTACATGCTCAGTGATATTGTCCATGCCCATGTGCTTTCCTTCTCAGCTGTCTCCCTTTGTGAGTGGGGAAAAAAAATGTTTCCTTCCTGTCCTTGGCAGCTGGAAAACAGTGAATCCCATGAGACAAAAAAATGCATTAACCTCATGGTTCATTTCCTGGTCAAAACGGTACTGTATACAAATATTGTACTGGCTAAAACTGGTCCAGTTTACTCGCTCAACATGCTTTCCTGCATTGATATGGAAAGCAGTTCTAGAGTTGGCAGAATATTCTGCTGTTCCTTCCAGTTTTGTCTTTGATGCCTTTGAAAATTGCAAGTTAAACTTGAGCTGAGTTTATCAATAAAAAGCTCCTCTTTTGTGGAGGTTGATGTGAGCAGGCAAATGATCTAGCACATTTATCTTTGACTTGTTTTCGTAAGGAAGTAAGACTTCCATGTTAACATTTTGTGTTTGGTGGTATTTCCCTAATAATTTGAGTTTTCTAACTAGTTTTGTTATATTTCTTCTCATATTTGTGAGAAGGTGAGAATTTTAGAAAGCATAATAACTGTAAGAATTTTATGTGAAGAGGCAGACAGTAGTAACTGAAATGCAATAATTATTGTTCTTAAGTAGGAGATGCTCCCTGGTTTAAATATTTAGACAGAGAAAGGAGGTTTTATATATATATATCTCCCAAAAGCAGAAGGGTTGTTATAACTGAGTGTATCGGATCCTACATATGGAAGAATCCCACAAGAGAGAAATTTATAGACAAGAAGTTCTTGTTAGCTTAGCTATTTAACAAACTACTTTATAAAGAGAAAATAATTTCAAAGTTTCAATTCTGATAACATTAGAAATTGAGATACAGTATTTTATCTGTGTGCATGGAGAATGTTTTTCCATTTTGATAATCTAAATAACTTGTAAGTTATGTATTTGAGTTTTAAAAACATCTTTTCTTAAAAAAAGTATTTTATTAACTCTCAACAAGTAATTACTTTGATATTCTTGCAAGTAAGCATTTAAGGGTTATTAATATATTTTACGTGGGAGACTGCTGTTTGATATGGATCTTTTTGCAGAAATAAGGCATGCTTTGGGTCACTTTGTCTATCCAGCTGCTTTTGTCTTGCAGCCAGATGAGTTAACCAGCTTGCTTGTTGTGATGCTTTATGACCTACAAGACCGAAAGTTTCAAAAACGAAAGATTTTTGCTGAAGAGGAAGTTGTAGCAGAAGTTCAGGAAATAGGGCATTATTTATACAGGTATATCTGCAAAGAGCTATTTTTTTGTTGATATAGGTTAGCAAAAATGAAGATTTGTATAATCAGTTCCTGATAAAGATAATTATTAAACATGTCTTTCACCTTAAAATTTTGCGGGCTTTTTGTTTTAATGAGAGCCTAGTTTGGAGGCATATTTATACAGTTATGAAAAATACAGATAAGAAACCATCCTTACACTGTGGATTATTTTGCAGGCATCTTATCTCATTTTGACATTGTTGAAACTTTCATAGAATTCTAGGAAGGAAATTAAATATTCATTAAATATTAATAATTGCAAGTGTAACAGAGTCAAGAGGTCATGGAATGGAATAACATTTGTCTATTTAGCAGTACTCCTACTATGAAACTTTGTTAAATATTTATTATTTTAAATAATTAGAACAAAAACCAGAATACATAACCATTTTAATATTTATTATCTCTTCCATCAGTCAGTTGACTAACTCAAAAGGCATTTATTAGACAAAATTTAGAATGGCCCAAAAGGTTCATTATTCTCTTACGGGCAAGCTATTTCTGGAGGGCAGTAAGTAAGATACCTGAAGTAGTTCACCAGCATTTTTTATTTATTTTGAATTACCATGTATCAGGAATATGCATGAAACTTGTGGGAAGAAAAATCTGGAAATATTTTCTTGGAGATCATCATGTGATAATAATAACAAAAGTGACTCCTGATTGCCATCATACTTGTACTGGTTCTCTACACGTTTAGGGGCCAGCTTTCATCAAATGCTCATTCTGTACATATATGCATTTACATTTTCAAATATGCAAATTAATCTGATGGTTGTATTCCACACATTGCAGTTCCAAACACTTACTGAGATTCTTTTTGAGCTGTCTGAGAAAATAAATGTATTTGAGAGTCACCTGTTATAATTCCAGTTCTGCACTGTTGTCTGGGGTATAAAATGTTCTGTAACTCTATTTTCTGTTGCATCTTGCAGAAGGTGTCCCTTTTGGATTTGGTTTCTGAGCAAGATAGTACTGCAACAGAAATGTTACTTGCTAACAGATGATGAAAATATTTATAAAACTTTAATTAAACTTGTGACTGTTTTTATAGTTACAGGACCAAACTGGCAGCTGCACTAGCACGATGTCGCATCAAATACGACGCTCTTTCAATTGAATACTTTTTACCAGAAACTGTATGGAAGCAGGAACAAAGGGCTTCTGCTTTACCTGTCTGTTTCTGGATAAACACACTTAAAATCAGGTAAGGTCTTTAAAGTATCATCTGATACTGATCTTTTTGCACATGAAGTGATATTGTTTGCTACGTGCTTGTTTTAGAATTTCCAGGTTATATTTTTACCAGTAATTAAAAATTCTTACAGGAAACTGTGCTTAGTCCAGTGCCATTGTGTCACATTTTTTTGGTAGTTTTTCTATATTGCAGTAGTGGTATTTATACACTGTTTTGAAACAGTTCTTCTTACTATTCTGTTGCTTTTGTGGGTCTTTCATCAAATAAATGAGGAAATAAAGTTAGGAAAAAATATGAGCGAATTAACTTGGTGACAAAAAATAAGAGAAAACGTCTTTAAAAGCAGGTGTATTAGTGTAAACCATATCCTTGGCAAAGAGTGTTAAGACACAATACTTAAATCTGCTGCTTATTCTGTAAGGATAGTGTAAACTTGAAATTAAAATACACTTTTAAAAATCCTTATATTCTGTAGACTACTATATATGTAACACTGATGTTCCCAGTTCTGTACTAACTGATACATGAACCATTCCAGATTATCCTGTTATCTGTTTTGTTAGACAGGTATCAATTTGATAACGTTTTCAAGAATTCTGTTTCACTACTCTTGTCTTGCACCAGTGTTCAGTGCTTAGGTTATAGGCTCTTCAAGATAATGTTACCTTACTTCAGGTGTGACTTTAGAACCCTTAAATAGGAAATAAATAAAAGCTGCTCCATTCATCCCATCTTTAATGTACTGTATAAACTTATGGCACTGTCTGAAATAGCATTTCAACAAACACCTCTTGCTAAAAATACCTTCAAATCTTTATGATATTTGAATTGCTAACCTCAGCAGTTATGCCTTCATTACATTTACACAAGGATTCTTTCAGTATCAGCCATTAAAATTATTGGTGAGCTGGGCTGGATTGAAAGCAATTGAAAGAACTAATGCATTCCAGCAGTAAATTTGCTACAGTGTCTCCTGAGCCCATGGCCATCTCTGTTTTGATGCTTTGAATCATCCTCTGGAGACACATGCCTCTTCTTAAGTTAATTGTATCAGACTTATTAACTTGATTGTTCCAAGATACCTAAAGTAGATTAAGTTTCCCTCCTGCATTAGACAGTATGCATTTTATACCTATATATATATGCATTATGTATACACACACAATAACAGAAGTAAAAAATTCTTCTAATCAATGTAAACTATGTTGCTTAAGTAAGTCTTGTATATTTAATAGTCAGAGTTGTATGTTAACAGCCTTGAAGATGTTATCAGAGATTTGGAGATGAAGGGATTCACAAAGGTTGAATCTGTGTCAGACTTTGACCATTATACATATGCTGTGGACCAACATTGCCACGATGTATTGGTTTTTCCTTCCTCTCTTAGAGAAGAACTGCTTAATTTAGATCTTTTTGCAGATTGCAAACTCTTACTGCAGGTGAGTTGATGTTCAGCCTTGAGTGAGATGATCTGCAAATTTAAATAATTTCTTTGCATTAGAAGAGGTTGTGTGTTGTGTGACTATTCTATTAAATCTGTTAGGCAGCAACAAACTCTCATAAGATTTTGAACATTTGTAATAATTAGGTTATAGACTGATCCACTTACTAAATTTAGCATACAAATGTCATTGCTTATAATTGATAGCTGCAATTATGGTAGTAGAATGTTTAAAATTTAATCTTAGAGCTTTGAACTAAATACAAAAAGTGGTCAAAAGAGGCAGTCTTACTTCTGAAAATGGGTGGAAAGCTTCAATGTAACTCCATATGCTTTCCCCCAGTTAGTAGATAGTGGTATGCTATTGTAATATTTCTTCCTCTTTAAATGCATGTTGGTGATGGAATGATCACACTTCTTTGTATTTTGTGCAAAATACAAAGTTCCTTGATCTCCATAACCCCCACTTGTCTTTTTGCCATTATTAGACTCCCCAGTGAAGTTTGGTGGGAGGTTTCTGTTCTAGAGTAGTGGTTTGCAGTAACCATGCAACAGCACAACCATGAATCATCTGAACTGTGTGATGATTCTTGACTGCCTAGCAGGAACATTTCAACCAGCATTTTCACTAGATGTCTGAAAACTTTAGTGTCAAAATTTATTGCTCAACCTAAAAAGTGACTCAGTATTCAGTATTCCATTTCAGTTTGTAGATTTAAAATAGAATATGTACAGAAAAGAACTATAGATGACAGCCCTGTAGATAATGGGATCAAATTCTGAGTGTTATTATTTAGAAGTATAATGAGTAAATAAAAAGTAAAATGAGTAAATAAAACGATCAAAACCTCCATCTCTGTGGTGGTGTGGGGTGGTGCTTGAATGCTGTGTGTACATAGATAGTGATATGAACTCAAATGCTTAGCACTTTCTTTTTCCCTTTCCATTTATCATCAGTTTGTCAAATTTGGTGACCACTGGTATCTGTGGTCAGTATCTTCACTCCTTGCCTTTTTAAGTAATTTGATAAAGTTTTCTCTTAATCGCCAGGGGTTCAAGAGCATTTGTACCACTTTTGGAGTTGTCCCTATGTTTTCTGCATTCCAATCTGCCTCCCTGTTCTTTGAATTTCAGCAAAATCTTGATCTTTGATCTACAAGAGCAACATTTCTCCTGTAATTGTCATCAAGAGCTATGTGAATCGTTTTGCATTTCTCTGTTAAGCCGTCTCAGAGGATGAATTCTGCCTGAATTGTGGCCTGTGTTTGTCTTTTCTGGAACAAGCTGTTGCTAGGAGTTCCTCCTTACAGGGATGATATGTACTTTATTTTCACCTATAGATATTATGCTTTTTATGTATTATTTAGAAATAAGTTATTTAAATCTATTGAGTGACTGCTTGGTTTTGTAATTTATTTAATTCTGTATTTGCAGATAACCCTGATTAGTTTTTTTTCCTCCCTTCTACTCCCATTTGCTATGAAAACAATGAAACACTTAACTAATTTGGAAAAGAAGGTTGGCATTCATAGAAACCACAGCAGTTGATCTTAGTTAATTTTTGTGTCAATGTTTTGCAGGATAAGTCTCGCAGCCTTGCTGTCCACTCTGCACAGGCACTGCTGAGTGAAGGAGGTGACATTATAGTGGCTCACGTAGGTTCCCACCTGACCATTGCCCATATGTCAGTGCTGACAAATCCCAGCATATCCACCGTTTTTGTCTGTGGTGTGAAATCTTCGGCAAAAGAAGAAGAACTGAGGAACAGTTTCAGTCATATGGGATGTGAAAGTAGGTGATAAAACGATTGGTATTCAAAAAGTATTGTAATACAGATGTTTGTGATATCTGTAAATATGGACTAATTCTATCAGAACTCAGAGATCCCTCTTTTAGAGGCTTGGGGGTTGTAGTAACAACTTTTTTGTCACAAAGTGACGTGATAGCTCTTCAGCTATAGTCAAGTTAATTGCAGTCTAGCCATATTATACATGCAAGCTCCTGAAATACTGGTGATTTTTTTCTGTAGAAGTAGCTACTATGTAGCAGTTGGTGTAGCTGGTAGCGGGGAACTTTTGGTGTTTCCGCTGTTGCCAGTCTGATTTCCAGCTGTTTGAGAGTGTTAATCCAAAACATAAGCACTTGTTCAGTTTACCTGGAGGACACAATCAGGAGAGAATGCAGCAATACTGCAACCCCATTAACTGTCTTTTTCAGTGGAAGATGCAGCCCTTCAGTCTGTTTGAAATACATAGGCCATATTTTGAAGGATCTGAATCTAGCAGATTGTAGCTCTGTTGAATTCTGTGTAATACCACAGTCTCTGCACCTTTATTACTTGTAGGAAAACTTGCTTGCATTCTGTAAGTGTTGAGTTTTTCCTGTTTTTCAGATATTCAGTTGTTACATGAAGACTTTACTGAGCTTGGAACAACAGACCCAAGACTTGAAAAGGCAAAAGTTATTTTGCTGCTACCAAAATGCTCTGGACTGGGTGCTGGCAATCCAGTGGAGCTTATTATAAGTGAAGATGGAGGTAACTTTTGATGCAATATTGAGCTCATGCTTTCTGGTAGAAATAGATCCAAGTATTGTGGTCTAGGCAGTGTAGGTGCTTCAGTAAATTGTATATTGTTAAAGAAACCTTCCTTGTTTTAATTACTATAAAACATAGAAATTAAATTGCGTAATTCTGTGACTGCTTCAGGTTGATATTATGAAAGTTTGTGTATAGCTTTTTTAAAGTAAAAAGACTATAGGCAGAAAATTTATTTCAAGATACCAACATGTATATAATTTTCTATTTGATTACATTCCTTTACTGACTGTTTGTATAAGTTCTTTCACTGTACAATTTTCATTAACTAGAAGCACATAAGAGGCATCAGTAATGACAGGTAAAGAAGTAAGGCAAATAAATCAGGCACTCCTTGGTATTCTAATTTGTAAAACCTATCTTCCCACTGTACCAGTAACAACCAGGTCTGCTTCTGCAAACAACTGAATTTTCAGACACTAATACAAAATCCAAGACTAAATTTACTACTCTCTGCTTTTAGATGCAGAATTGCTACGAGACCTTTTCCAAGGATTTGTGTCTGAGGATAAACTCAGTGTTCTTGCTGAGAGGCAGTTTAATGAGTTGATTCATGCACTGAAATGTAAGTGTGCTACTTTCCCAGTTTCTGGGAAGACTTTGCACTATCAGTTCCATTGTATTATCACCAGTTTTAATATAGTTTAAAATACACTGATTACTCTATTAATTAACAAAACCATGTAACCAAACCCCCTGAATAATTATTTCCTCCAGTCTGATGGTGTTTCTATGTCCTGGTGTCCACCACACATTAATGCAATACTCTTCACTATTGTGAGAGAACTTATGCCTTAGGTATATCTACTTTGGAAATTCTGCAAATGCAGTCTCCCTCCATCTGCATGCTGTCACTTTCTTCCTCTCTCTTTTTGTAACTGTGTGAAAAGACTGGAGACAGCTTTGACTCTGTGCTGAAATCTGCAAATATTTGAAAATATTTTAATTATTTTAAAACACTAGAAATCAGGAGGGAAAAGTGACGTATTTTTTATGATGCATTTAATTTTTACCAAACCTCTGTCTGTACGAAGAATCTGAAGAGTAAAAAAAGATGTGTTTTGTTTTGTAGTTAAGAAAGTACAAGCTATTGTTTACAGCACTTGTTCAATTTACCCAGAAGAAAATGAACTTGTAGTGAAAAAAGCACTGGAATCTGGAGTAGAGGGAGAAAAAGTACGACGATATAGGTACAGAATGAGTAGTTGTATCTGTAGAAAAATTAAAGTATGATTTTAAATTGTAGAATAATTCTTATCCTAGACTGCTGTGTATTTTGCATGAAATTAAAATAGCTTTTGCTGCCTGTCATGCCATTTTTTCTGTTTATGAGAGTACTTAGCAGTACTCTATTGACTTTTTCATCTAATATTTTTGTTCTGATATTTTGGAGCTTTAATTATGTTTTAAAAAATCCCCCATGTGTAAAACACCTCACCTCCCCACAAAGCCAACCCAAAATCTGTTCACTGTTTTGCAGAAGCATCATGAATGTTGTCAAACCACCAAATCATACTTACACTTTTAAAAAGGCAATCTTGGATGGTAAGAAAAGGACAATAAAATTGCATTAGGATTCTTTCAGACCTTAGCAAATTTCTGACTGAAGACTGATTGAGCTTCATAAATGACAATTTCAGATTCACTTCTTCCTTCACTGTCATGCAGTATCTCGGATGTTTCATCGTAGTCCTTGTTACAATAAAGCTTCTGGTAACCAGCATGAACAGAACAGTAATAGAACACCATAAATAAAATATACAGTGATTATGCTTAAGATGAAAGCTCAAGCCATTTAAGATGCATGTACTACTTAGGAAAATTCCTTTTACACTTTTCTTAGAATTAATTAGAGAACTTGACTAAACAGTGCAGTATAGAATGAAAGGCTGCTGCAGAGTTACTAGCCCCCATGTTCACAGTAGTATCTTTGAGACAATAAATCACAATAAAACATCTTGTATGACCATCAGAGATCTACTGGACATTAATTCCCTTTTCCAAGAAAATTGAGGGCTTTCAGGAAAGTCTTTCAACAATTTTGCTTATGTGCATTTTATTTTTGGGAATTACTCTGCAGTAGTGAAGTGGTGCCAAACAAATTAAGGCTCTGTTGGAGTTTGGGATCCCTGCTGGCTGTGCAGTTTTAAGGGTGATTTCAAGCATATTCACACTGGTTAAGGTGAACTTAGCTTTAGGATGTGAGAGTTTACAGGAACAGCTTTAGTAAAGTAAGGGCACACATGGAAAACAGGTGCATATAAAGAGGAGTCTAAACCACTCGTGCATTTCACTTTGGCCTATCAAATTAGAATTAATTTTGCATCATTTTTCAGGGTCGTTGGAGGGATTCCTGGTGAACAGTAACTTGTATACATCAATAAAAGATTACCACTGGGCTTTTTTTTCCATTGAATAAGCTGATCTAAAATCAAAAATCCGTGTCATGAGATATGAGAGTTTTATTTAGTAATGCAAGGAGGGTGTGAGCCTTGTGGCCTGTTTTATCAAGTTCCAAGGAACATAGAAAAAAAAATCCAGATCATGGTGAGAACTTGGAAACAAACAGTTTTGCAGACTTCCCATTAAAAGTGAATTAGCCAGCCAAATCAGGATATTGCTTTCAAATATTGAATACATTTCTCTGTAACCATCTTTGAATAAAGCTCTGCCACAAGAGTCTTAGTGGAGCATTTAGGAGCAGGATTCCATCTTACAGTCCTCAGTAAAGGAGGAGGGGGTTATAATTACAAAAGGACATTTTGATAGTGTTTTTCTGTACTGAGACAGCTTAGTAGTGGTTTCCCAGCCTTATGAGCCAAGTCCTTTATAACAACCAGGCATTTCTGGAATACAAGGTGAATACAAGAAGAGGCTAGTTCTTCACTCCCCACTGATGCACTGCAAAACTGTAAAATTGGAGAAGAAATACTCAATTAGAACAAATAGCAGATTTTCCTAAGCTAAGATTTTTAGCTTAGATAGATATTTATTATGAGCATATATAACTCAAAGTCAACACCTCTGCAATTTCTGCAAGCTGCTTAGTTTTTTCAGACCATTCCACAACTTCAGGGACAACTAGATAAATCAATAATTGCACACCTGAGAAAGAACATAACTTGTCATTGTCTGATTATATATTATCTGGTGATTAATATACTTAATAATTGGTAAAATAAAGAAATTACTGAAAAAAATGTAACAATCCAATTAATTCTAAAAAGACGAATTCTCATGCCTTTCTTGAATAGCAGTTTTTTAAAATTACAATAAAGCTATTACTGAAATTCATAATTTGAAGATTACTCTTAATGTATCCTTGCTTATCTCCTTTTTTATTCTTAAATATTATTTTCTGGTCTTCTATTTCTTTTTTACAGGCTTATTCCTTCTGTTTTTTCTACTTGCTCCAATTTAGAGACTTCCACTGAAATATTTTTCAAAATGGAGCCCTCAGAAACTTCCAGTGGTTGTTTCCTAGCTGTTCTAGAGAGAGAGGTAAGCTACAAAAATAACCATTTAAAATCACTCCACAGAAGATGAGCACTGCAATTTTCTGCAGAATAATAAACAAAATGGAACATTTGAAATAAAATTTCTGGCTGCTCTTTAGTTGTCTTAAGACCAAAAGGTGAGTTGAGCAGGCACATCTTTTAATGCTGTGCTCGGCATAAAACTCCAGAAGTGACACATTTCTTCTGGAGCTGTTCATGATCAGAGCAGGCCCTTGATGCAAGTTAGTGCCAGCAACATCTAAAGGAAATATATTGCTGTTACCACACTTTGGAATGAAATACACAGCTTGATCATGATAAATGGTGTCTAGTAAATGTATTTATGTGTCACCAAGATTTTCCAGTATCCAGATATCCAAGCGGCCGAAATCTTAATCTCTCTGGGTGACACTATTATAATTTGAATAAAATAGGTATGAGTATCTTTCCTTCCCAAGCTAAGGCATCTGCAAATGTGGCTGGAAAGGCAGGGGGCTTTTGCTGAATAAATGGAAAAGTCTTGGCATGATTGCTGAGGAAAGGCCTTAAAGGGCTACTTTGCATCTCTAAACATCAACATTTTCCTCTTGTCTCTTAGAAAAATACACATTTTTCCCACCAAAAGTGAAAGGGCTGTGGGGAAGAACTAATTTCATTGCCAATTAAAGATAGGAGATCTTACTTGGTTATTTGTACCATTTTCTGTCACACAGTGCTTGAAAGAAGCTTGCCTCTTGGGGGAAGTTAGATTTTATTAAGAGTAAGAAAATTACATATGAAAAGCCTTTCAAGTTACCTATTATTGACCTCTTTCTTTACAATAATAAGTATTTTTAACTTGGGCTGAGTTTTAGTTAATCGTGCTATGTGCATCACTCTACCATATTGTCTCCCTCCAGAGAAACAAACACTTTTGTTGCAGGTAGTTAATACAAGTAATTTTTTGGGTCAAATTTTACTACAAAGAAGCAATTGCTCCAATGGCCATTTTTTAGGTCAGGGAATGAACATTTTGCACAAAGTAGAAAACATGTACTTATAATTTAATCTGAAATTCCTTCTTTACAGAAACCATCTTCTTAGCTAGTTGTAAATAATTTCTCCTCCATCATTTCTCTTTATATATTTGGATGTTGACCTGGTGACATCATGCTCACTGTATAAAGTGGGGGAAAAGAGGATATGGGAGGACATTTACAGTTATGGCACTTGTCTTCCCAGAGAACCACAGTCTATATCTTAACCCAGGAGTTCTCTAGCTTTACTCTTCCAGTTCCTTCCCTAATCCTGCTGGGGGGGAGTGAGTGAGTGGCTGCATGGGGCTTGGCAACCAGCTGGGTTTAAACACAAGTCAGACACACATTACAGAGCCAAGAATTGAGTTTCCCCTCATTGGGTCAGTCGAGAAAATGCCTCTGAAGAGTCCATCCGGTACACAAGTCAAGTTCCTAATTTTGTAAGTAAGTAGTTTGGTTAGCATTTATCACATGTGACTTAAGTCCTGCTAGATTCTGCTGTCTTTTTCTCATGGAGTAAGGTCTGAGAAGGTCTGTATTGTGGCTTAGATTCATTGTTGTTTCCTGTGAAATTTACAGAAAGATACATCTAAAAAACCTAAAGACATTTTGGCTTCTGCTGCAGCAAAAAGACTACTAGATGGCATTGTTGAAGAACAACCAAAAGAAGAGGTGAAAAAGGAGAAAGTAAAACAACGTAAACGTAAGGTCACTGCTAGTGATAGTAAGCCAAAAGCTGCAAAGCTCCCTCACCGCCAAGCTGGAGCTAAAGTTAAGGCTGAAGTTCCTGGGTATAAAGCAGCCTGTAGGATACATGAAGAGCATGAGCACAAAAAAAAAGCAGCCAGTAAATCACCACAAAAGAATGTGCACCAAAAGAAAGCAGCCAATAACACACCACAGAAGAATGTGCGGAAAAAGTAGTCAGCAATGTACAACAAAGAATGCGTGTCAAACAAAAGCAGCCACTAACATATCCATGTCTAAAGCAGTCAGCAGTCAGTAACACACAGCAAAAGAATGTGCCCTGAACAGACAGCTGTGTTGAACTGAAGAAATCTGTGAACCCTGATTCACAAAAAGCCCCATTGACAGTGCTGAAGCCCACATCTCATCTGTCACCTCTGGGCAAGGTGTATGAGAGGCAGACACCTGCCCAAAAGGCACATGCAGAAAGAACAGGGTTGTACTGAAGCCCCTGACAATCCCTTTGCCTCCACTGATAACACCATATGAAAGGTTGTAATGGGACAAACCCAGGGTATCAACATTACCTTCATGGCCAGACTGGAGCACAGCGTCCAAGTGGTTGGATATTTCCACCACCCTGGTCAAAAATGGTCAAGCCAACTTGGCTGTATGAACCTTCAGACTCTGCCCTCCCTTTGTAAAGGTAAAGATTCCTGTTGATTAAGCAATACTCTTACATGACAGTATATCTTCATGCAAGGATAATCTGGCCCTGGGAAAGATATATTATTGCCTATTTATGTAGAAATATCCATGTTAGATAGTAACTTTTAATCCAGTAGTCACACTTTAAAGTGATTTGAGTTCAGCTGCCTAAGGCTGATAGACTGTTGGGGGAAGTGAGGTAAAAAAACCTATTGTGTCTTGTTATACACTTCAAAGTGTCAAGTTAAATGATACACCCAACTCCCCACCATGACCTAAACCTGTACAAGTAATCAGTTTCAAATTGATGTTTTTAAAGTGAGAATGATTTTTTTTAAAGTGGCTTTTCTTTACAAGTGCTAGATACCATTTTTGTGAGTTTTCACTTAAGACTGATGCATGGAAAATAAACCTTGCACAGTAAGCCTGTGCAGGAAACTGGCCAAGTACTTTAAAGCCCATGCATAGGCTTTCTACTATGTGCTCTCTTGGTTTCTACTTAAGTGTGCATTGAAATACTAACAGTGAAAAATAGGTCAAATATTCTCATGCTAAAACCACAGAATTTTCACCATAATGTCACATCAAACGATAGCACGGTTCATAACTGCTTTTTTAATCAATTTCTTAATGTAAACTGTTCATAGTTGAGAAAAGCTCCTACTGTCAAAGTATGACTGCTAGTCAGCTGAATAATGACTGGACAGAGTAGCTGTCTGTCTTTGGAAACAGCCATGGGCTTCTAAGCTGCTCCCTTTTGCTGGCAAAGATAAAATAACTGTAAAATATCCACAACTGTCTTGTAATCTGGGCAGAGGATAAAGGGAGGCACACAGATAATTTTAACAATAAATCTGATTTGTATTTAGAACTTGTTAAAATGAAATAGAGACAGCACAGCAATATAGAAAGGCAAAGGTAGCTGTGGCTCAGAAATTTTCCTCTAGGCAACCATTTCAGATACTTGGCAAGAGTGTTGGCAGGAGCATCACCAGTAGTGTGGAACTTTACCAATTTGACATTTGGATCTGGATTTAGACCCATCCAAAGAAAATGTTACAAAATCTCTGGTTTGTTTTCACCCACACCAGTCAGTGTCATTGGATCAGCAGTACCTTTTTAAGAAAGGATGTGAATAATACTACACCAGCAGTGTAGACAGCTGGTTCTTGTTCATCTGATAAATATCCTTGCTTCACTCAATCAGTTTCTTTTATCATTTTAACATGAGCCAGCTGTCCTACACAAAGACATCCCTCACCTTCTGCATATCCCTGTGAGCAATCCATGCTCCTTACCTGTTCCAGTAACACGGTGAACTCTACTCTTATTTGTGAACAAACGCCTAAGGATAGATTTAGACACGTACATGTGCTATGTGTAGAACTGGAAAAATTCTTATTTTATTTCAAAACCATCTAGTAGGAGGAGAGATTCTACATGTTGGATAGGAATGGAATGGACATTATGGAGATTTCTTCTTTTCCCAATATGGCTGTTAAGTGCTTAAAATAAAGAGATTCTGCAGTTAAAGAACGATTTTTTTTTTTAAATCGAGATCTGTATCATTCATTACTGAAGTTAAAATTACTTGTAAAACAACATACATGTGTCTAATAACAGAATTGCTGGGCTACTTACATAATATGTGCCATGATGTCCCACACTTGGCCTCATCTTGCTTTCAGGAATTTACATTTTTGACACAGTTACATGGAGGTTAAACCAATCAGAATCTTGATGTCTCACCAAGAATATCAGAAAGTGAATATTTCAACTACAGGTCAGCAGCTTACTTTGTAAGCATGGAACATCACGTGGTGGCAACCTCTGGGACTGCTTTCAGATGGCTTCTAGGTAGATGCCTATATCACTCATTGACATTTTACAATAAAACTGTATCTTATGTAGCTATTTTTCTGTAATCCAGTTGTCTGTTTGTAATTTTCAACTAGAAACTCTTGTTTCAGCTTTACAGATACAAAACTCTTCACTGTAATGCTATTGCCTCTAAACCACCAGTGTGTTTTTCCCTTCCCTCAACCACCATTTTGAACAAAATAATTTCACAGTTTCATGGAGCAGTAACAGTTGAGACAATCACTTTACGCAGCTAAATTTATTCTCAGAACAGATTACATTTAAATGTGGAGAAGTGGTCAACAGCAGGGAAAATTGTCCTTTTTGTTGTCAGTCAGGGACTTTTATGTAAGACTGGGCTCTGCTGATAAACAGGGGTGTGGTTCCTTCTTTCTTACTGCTGTTAAATCAACCCTGCACTGGCTGACGGGACAGCACACATTATGGCAATGTGTTAATTAATGTGCCCAAGAAAGGAGGAATGCATTTGGGGGTAATGCTGAAATGCTGAGCCCATACTGGCTCCTGGAATGAGAATGTTCTCTTCTCTCTGAGTGATGTACTAACGCTTTTGGATTCCATGGTAAATGATCCATTAACTGTTGGATAAAATTAAGAAATACAGAACTCTTAGGAGAACTGGTGTAAGCTATAGATACTCCACAATTTTTGTTTCTCTGCCACTAAAGGGCATAGTATTTCTGTTAGGTACAGGTGACTCTGCACAGGAAGTATACTGTTCAACCTTGTTTTACTGTGAATGGATTCTATGCCATTCCTATGCTATTTTTTGTTATTCCCACCATTTGTTAACCACCCTGTAGGTGGTCTCCATAGCCTTGCATCTCCCACACCTCCTTGCTCCCCTGTAAATGAAGCAGTAAGTAGCTTAAATAAAACCTACAGCCAGCAGTACAGATTTCAAAAGAAAGGCTTTTATCTATTAGTCATTGACTGAATATAAATCTCCTTGCTTCTGCAAGGGAGCATGTTAATGACGTGACTGACTGACACGTGATACCTCTGACTTACTACTTGCATTGAAAAAAATTAAGAAATTAGCTTTGCTTTACATGATTCTTCTACAGACTTCAATAAAAATGTGACTACAAATAATTACAAAGCCTGCCTTTTTTAGGCAACCTATAGTATACAGAGTGAAGAATATTACAAGAGTACATCCAGTAAAGACAATACATCAACATAATAATGGAGGATATTTCAGTAAAAATAGAATAAATAAAATAAAAATATTTTAAGCCGTATTTAACAGGTTAAGTTAGAATATGGCATCAGACATACAAGGCATAGTGAACATGGCTGTCAGTCTACAGAATCACTAGGTATTATAAAAAAATGCATAGATAACTGAAGGGTTGCTATAACATCAACTAGAACAGTTGCAGTTGCTCAAACACACACACATCCCATACATACTTTTTTTGGCCGTGGTAAAAAAAGAGTGTCTGAATATATTGTGAAACAAAAGGTAATAGGCATTGCAATATTAGGTTCTGATTCTGCAAACACCTGGGTGTATATTAAGTCTTTTGGAGAATAAGGAGCTCTACCGAAGCAAAAAGGCCACATATAGTCAGATCATTAAGCACACATTAAATATTTGCAAAATCAACAGCATTTTGTTAACAGACATAAACCTCTTAAAACACACACTGGCGAGTGATGTACAGCTTTTCAAATATCTTTCTGTCTTCTCCTCAGCCCTGCCTGCAGCTGCACACATTGCTAATGAAGGCTAACCAGATGTTCAAGCCTTGAGAACATGGATGTAGAACCTTTACACTGCTGTTTGCTAAGTGTTGATTTAGTTAAAGACAGTCTGGATCTCTCTTGGGGGGAATCAGCACTGCACAGATGCAATGACAAAATTTAATTATACTGTTGAAAATTAATTCACTGCTGTACAACTGTTGCCAATCCCAAATCATGACATCAGCAGGAACTTTAAAAAGATGCCAATAAAGTATTCAATTTAAAATAAAATAAAATGTGAATCACTAGCACAATGATGAACAAGGAAACTTTCCTCTTTTCACTTCACAATTCTACCTAAGGGTACAGTGTTAGCCACCACAGTTTGAGAGCAGTTATCCCTGGAAATGTTCAAGATCAGGTTGCATGGGCAACCTCTTCTGGTGAAAAGTGTCCCCCTGACAGGGGTCTGGAGCTAGACAACCTTTGAAGTCTCTTCCCAACCAAACAGTTCTGTGACTCTCTGATAGGATGTGAGTTTTACACTGCTCCTAACAGAGGGGACTGGCATCAGTACTGGAAACTACAGAAGCTATATGCAAGCTGCCATCCCCATGCCTTGTGATCTGGCTCCGTGACCAGTTAAACCACAGGTTCTGCTGAAGAGGGTGGGTTTGTTTGCACGCCCTCCCCTCCAGCTCTCCCTGTGTACTCAGCATAAGCAGCTTCTCCAGCAGGACAGGCAACAGAGGTGGTGCAAAGGAGGTGGCAAGAGCGTGAGCCTTGAGAGGGGAATCAGTTGCTTCAGTGCCTGAGGTGCAGAGTTGTGGTCATGAAGAGATCTGAGATCCAGAGAGGATCAGCTCTTCAGAGGGTATTGTAGAAAGCAAAATTTAATTACAGTAGTTGCATAGCCAGCCTTCACCTGACACTTGCTCATACATCACACTGAGTTTGGTAATGATTTTCCTGCATTTCTCAATGCAGAAATTTCTTGAATCATCATTCCTTTCCTGTTGTGTTCCTAAGTTACTTTGCCAGGTGTGGTCATTAATTTCTTTGAACAAGGAAATAAAAAAAGAAAACAGTTTGTTTATAACAGTCTCTTGCTTAGTAAAATAAAAAAAGAGTTACTGTAACAAGAAGTTTGCCATTGCTCCTTTATCGTTGGAGTATGACAAATTTGCAGACTTGGGAGACAGTTTGGAACCTAGCTATAAATGGAGGCAAAACATTTTTAACACTAGTTAAATATACTTAATGTTCCATTTCCAAACTCTGTACCAATGTGCAGGTTAGACAGAAGATGACAAAGGGAAAGACTGAAGATGTATTTCAAAATTAGCCTGAGGTACAATGTTGAGGGCAATGCTGGGCTGATTTGTGAGGGTCAGCAGGTGTGTAAAGCAAATCAGATGAAGTCTTTGGAGCAAAAGCACTGAGATCCAACTCTAGTACTCAAAACACTATCTTGTTAAAAAACAACTCTCTTCTTATTTTGTTATAAGAGCATTAAAAATAACATAAATTCTTGAAATTTGGTAAATAACAAGAAATGTAATTGTTGTTCTTCTGGCATGCTAAGTATTCAGCAACAATATGAGGGGAAGGGGGAATTATGCAACCAGACACTGAACTGAATATTTCAAACACTTGTATAGAAAAGGTATGGAATAGTTTAATCTCTATAACAGTCGTAAGACAATAAAATCACTAAAATCACTTCTTTCTTATTCCTGATTGGTTTGAGCCCTCCATGAAACAAACAGTGTTTTTGATGGATTAATGATAGATTTAGGAGAATAAATTTAACAGCCAGCAGTTGAATTTGTATGTTTAAAGCTGAAAAGATTCAGTGGATCCCCCCTGATCACTCAATTACTGAAAACACTTCTGGATTTTTCAACGTTCGTTTGGTTTTAAACACAATTCGTCTGTAAAACCATAATGTGCAACCAGAAGATGACATTATGACACTATGATTTAAAAACATGTCAGGGAGATGTTAAAGTAGTTGCTAGACCAAGGCTGCCAAACAATTTAAAACAGGTGTAGTTCTGTAAAAAATAAAACGTGGTGTTTAATCTACAGTAATTCAGTTGTAGCTAATACTTGATACCTATTCCAGTGTTGAAAAGAGAGCGAAGTGCTGTAGGATTTAAGATTGGTTTGTGACAAATCCAGCTCAAGAAAGTGAAACTTCTAACTCAGGCATCATTCACTCCAAGGACTTTAGCATGAGTTCACTAGGAGGGACATGGCCATATTCTCTTTTTTGTGTGAGTTTAAGTAATGTTCATGTATTTACAATCAAACAGACCTTCCATTGCCCATGATGTAACTCACTGACAGCAAAAAAATTATTCATGCTTCTTTTCATATCACACGATGGTGGCAAGAAGGAGAGAACATGCTTGTCTAACATTGTTCAGATAGGGGGAGATTCTCTGAAGAGAAAGCATCAGCAACTGAAACGGAAGGTCAGACATCGTCCACTCATTTCCTTAGCGTAGCTACTGTTATCTTCAGTCAGATGGTAGGAGAAGCTTCTCTCTCACACAGCTATGGCATCTCTGTGACAGGACGCTTCTGTTTCAAAGTGTCAATGAGGGACAAGACTCCTCTTTTTACGTTAGTTGTAACTCTTCTGGTCACCGAGTCTGCAGGAGGTGGGGGTGGCCGAACTTTCTGTGAAGGAGGTCTGGCTACTAAACACTTCTGATACCGTAACTGCAACAAAGCAAAGGCATTCTGCAGTCATTGCTGGATCCAATAACTTCACAGATCGTTTCAAATGCATTTTTAGTGTTTTCTCATTAAATATAGTCAAACCTCTGTTTTGGCTGTGACAAAAAGCTCAGCTGAAGTTAATGGGAAATTGGTCTGTCAGTGCTCGGGCAGAAACTGTACATTAGCACACAGCAAGTACTAAATCATATAAATATCCATTTGAAAACTGAAAAATAAATTTTCTGGATTCAGTTACTCTTGAAAATGGAT
This sequence comes from Sylvia atricapilla, assembly GCF_009819655.1. Classification (NCBI taxonomy): domain Eukaryota; kingdom Metazoa; phylum Chordata; class Aves; order Passeriformes; family Sylviidae; genus Sylvia; species Sylvia atricapilla. Next base: position 9,573,040 of record NC_089143.1, on the reverse strand, counting down.
TATTTTCACTATATTACCACTGGATTTCATAGCACAACTCCAAGCAAAATGTTTTTTTCTGGCATTACGTAACTTCTGGAGTGAAAGAAAAGATTTCTAGTTTACATAGATGTTGCATCAGTTAGGAGAGAAACTAATTAAAGGGGAATTGCTCACCAAGCTGGCACTCAAACATTAAAATGTTTGGATTTTAATTGATTAAATATATCATGATATTAATTTCTATTTTTGTCTTTATTTTCTCTGTCTTGAAATTAAGATAATTGCAAGATTGAAAAAATGATGATTTATTGAGGCAGTGAAAATCTAAATCAATCCATTAGATGCCTTTGAAGAAGGTCACTTACCATACAAGCAGCTTGAACAGCTTCTGATACATTGCCTGCATTTGGTTCACACCAAAACACATGGCACTCAAAGTGCTGGTTTCCTGTGTCCATGATGAAGGCGAAGGTGTGGATGTCTTTGCCTACTCCCATGAAGGACAGGAACCGCACACGACACTCCACCAGGACTTCCTCTTCATTCTGCTCGTGGATCAAAGACTGAGCATTATACTGGATACTCTGTGGAGCTTTCAGTTTCAATTAAATGGGAGGATATCTTGGTAAAGTATTGTAATTTCTTCTGATCTATCAGCATAAACCAAGCGTGCTCAGGCCTGGGCTGGATCTCCACTTCCAGGCTGTCACCAGAAAACCGAGGCTTTGAGCGTTACCACAAAATTTTTAAATGTTGTGCATTTTAGAAACTGCTTGTTTTGTGAAGAAAGAAAACAACATGGCTATAATGACTCCAAAACCTGCTTCCCTATCACTGGTATGTTATAAAGCAGTTGGTTTAGTACCTCATCAAAAGACATATATAAAATACTGCATTAGTAAGTCTCACTGTATTAAACTCTATGGAAAAGGCTCTACATTTTCTTCTGCAACACAGATTTTTATATTACTCTTGGCTTCCATACCAAGAGTAAGGCAAATGCAATTTGGAATTCAGGATTGCTACTACTTTGGGCTTAACCTACAACATTTTAGGCTCAAAATTCCTAGAATGGAAAACACTAAATTTAAGTATCAAATTAATATTTATAATTTTTTTTTTCTGAGAACATGCTTGGAATGATAAAGAAAAACGAAGCTGATATGAGCAGTAAGAGCCTCTGCAGATTCTGGAAAGAAACAAAATGCAAAACAAGCAAATGAATTTTAGTTTAAACTAACCCCACTAGCATTTCTGTGTTCCTGGTTTTCAACACTCATATTATTTTAACTGTGTTTTAAACAGCACAGTCTGCCTTACTCTTTCATTGATGACTGTGACAGTAGCATCAGCAACGTTCATGGTAACTGGCAACCAGTCATCTTTGCTAGAGGAAGCCATTAGACTTTCAATGGCACTATTCAGAGTATCCATTCCTAAAAGAGAATAAAATGCAACAGTGAAAAATAACATCTATAAAAAATAACAGATTTTTTTTTAATCTTCACACAGCAGTATAGAAAAGAGCGTTTTGGATTCCTTATTAAAATTAAATTGATCATGGAAAAAAAGCATTGTGAAGTTGTATTTCTCCATCTGGAAAACCAAAACAAGTGCCTTTGGCTTATAAAAAAAGCAGGAGAGCATCTTGTTTAGCTTTTGTACTGCTTCAGTTCTTTAGGGCCCATCTCATTAGTAGCAGAGCTCATATTCAGAGAAAGCTGTAGAAAGAAACTCTGCCGCCTTGGCAGCTCCCAGAATACCCAATTTGCAAAACATATGTTCATATGATGCCCTGAATATTAGATGTCTTCATGCCTGATTTCATGTGACTGAAAGAGAAGGCTACCCTTCAAAAATCATGCACTGGCAGTTGATGAGCCATTAGAGTTTAAGGAAGGTGCTCTGGAATTCACTGAAGTGTTACATACCCACAGGTTTAGCTACAGGCAGCATGCCCAGGTACTGGACGTGAAACTTCTGTACCAGTTCTGTCTTTGGTGTTGGGAAATCTACTGCATGGGAACAAAAGTCAATTTCTATTAGTCAGCATTCACAGCAGGAAAAAGCACTGCTATTTCATCAGTAACATAAAACTGTTTACCCATTAATTGTACTCTGAAGGTATTGCATCGATTTAATGAAATTTTTATTCCTTCTAACAAAAACAAGCCTCAAGAATTTCTAAAGGAAGTTTTTGGTCTATGCTAAGAATAAAATCACATTATATTGCTGGCATATTAAAACGCAGAAAATATCAATGAATGGGTGTCTGAGATGTATAGATCTAAGTTTCACTGCAATAACTATGTAAAAATCTGTAATCTACTTTTAATACCATCCTTGCTAATATGTTAAACACAGTCATGCAAAGGCAACTTCCTTCTGCCAAGCACTAAAGTGTGCAAAAGCTGGTTGACAACCCACTTGCACCCTTGCCTCAGAAGTTGCTGAAACCTAGGAGGAGAACTCCTGTGGCTCTTCTGAATCCAAGTGAGTAACTGGAGTATATTCTGGTTCTAAGGAAGATTTGGCCAACTGGTGCAGTCTCAAGTCAGGAGGTATTTTTATTTGAAAAAGACAATATCCTGAGCACCCACAAATAAGGAAGACTGTGTTTGCAACACTTGCATTTCAAAATGAAAGAGGAAATGCACAAATTGACATGACTGAGCAGGACTCCATAACTGTTAACACAACCAAGAAAAATGCTTAAAGCAACACAGGAACAGATTACAATCTGTCAGATACTTTAATTAAAAAGCAGGAATACACTCCTGACTTCTCCACCCAGCATGCTCCATTTTTGTCAAAAACTGCATCAGAAACAAAATTTGTCTAAAACAGGACCATCCAGAGGATACTAGCTGTAACACACAGTACCTTGCAGAGGAACATCAAGGGTGACATTTGTCCTGTCTTGCAATGAGCTGCAAGCCATAGCTTTAGCATTCTTCCGTTCAGCCATAATCTGAAGAAGACAGTGATAATACAGCATTTAAAAAAAATATTCAGTACAGCAGCAACTACAAAACTACTCCTATTACAACCCTATTTCTGAAATCTGAAGTAAGTCAGAAGGTACATGACTAAGCAGGTTATTCTTTTTAAATAACAACTTTAATTTTACTCCACTTTATTCACCATTCCTTGACTACACAAAGAACTTAAGTGGTGTCCAAGGCTAGATGAGAGAGAGATTGAGAAGCCAAAAAAAATCCAGTCATTTTTATCAACAGCAAAATTAGAGTGAGCAGTAATATAGCAAGAAACATTAATATTTAACACACACAGAAGAATGTCCATTATGCATGTTGCTCTCTGAACTCTCTTTTTCCATGTAGATTTTTTCCTCCATTTTTATGTTTATTCTATAATTAAAAAAAAAAACAAATTAAAAATTCCACATGTGGTTCCTTCAAAATGTGTAGTACTAGCAAAAGAAGAATAAAGCTCCACTTCTAAATAAACATTTTGGATGGCTATTCCCTGGAAATATATCACTGAGAAAGGATCCAGGGAAGCTAACAGAGGTTTTCCAAAGCTCATATATGAACCATAGTTATCTGCTTCTTTATGTTACACCTGTTCATTGTAATTAAGCTATAAAGATACCTGGTCTTACAGCAGATGACACTTGGTCTGAAAATGCTTCTAGCAAAATTCTCTCCTCTGCCCCTCTCCGTATCTTTCTAGGTTTTATATGCTGAAAGTATTTCCAGCTGCAGAGTCACAAGGGAATATTCTTGCCCCCTCTGATGAAAAATTATACACACTAGCTTAGGAAGAAAGCCTGACTCAGTAAAGAGGTACAGCATGTCAGCACAAGTGCTTCCCTGAATCAGGATTACATCTTTTGCTGAATTAGCAGTAGATGTAGTAGCAGCAGTAGTTCTCTGTGTTGCTGCTAGCTATGGCTAGCTAAATGCCTAGTTGTTCTCTTATCCAAAATTAATGCCAGAAGTTTCATGTCAGAGTTACTTATGTGACAGCTCTGCTTTTCTGATATTCCTTTGTAAAGCTACCATGGCATTTAATCAATGGTTGACCTTACTGGATAAAAGCAGCAGTAGTAGGGCCTGTGTAGCACATTTTCCCCTTCTAGACATGCTGGAAATACCTGTGTGAATTGTAGAGTTGGAGAACTAGGAAGAATGTAACAGGTCTCCAGTCAGCCCCAGCTGCGGTGCTGGTGTTAAAATTCACCCAGCACAGTCCTTGGCCAACCCGAGCAGCTCCCTGAGTCCTGCCACTGGCACTCCCTCTGGAGCCCAAACCCACACAAACCTGCCAGGCTTTGCACAGTTGCTGGGCTATCCTCTGCATCAGGCCTAACCCTGCTGCCCAGAGGGTTCCAATAATGCATACTGTGCAAACGCTCACATTGCATGAAACACCAGAAACAAGTCCAATACCACATCTGCAGTGTCGCAAAAATGAAAAAGTTTTAGACTATACACCTGACTACAGAGGAGGGTTTGGCATCACTGATTCCATTCAGTAACATGGAGACAAAATGTAAAAAGCAAATGACAGTCATACAGCAGAATTTTAAAACCTGAAGGCTTCCTAATTAGCATTTCTAGAGGAGCTATGACTCATGAAGAGAGACAAGTTACACAGGGATAACTGATAAGATTATTCATCCTCAAAGCCTACTTTTTATATGATGCAAACAAAAATATTTTAAGGAAAATCAAAATGAGCAGTGTAGTATTTTTAAAAAGCGGGATGCACTCTCAAGTCCACCACAGCTCAATAAAAGAATAAAAGAGTTTCAAGTAGTTTAGTTTAACTTTCTCTTGATAAAGCAATTCAGATTGCCCACTGTAAAGGATGTGCTGTGTAGTTACTGCTGCATGAAATGACTGTACAGAGGATACTCTCAGACTGATCATCCAAGGAGACCAAAATTAATAACCAGGGGATGGTGTCAAACCTGTAAGGCAGAATGACTGAAAAGAACAGTCCTCCCCAGTATTATAGACAACACTATCAGAGCAGGAACTAAGATCCTTTAGTATACATAACTAGACTACTGTAAACCCCTTCTCCCCGATGAATTTCTTAAATACAGTTAGCAACTATTTTCCTCTATGTCCTGCAGGATGATATTAATTCAAACAAAGTCTGATTTATTTATGGAGTTTACCATAATTGTTTATTATTAATTGAACTTCTGTGTTCTTTTTCCATTTTGAACCTTTATTATTAAGGAAAGCCTTTGGCCTCTATACACAGTTGTCAAATCAAAAGCACATATCCTCCTTCTCAAATCTAAATGCCCACTCTCCCATAATTTCCATCCTTTCCCTTACAAATTCTCTACACTATTTCTCATTGACAGCTATACAAACTAAATTAACACTGCATACACCTGCTAATCACATGTATAAGGCTCATGGACCTCTGAACAGACAAATGCAGCTGACTTTAAATCCACTTGCCTTTGAGCAGATTTCGTGTAAACTTGTGGCAATGGCTTTTGCAGGTGTGTCACATCGAAACACATGACATTTCAGAATTCTTGTGTCTTTGTCTCTTGCCACGTAAGCAAAGTCTCTGTGTAAACAAGATAAATGGACACATTAGAAACATGCAAAACAAATTTGATGACATTAGAATCAGTAGTATTTCCAAAACTGCAAGTTCCTACTTCGGTTTAACAGATATATGCCTCAGCTCTCAACGTATAAAATACATGCCTTTGACAAAGCAGGTCTACAAATGTAATAAACTGCTTACCCATGAAACGTATATCTAAAGTTTGGTGCTTAATCTATATAATTCAAAAGCTCCTTATAGTTTCCTAACCATGCAACTTGACTCAAGTCACAAACCATAATTCCAAATGCAACTGTAAATAAACAGCAAAATTTACTCGAATGTGTTATTGAAGATGAAGTAGAGAGAGAATTACATATTAAGACAGAAAACATATGCAGCTCTTAATGGCTAAAAACCCCAAGAAAGAGCATACAACAATGTAGTCAGAGAAAAATCGTATTTCAAAGGACTGTATAAAGTGTTTAAAATATGCAGATAGTAATTAGAGATCTGGTTGCATAAGGGAGATGTGAACCTGCTGAGCTTTGCTCACACTAATTGCCCTAAATTTCTGACCTTATTTTTTCACAAGTTAAATAAAGCTGCCCTAGAAAAGAGCTTTTTGCACTGTACTGGCTAGTCACCACAGCACAGTATAGCTTTCTAGCATGGATGAAGGAAGTGCCATGACAGGGTTTATTTGTTCTCAGGCTGCTTAAGAGCAGGAGCTCTTCTGAAACAGCCAGTGATACACACTAAGGCAGGAAGAAGCCTGACTGCCCAACTGCCATTCTGTCTGTCACAGACTCTGTTCACTTGCACCTCTGCTTTTTCACATCCTCTGAGCAACCACAGCTCATTCCTACTTTGTGACCCGCTTGCTACCTTCTGGGACTTCGCTCCAGCCTCTTATGCCTGAAGTCTCTTTTCAGTGCCTTTCTGCACTGAAAGAGTGCACATAAATACATAATATAATATATTTACACAGAAATAATTACCAGCAAAGCTTTCAGTGGTGAAGAGATAGGAGGGATATTCCTAAGCCAGAGGCTTAGTGTAAACTGAAGTATTTCTGTATATAAATTCTGTAAATATTCTGAGCAGGGTTTAATGTAGCATGGATGGCCAATTTTTAAATTCATTTTAAATGCCCAGTGAATTGAAGCTTTTTACACTGAAGCTATCCAGGAAGAATCAGAAACTGTGGCAAATGGATTGCTGGCCTTCCTGCTCTGTACAAGATATGGACACTGTCCTGCAGGTAAGTACTGTACCTGTATCTAATTGAACAACAGATTTTGCTCTTCATGAGCCCTTGCAATGTAAGAGCTGCTCAGCAACAGGTACAGGTGGTTGCTCCATCTACGTGCTTTGCAACCTGATGAATAATATTTTAAAAAACCCAAGCCACACAAAACTATCAGAGCATGAGATCTGAAAGCAATTCCACATGACAGAGCCATGCAGAAACACAGCAAAGCTGGAGGCCCCTCTCTATCTTGCTATCCCAACCTGCAATGGCACACATTAGGGCACAGCAGGGACAGGAGGAAGTGGGGCAGCACATGGAATGTGCTGCCAGCTCAACCCTTCCTGCATGGGGAATGCTGCCCATGGGCTGCACTGGCTCTCACTGGCTGCAGCCCTGCCCTGCCAGCATGTAAAACACAGACATCCTTTGGGACAGTGTTTTTTACCCAACTGATGGTGGCCTGCAGGAAAACAATAATCCAGGAAGGTGCTGTCTATTACAAAAGGTGCCCCAAGGTTTCTTAGCTCCAGCCTGTCCCCAAGTCCCTTGGCCACAAGAGACTTTTGGCATGCTGTTCCCTTTTTCTGCACTGCAAGATGCTGAGTTTCAGCTGGAATCTTGCTCCTGGAAAAAGACTGATGCTTGTGGCTCATCTGGACATGTGCCAAGCCTTGCTTTAGAACGGTTTCCTCCTCACTTAGTGCATCAAAAGCAAGCTGAAGACTCCTAACTGGACTACAAGAGAAGAGGGTATGGATCACCTGTAGCCTATGAAAAATTAGCAGCTACAGGTAAAAACCATGAAACTAGGAGCCATATAAAAAAACCCCACGGGGTTGGTGGTGGGTGCTGGGAAGGAGCTGCCAGGACCACGCCTCAGTTCCACAAGTGCTGCCTCAGCACTGCAGAGCTGCACGCAAGGCTTGTGTCCAGCCTCTCCAGCACTTGGTCCTGCAGCTCCTGGACATTTCTTGTAACGGTACACAATCATAAACAAGGCTGGATAACACAATTATGGAAGAAAAGCACACACCAGTCAGTACATCAGTTTCAACTACTGAGAGCTAATAAAACCCTTGGGGGGTGTTGCAGACTCACACACTAGGGTTTCACTTTAAGTACCTGAACAGCTTGAACAAAGTAAATCAGCTAATTACATTCATGGATTGTGAATATACATAAAGCTTTAGATGATCAGGGCCTGCATCTACTGAGACAAAGTATGAAAAGTGAATTCTTGTAAACCTGTGGTACCACATCACACTCAACCCTGCCAGCACCATCTGTTTTAAAATCATCCATCAAAATTAGCACACAAAGCATCCTTCCCCCTGCTGGCAGAGCACAGACAGCACCACTGATGTCATGAACTCATGGAAATCACCCAGATGCCTGTGTGCTTGCACAAGTGGCCCTACATGGCAGCCCAGCAGCCAAGACCTGGAGATGGGCTACCAGCTGGTGGCAGCTGGCTCCTCCACTGCCAGCAGCAGCCTTGCAGCCTTGCTTCAGGCATGTCTAGGTATTCAGAAAACAGCTCCACAGCTCCTCTTGGAGAAGAAAGGTATGGCTTTCTGAGCATTTCGGAGTGAGTATCTGCTTCCTACAGCAACAATAAAACTTAAGAAAAGTTTTGTGTCGCCCTACAAAGGACCAGCTTCTTTTTTGTCCAAGGCCTTGAATCCCAAGTAAGCCAGAAGACCAGTCTCTGATTCTTCTTCCACTTGAGATCCCTTCTGGGTTGCTTCAACTATAAACCTTCATTTGATTGCAGCTCACTTGAAGCTGATTAACATTTAAGTGAGATTTATGTGCAACAGGCCCCTGGGATAATGAAGAAGTGCTGAGCAACGTGTTTGCAATAGAAATTTATGGAAAAGGGCAAACAGCTCCTCTTACCACTCCTCTCTCTTTACATTCTGCGGGGAAAACTGGTGAAAAAAGATGTTAAAAAGCTATTTCAAAGCCCTTGGCTGGACAGAGAGCTAGCACAGGGTTAACAACCAGATGGATGAGCCTGTCTCCATAGGGGGTGTGTGCACATGAAATCGGTGGAATCTGAGTGATGGCTCCTAGTAAAATTTCATTCCATGTCAGTGGGGAGAGCAGCAAGGTGTTTAGTGGGAGAATGGTGTTGCAAAAAAAGCTGTATACTCTTGAAATTTTATAACACAAGTGCAGCACATCAGTTGATACAGGATTATAGAGAAGTACCACATGCAATGTAATTTTAATTTTTTTAAAATCATATGTACACATACTACATTATCCATTAATAAATTTCCAGTTATAGGAACGGAACATAAATCAGTATTCTGGACAAAAGCTTGGAAAACAGAAAAATAGATAAGAATAATTTTGTGCAAGAGTGGGCAAAACTGGCTCTGCTGAACAGTCAAACATTTAGTAGTAATTTATTTTGAAAGAATACAGAACTAGAGAAAGACATTTTAAAAAGCAATCTTGAGAGTTGAAAAGACAATATAAGGTGCTAAGTAGAAGGAAATTTAATTTTTTGTTTGCTCTTTTACTCTCTTTAATTGGCAAATGTCTACAGTCATTGACTAAATCTCAGATAGTCATACCTATTTAACACCTGGCTAAGCATCACTTAGCTGCTCAACCTCGGATGAATATGATCACATTAAAAGCAAATTATGCTAATGCTGTCCTGTTTGAGTAGCAGCTATAACCATTTGCCACTATTATGCTAAAGTCCTAGGAGGCATCCCAATTAAGTACAGCCCAGAAGAGGAGCACATCCTCCATTACCTTCTCACATGAAACTTATTTCTTCAAAAGACTGTAGTAGAATGTAGAATTGCATTAATCCTTTTTTTGTTTTTGGTTAAAACCACTAACATCCTAATCTTAAAGTATGAAATAAAATATTTTTCTCTTCTCAATAAAATGAAATCGCTGCTATTTAAAACACCTATACTAAAATGATACACATGCAGGAAATTGTGCATTTCTTTCCAGATTTATGTATTACAAATTGTAACTAGAATCCCTGAACCAAAAAATTATATTCTCTGGGTTTGTCTTACAATTGATTGAAATTCATCCAGAATAGCCTATGGAAGATGACTTCTCTGTACTGGTGCACAGACTTCTGCAACTGCAGGGTAACAGAACAAATACTCCAGGCTGTGGGAAACCATCTCCTGAGTCTGTAACTTTCAGACTTCACTCTGCTTTCCTGCTAACAGCTCACCAGAGACTTATGAAAGCAGGAAACAAAAAGGGGAGAGCAGCCACCACTATAGCAGGGCAGGGTCAGAGATACCTGGCAGGAGGTTGCCATTCACTGACAAGAGATTTGAATGTCCATGGCAGCAGACAAGGAGAAAAGCAAGAGAAGGGAGAGGAGGCACATGATAAAAGCAGGTAAATATAATGCCATCAACACCATCCTTAGGTGGGGTTTTTCCATGACACACAAATATTCTAGTATCATGAATGGCAGAAAAGATGAGGTGCAAGAAACCCTACAGTAATATGTATGTTAGAAATTACAAATCCTCTGGATTAACATGTCTGGCTTTTTATCCAGACTTCTTATTCACATAGGAGAAAGGAGAATGTCTTATAGCTGAAATAATGTTTGTGACTCTGTTCGGTTCGCTTGTCTTTTTATTATGGTCACACCAAGGAACCTACAAAGTTACAGAGAAAAATTCAAAGGTAAGGAAGCGATAACTAGATGAAACAAGCAGCGCTGCCAGATGCTGCAAAATCTGTTTGTAAAAGATTTACTCAGGAACTTTCAACTACCAGATACCAGACAGATATGAAGTGAAACCACTGCTTCCGTTCCACTGGTTCCAAATGAAACTCACAGCCCCTTCTCCAGGTGAATATACATCCAACACTTTGGAATCAAATCCTGGAGGAGGAGGAAGAAAAATAACTATTCTCAAGTCTTCTCCTTCCCATTTCTCTTATACAGTAACCACATCTACCCTTCTCTCCTCAGTGATGAGAGCTGAAGTGATGTGGGGGAGAAAGAATTTTCCCTGTGTTTCTGACAGTTGCTGGAAATCCTAAACACACATGAAAGCTTTCCAATTTTTTTCACTCCAAGCACTTCACCTCACAGAGCTCCTCTACCTCTTTAGCTGCTCTCCAGCTGCAACCCAGAATGGCACACTTGGCCATGACAACATTACCCTGGTGATGGATTTTGGAGCCAAGTAGTTAAAATGCCCTCTCCAATAAGACATTTTTGGGAGACTTTCCTTGTTTCAGTTTTTACACAGTTTGAAAATGGATTTCCTTGCAGCAAAACATCAGTTATGCATTTTCATAAATTCTCCTCAAATGTTCTGGCATTGACAGAGCGTAGCTTGTTTTTCTAATTGAAGCATAAAGTTTGTAGGGCAAATTATCCCCTGCTGAAAGGCTGTTTGCTTCATTCCTTGATAATGTCACTTGCTCACTCTGAAGGAGGAGCTACGGCTACTTTGTGTGATACTCAGAGGCTTTAATCTGGCAGCCCTAAAACTCACAGCTGCCGGTTTTTCTTTGATGTCTTATCATTGCCACAGCTCTGTGTGCTTCCAAAATTTATTAAAACCCTCTCAGAGCTGATAGGACTGATACCCAGCTCAGCCCTTCAGAGCCCAGCACTTCGAAGCCTGAAAGCATTTGTGTGACTTTCACTCCAATTTCCTTCCTGCAGCCTGGGGCTGAGGCAGCTGATGAGCTGGGCCCCCAGATGGGCTTTCCAAGTCCCAGTGCTGCCCACCACCCTTTGCTCTGCAGGGGAACAGGAGTCCTGTCAGCCTTGCCACCACTGCCTCACCAGCAAGAAAGGTGGCTCTGAGATGCTACAACTCATTTACCCCTCTACTACCAAGGGCTTTATTCTGCTGCTGCAAAGGGCCACAGATGTGCATCAGCTGGAGTCACGTCGAAGTGCAATTCTCCAGATCCATCTCTGTTAGCACAGTGACAACAGTACAAATTGGACAGCTCAACTGTATGTCCCATGCTGCTGCTCATTCCCAGCCCCACCTCACAGTCACATGGCCAAAGCACCACCACCACGGCAAGGAGGACAGTCTGTGACAACATGTGCCATGGTCATCAGCAAGGGGGTGCCCTGGGAGCTCCTGTAGGACTGGCAGCCCAAGGGGGCCCAGCTAACACGATGTCACATCCAGCTGGTGCCTGGGGGTCAGTTGAGGCTTACTGATGCTCACCAGTTGCTAGACAGGCATGGCAAACTGAAAATTCAATCAGTAGCTAGACCTCTGCTTGCTTTATAGATGGATTTAACAAAAACCAGAACTTCTGGAACAGATCGTATTGAAAAATCGCTGGCCACTGATTTGGTCAACACAAAATTTTCAGGGTGTTTTGTTGGTTTTGGCCTTAACTACTTCACAGTATTTTTTAAATATGCATGGGCAGGGAGCTGCCTTCCTACCCTGTGCAGCAGTTTTTGAAGCAAAGGCACAAAAATGAGGCAGTTTGTCAAGGCCATTATAGTTGCTGCATCTCCCCTGAAGCACGGTAAAGTGGGGGTTTAACTCCTCAGCATGGCCAGCGTGATGAATCCTGAATTTCTTTAAGCAAATGAATGTGTTATTATGCCTGTGAACCTCTGAACAGCCTCTTTGCAGCAGATGCTGTAAATTTGACTTTGACAAATTAGTATTTAGATGTTTTTGACAATGCTTCTGTCTTCCAGATCTAATTGGAAGACGTGGGCTTTTGTTTAGAAGGAATATTTAAAATTTAATAAAGAAATACATCAAGTTAAGATGCTCAAAGCTCTCTAACAGATTTCACTGAAGACAGCAGACCACACCAGCATAGTTAATCTCTCCAGTGTGTTTTGTTTTAAAAGCAAGGCTTTCTAGTCCTTTGTTCTTTATTATTCAGACAGAGAACACAGCAGTTGTGCACAGACACTACCCATGAATCTATCTGCCTGAAGCACACTTTTGCCAGTGCTAGGCTGGAGGGATCATCACTCTCCACATGCATGAAACCTACATTAGACTGCAAAACCATGATCAAGAAAGTTCAAATATTTCCCTAGGCCAACACTGCCTGAAGAACTGATTAAAAAAGTCAGGCCTGGAAACCATTCTCATTGTATTCCACAAAGCAAACATGAGGAATAGTCTGCAACTCTAAACCACATTCCTTCCACCCAGTCTCACTTTCAAGTTTTTGCAATTTAGAAGAGCAAACAAACCCCAGATCTCATCTGAGGGATGCAATTCTATTGCTAAGAGCCTTTGGAGTGGCTGCAGCCCTTGTGCTGCAGAGCACCTGACTACAATGCCTCACTGTCTGTGCTCCCATGAAACAGGAAGCATTGTAGAGAATTTCAAACGATCCCTTTGTACATCCAAACAAATCAAACATACCGGGGACAACTTTTCTTCAAACTTGAAAGACAAGCAAGCAACCCAGATGGACCCAAAACAAATACCAAAACCAGAAAAGAAATGTTTACTTTTTCAAATCTAGCTAAACTTAACTCTGAAATCCCCTGCTCTCAGTATCATGTTGGTTTTTTTTCAATTTTTAAAACAAAAGCTGGGATCTTAACACTACTGTCTTGCATTTCAGATTCCAGAGCACATCATAATACGAATTTAATTCCCAAGACCAGAAGCAAATAAAACCCACTGCATCACATAGTTTTAAACTGTTCTGTTATTAGAAGGTTTGGGACCTGAGGAAAACACCCCAAAACAACCAACAGCCAATATCAATTGGACAATTTTGTTAACAGCAAATTGAAAGAGTGACAGATATGAATTTACTCACTGAAGTTGAGCTTCTGCTCACTGATACAGGCAAACCAATACAACATTTTCCAGTGCATGCCGGAAGGATAAACACAAAAATGGAAAAATGAAAATAATTTACCTCTCTCTGAATCCAGGGAAGCATGAAGAAACAGAAAGAGCAAGTTAGAAAGCACTCAGGCAGACAGAGCTCCAGCATATGATAAGACAGGGTAGCTGAAAAGTGCTGTACATTTAACATACACTGTTTGTTTGTAGCACAACATACGGCCACTATTTCCTCTCGACACCTTTTTTCATTGAATCTTGTTGCTCTGAAGTTTGTATTTTTGGAAACATGCAATGAAGCCAACAGGCATCAGCTGAATTCAGCGAGGCAGCGCAGACATATCAACAGTGGGAGGTAATAAACCTTAAAATACCACACACAAGTCTGGGAAGTAGTATGCAGAAAGTATAAATAGACACAGAAAGTGCATGAACCTTCCTACATCCAAAATAACATTTTATACAGCAGACACTGACAAAAGAAACAAGAATAATTCTTCAGGTTGTGCAAACCTTACATTGTTTAAACTCAAAGAGTAGAAAGATTGTCATCAGCTTTTTAAATGCCTTTTCCAAAAGCTCATGCCCCAAGGTCACTTGGGGTTCTCTGAAAGTTGCACCCTGAAGAAATGACAGCCTGGGGAACAACTTTCCATGAGCATTGAACTGAAGCCAGGATGTATAAAATCACCACACACTTTCATTTCTAAAACACTTCAGCAACCACTAACTCTTGGTATAACTTTACCAACATCCCTTTCCCACAGGCAAAGGCAGACAGGAGAGGCACAAGCTCCCCTGGCTGGTGGCTCCCCTGCTGCAGACCTGCTCTGCCTCCTGCCCTGAAGGGGAATTCTGCCTTCCAGACCATGCCAGCCACCATGAAACCCCAGCAGGGTGAGCTGGCAGGGACACATGAGCTTCTGGAGCTTGTCCTGGGGAGAATAGCCAGTTTCCTGGGATGTTACCACAAAGGGTTAGCTGGGCTGGGGAAGGATGTGGGTTGCTGCCTGCTTCTTTGCACCTCTCCTTAAACACTGGATGACACTCTATGCAAGGCACAGTGTCTCTACAGGAATAATGGCCATTCTTAGAAGAGAGCTACTTGGTCCTGCTGTCCCACTCCTGCCTCCTGCATGCACCTCACAACTTCCCTGTTTAAAGAAGGTCTTATCTCTAGTGAGCATCTGAGCATGGTTCATGCACTGTGTGCGAAAAAATGCAGGATCCTACATCATTCCAGCTTTTAACTGACTCTTAAAAACATTAAAAAAAAAAGAAGTGGAGTGGAAAAATCATCACATCTCAAGTAATAAGGCTAGGATTAAAGACAGAGCACACTGAAGGGAAGGGATCCAATTCCCATTACACATCTCATGTCAGCAAGCTTACAGACATTGATCTATTGCTTAGAAATGGCTTAGTGATTAGGTCTGGAATAAATGTCAGTTTTCTAAAGCAGGTTTTAGGTAAACATGCATATGGTTCCCTAATGCATCCACCCTAACTAGAGATAAAATTTTTTCTCATGTTGAGATGAAACCTCTCCTGCTGCAACTTGTACCTGCTATCCCTTGAGATAATCTCAATATCCTTAGCTCCTTGTGATGAACAGGAATTCACTGCAACAACCTCTCCATGGACATGTCAGAGCTCCCATCACAGGAGGTTTCACCGGACAGGGTTCTAGACTATCTAATTTAGGCTCCCTTTCCCATAAATGGCTGGATCAGATGGTGTTTTCATATTCCTTCCAATCTGGAAGTTCTATGATTCCATGAAAGCAGCCAAGTTGGAAAAATGATCTGTATTTACAAATGCAATGGACTTTCCCAGAAATTTTACAACAGAAGCTTGAAACTTAGCTTCATTGTAAAGAAAAAACACATGGTGATCTGCTCCACTCCTGTCATAGACTGAACTGGGAGTTTCCCCTTTTCAATATCCAGTGGTGACCTTTGTGGATCTCCCCAGCCAAAACCCTGATCATTCCTTTGCTTCAGCTACATGAGCTTTCTACAGGGCTTTGCAGATTCAGCAAGCACTTCAACTATTGCTAACACAAGTGTCTATAAAACAAAGGGTTAAAATTAGATCTCGTTGTTGCAAATATTGGAAATCTTTCAAACCTAAACACTGTTGATGCTATATGTTAGTGCCAATATGAAAATCAGATTTGAAAAAGTAGGACCACTTTCACTTTCTAAGAAAACACAGTGTTTCTAAGTAGTATGAGAAGTAAAACATATGATTTTCTTTGTATATTAACTACTGGCTTTATATGAAGTGGACAAGCAGAGATTTCCACCTGTCAGAAAAAGCATTATATTGGAGAAACTGTCCTGTGTCTTTAGACACAACATAGTGGGGGGAGGACAGGAAAAGAAATGTCTTAGAGACACAAAACATGACCTGCTGGAGCAAACTCTGAAAGGGAGATCTATTCATTCCACAACTGTTATGCATTTACAACTGTACAGAACAATCACCACTGGAGCTGCCAGCCCAGAGAAAAGAGCACTGAAGGAAATTGAGGAAGGTGAGAGAAAAACAAGCAGTTGAGCTGCTGGACTTCCTCAGGCATCAAGAAATGAGTGGGGCTCTGGCTGCCGTGGCATGCATATGAATCAGGGGAGGCTACCTCCTGCTTCTAACCAGTTAATTACAGCTTTCCAATTAACCCAACAACTTCTCATAGAGTGTCTTATGATTTATTAATTATTTTAATACAAAAGACTACTTGCCTGTATTCTCTTTACATTTTACTAGCTCAAATATGGTTGAATAATTTACCTTTTAACTTAAATTTTTAAAAATTGCCCCAAGGGTAAAAAGTAGATACGGATAGTTTCAGTTCAAGTGGCAGATTTTGTTGACTGCTCTAAGAGCCAGAAATGCTGCAAGAGCAGCTGTACAAGTGCTTCGGTGTGGTGCCCTACATATCCCTTTCCAAGCTGACTGAGTTAAAACGGGTCAAGAGCCTGCCAATAACCTGGGAAGACAGTCCCCAGAAAATTGTGTCAGGGCTGCTACACAGGATTTGAGATTCATTTCTGAGGGGAAAAGGCCAAGGAAAACAGCCCATGACCTTCCAGCCTGCAGAGGTGTGAGAAAGGACCCCGCTCCTGGAGCAAACCCTGAGAGGACACTGCCTTCCAGGGAATGTGGTAACAGCCTCTTCCTCCCCATCACTCCTGCCAGGCACATCTATTCCAGGTTGTTTTCTGATTAGTGCCTTTAGAGACAGAGCACTGCAGTACTGGAAGGGCACCTGCCTCCCTGATCCCTGCATTCCTCCAGAGAGTCCCCAAGCCCATGGATGCAGGGGAGGCAAGAGAGTTGTAGGGTGCTGTAACTGATGGGGGACACTGCTTGAATACAAGACCATTCCTTCTTCACTCCCAGGTTTTGTACATCAGTGACTGATGGAAACTGTATCCTGGGGGCTTGACCACTGATGTGCAATGCCCACCCCACAAGCAGAAGAGTGATGGAGATTTCACTGAGAGCTGAATAAACACCCTCTGACATGGTGCTCATGAGGCTATATCTGCATTTTTGCATGCAAGTTTGGGTTCACCAATCCATGGAGAGTGACAAACTGGAGTGAGCCCAGCCATGGGCAAGCAAGGCTCTAGAAGCCATGCTTGTTTAGCTTGGAGATGAGGGAGGATTGTTTAGCCTGGGGATGAGGTGATGGAGAGGATCTAATTAATGTCTCCTACTTGCTCATGGGAGAGTTTCAACAGTAGAGCAAATCCAAGTTTCTCTGCCAAGAGAGTCGGTAAACTCAGAGATCTATACTCTAAGAGGCTGTGCAATCTGTTCTTAAATATCAGCCTGAAGTGGCTCTGAGGTAATCCTGAACCCTCCCCAGGTTTGGGCAGGAGGCTGGTCCAGCTGACCTGTTGCAGTCCAGAGAACATTTTTCCCCTGACTCTGTAACAGAAACACCTCAAAGCACAGATCTGAGCTGTGCTGTACTGATGGACATGGTGATGCTGCGGTTACACAGATGACCAACCCACGGGACTGTCTCAAGAGGGAAGAAGGAAGCTGGCAGGGATGAAACAACATGCCCAAGAGCCTCACCAGCTCAGGTGTCCCACACATCCATCCCTGTGGCTGGGAAAGCAGGAGTTGTCCTGGGCTCCAAATACTCCACAAATTGCTACTGTTGTGTCTTCTACTTCAACAAAAGCCACTGTAAGGCTACAATGTGATGGAGAGCAAATCACACCAAGAAACCTGACAGGTTGTGTTTTTGTCACCTCCAGAAAGGTATTTCAGGACCAAGGTGATGTTCCCATGCTTGGATGATGATTAAGCCTGGGACAGTGTTCAGAGTTTCATTCCCTGTACCTGGCAGAGGTCTACAACCCAACCATTTTTGTTACTGATGCATTCAGCTAACTTTGTGAAGACACAGTTAACACTTCACACCTCTTCATTCCTGTAGCTTCCCCTGGAGCCTGGCACACTGCAACTTCCTCAGTTGCCTTTTTAAGCAGATCAGAAAAAAGAAAAAAAAAAAAAAGGAAAAAAGAAAAAAAAAAAAGAAAAAAAAAGAAAAAAAAAAAGAAAAGAAAAAAAAGAAAAAAAAAAAAAAAAGAAAAGAAAAAAAAAAGAAAAGAAAAGGCTGCCATGTGTTAACTACACCATAAGGAAGTATAAATGTCTGCCCTGCCACTTTCATGGTCTTTCAACATTTTCACATGGGACAACAGCCACCAGCAGCAGCCCTGATCATCTCTCTTCCTAAGAGATAACCACCAGCTGAAATGTCTTCACTGTCAATTACTGTAGAGTTTTAATGGAGTAAAACATATTTAACTTGATTAAAAATTACAATGCATTGCATGAGCCTTTCATCTTTACTTAGTTACAAGTATTTGCCTGAGCACATCCTCTCATCCACCAGAGAACCTATTCTGGTTCTCTAATTTGTCATTACAAAGTCTAGTAGCACTTAATGCAACAAAATCCCTTTGTAAAATGTAGTTACACCTCAACAATGCAACATGGAAAAATAAAGGAAACAACCTTCATTTCAGTACATTTGAAAGTTTCCTGTTGCTTAGAGAATTATTATGTCTTTCACTTTTGTATGCCATTAGACAAATAGTTTCTTTTAACAGAAGGAAAATAGCTGTGGCTTATAATTTTTCTAAGGTTTTGGTAGCTTTTTAGCAGGTTTTGTTTTGTTTGTTTGTTTGTGTGGGGTTTTTGTGGGTTTTGTTGTTTTTTTTGTTTTTTGTTGTTTTGGGGTTTTTTTTTAGTTGGTTTGATTTTTGGCTTTTTGTTTGTTTGTTTTAAGTAATCCTTAAGCCTTTTGTCTCCCAACAAGTATTGAACCTGCAGACTGGTCTTGAGTTTCTGGGTCCCTGCCACCACCAGGATGGAGACTGAGTAGAATTACAACTAATGCTTTCTGCATGAATCCCCTGTTCATTGTGGGCCAGATTGTGCCATCAATTTTTAAGCAATTCTCCACTGGTAGCAAAGAAGAGCTCTGCTTAAAAATTAATGGCTTGATCTAGCATTCTGTTGCTAATTATATATTATGAAGACTACTATAATCTAATCAGATTCTATTTTTAAAATAAAAAGAAAATACGAGGCGCCCTGACAAATCCACATTTTGTAAAGACTAAATTGTACTCTCAAAACCAGAAGAGTTTGTTTTAGAGAACAGACTTTCTGAATCAGTAAGCCCCACTTACTAGGGCTTTTGGTATTTTGTCAGGTATCAGTGTGACATCTAGCACCCAAACTACAAAAGTTTCATAGTTTGGTATCTGACAGCCAAGCCAGATCCTTGTTATTCTCCACAAATAAGTAATTTCAGGTCATTTTACCATTCCTTCAGGATTTTCCTCATCTGCACACACTCAGTTACTGAAAGCCTGAGATTAAAGAGTGGGTGCACTTAGAACCCCCTGAAGCACATGGCCACCCCAGGTGCCTCCTGTCCCCATGTAAACCAGAGACACCTTTCATAAAACACTGCAGGTCATTTCCCTCTCAGGAGAACATGCTGGCTTTTTAGGGAAAACAAACACATTTCTGGAAGCATGAAAAGAATGTTGAACAGTTGGCTACCTTTCCCCCAGATCACTAGAGCACCATTTAAGATGGACTGGTTGGGTATTGCCAGGCAACCAGCAATAGCACAAGAGGACACTGTCTAAAGCTGCTCCAGGGGAGGTTTAGGTTGGACATTTAGGAAGAAGTTCTTTACAGAAAGGGTGACTGGGCATTGGAATGGGCTGCCCAGGGTGGTGGTGCAGTCTCCATCCCTGGAGGTGTTTAAGAAAAGACTGGACGGGGCAAAATGAAACAGAACACTTTTTAGTGACTCAATATCCCTGATTTAGAACTGTTAAATTTCGGGGTTCGACCTATATTAACTTTATCCAGAGAATAAACTTATCTCAGCTATCTTAAACTAAGTTAAAGCAAAGTCCACATTCTAAAACAAATTCAAGTTTTACAGTGCAGTTGAATCAGTACTACCACTCTAATATCAACTGTATCAGAACTTCATCCACTATAAAACTTTTACTTCATGGCATGAAATACGGGAAATTGTGAAGGATGAACCAGAAAGCCTTGCTGAATTCCCAACAGACTGCTACAATACAAGAAATACCACAGACCTTCAATACACACCTTGATTATCTAAAATACTAATTCAAATGGTTTACTCTCCATCTGTATTGCTGATCTTTGTTTAAAATGTCTTCATAGATAGGATTTATGTATATACACCCACTTGTAAAAGGGAAAACTAACCCATACTTAAAAAAACTTAAAACTTAGAAAAACCCCTTAAAAATTATAGCAGGTGTTATATAAGAAAACCTCAGTGGTTTTCCCTTTCTCTCTTTTAAATCCTTATAAAAATAAACAGACCACTTTTGACTGAGAAATGCCCCAGGGCTAAATAATGTTCTTTTCCTCACTCACAAGTTGTTATAATTACCACAAAGCAACAGCTACAGGAACATAATTAAAGCAATAGTTTTAAAGGATGAAACAGATCATGTACTCCCCTCATAGACTCAGCTATTTTCCTTTAAGAAAGCAAAAATTACTGCCCAGAACAGGGACAGCAGTGAGGTTCCATAACACATGAGAAACCTAAAAGAGTGAAGCTGCTGAGTTTAAAGAAAAAGATAAATGTGCTTGTCTCTCTTCCTTCCCCATGCACCCAGCATAATAAGGATTCAAAGCTATGTATCAATTAACAAATCAATGAAATTTCTCCTGCTACAATTTCTTTATAAATTCAGATACGATTAAGCAAGCACTGAGACCTTAAGGCAATAGATTACATTTAATCATGAAGTTTCCTCTTCTGTCAAAAGAGCTGCTAAGCACTTCAACTAAATATATTCAACATGCATGTAATACCCACATACTGTTCAATACTTTAGCCATTAAATACGTTCACATCTTTTGAAGATTTATTCAGACTGTTCAATCTTCATTGTCAATTATGGGCTGAGAAAAGACTGTCCAGCAAGAAGTTAGCTGGGAATTAGACACAGATAATTATACAGGTGGTATGTGCTGGGAGTGAAAACACACAGAGCTTTCTTTGCTTTAGCAAATGAGGTTTCTGCTATTCTTAACTACAGCGTCTTTTCATACATTAACATGGCATTATCAGGAAAAACAAATTGTGATCAGCCTCCACAGAACCAGGCTGGTCAGTATGCAGTCAGTAACCACAGCCAGTTTAGGAATATGTAATTCTGAGCTGAACACAGTCCCCCAAACAGATTAATAAAGAGGATCCATTAGTTAGCTTACTGCTCAAATGAGCAACATCTAAAGGGATAAAGGAGAAGGAGAACAGCATCAAATCCTTACCGCTCAGCACACAGTCCCACATTTCTGCTACAGTGCTCTCCTGAAGGTTGTTAAGTGTCAGCTCTTGCAGAAAAGAAATCTGACTTGCCTTTGTCACATTAGGAGCTGTAATTTCCCTTGCAGGCATCCACACAGTAGCTTTAGACTAACAGACCATAGCTTTGAAAATAGAGCTCGAGACAAAGGCTACACTAATGCAATACTGTTTTCTGGGAGGGGGAGGAAGGGGGAAGGGCTTAGGTTTTTTTTCTTGTCACTTTTAAAGTTTCTTACCTTTTCTGTTGCAGCAGACAGGAATTAAATGCCAAGCACGTCATACAAAACACCCAAGCCAATGCTCTGCCTGGTCCCCGTCTCCGTTAGTGTGTGTGCAGGCATCAGATGATGCAAGTGGACTTGATGCAGCCGCGTACTTGTACTTCAGCGACGGGGGCCAAATACCCCTGAGAACAGCAGCTCATTCATTTTGCATGGCGCTGAAGCACACCGTGTCAGCTCCCAGTCTCCCCGTGGATTGTGCCCGCCCGTGTTTGGTGTCCCCAGCTGGGAGCGAGGGGTGCCTCTCCCTGGAAGGTCCTGTCTGCGGCAGGGCTGTGCCTGCCTTTCCCTCCCATCCCTCCCATCCCCTGCCCGCTCCCTGCGCTCTGACCCGCACAAGAGGCGCCTCTCCTCCCCCGTCACCGATCTTCACTGCTACGCATTGTGTTTCTAGCCAGTAAACTTCAAAGACTAATCTTTTGTGACAGAACTAATCTTTCGGGGAAAGCTGAAGTGCACACGGAGTCTGCCCCTCTCGATTTTCCAAAACCAAAAGCGTTCACAAGGTATCTCTGTACTGAATGCAACAGAGAGAGACGGTCTCCTTAAAAAGGCAACCAAGATTTACAGCTAAATCAAAAAATTCGGACACATTTACTTCAATGAAATTACATCTGCTTATGCTGGAAGTGAGATTTATCCTTGAGCTGTAAAAACAAACACACCATATAATTTGATTTTCCAGAACTGGTACATGCAGTAATAGTAAATCCAATTTAGAGGTGTTGCTTCCACTAAAGCTTCCTGGAGCTCTAGTTTTTATCAAAACTCGCCATCAAATGTGCTCAATCAGCAACAAAGAATTGCTTCTCGCAGGGACTGCACTTAAAATGGATCAGGGCTTAAGCCCCATTCCAGGTTATTCAGCTTTCACAGCTACCTGCAACATTGCACATCACTCCTCAATGCAGAGGGAAGACTAGAGGGAGGCAAACTCTGACCGAGGAACAACCCCAAGTTTGTAAGGACATTGGTCAGCACCCTGCAAGCCACTCTTCTCCACCCAAGAGAATTTCTCTTTTAAATGTGCCAGCAGAGATGTCTATGGGATCACACCTGCTGTCTCCAAGGAAAATGAGCCCACGTGAAAATGTCCAACAACAAGTCTCTTTAAATCACCTGAGCCCAACCTGAGTGAAAGTAGACCAAGGAACATGATCGTGGATATTTCCACCAGCAGAGCTGAGAGGCTGAAAAGCAGTTAAGGACAATTTTCTGGCAGTCGCTTCTTTCAGCCACACAGATGCATAAGGAGCAGGATGTTTTTTTCACCCCCTAAATATACCCTGAGAGTCTAGTGGAATTCCTTCCTTCCTTTCCTCCAGCTTATCAACAACAAGGTTTGGCAGGACCAGTTATGCTCAAACAACAACCTGTGCCATCCCAAAAGCTTTCCACTGATTTCCAGGATGTAACAGAAGGGAATTTAATAAACAAATCTGCCTAAGATAGAGCAGCTCCAGCTGCTCCTTGGATGTGCTGAATGTTCAGTGCTAAGAATTCAAAGAAATGTAATAATTTTTGCATTGTCCAAGTAACTTCTCGAAAATCTTGACACAAGTGTGGAATTCACTTCTGGGGAAAGTAAAGATAATTTTGTGGACAAACAAAGTGGCACCTGAAACTCGTTAGTGTGGTAAAATAGAAATGCATTAAATTTATAATCCAGGTTCCAATAAGCATTCAATGTAACTTCTTCACATTTGAAAATGAAGACACAATTAATTTGATAACTATAAACTATTACAATAACCCTTTTCATTGCTGTTGTCCTCCTTTAGTCTTGGTAAGTAGAATACAAGAGCGTGTGTTAGCCTTCCAGTTGGCAAACAACAGCACTCATGAGGACAATGCCAGACTTTTACTTAGAAGGCTTCTACGGAGAGAAGCCAGATTTTTCCATTTTAATATGCTGAATCAGTTTGTAAGAGAGAACTGCTCTTCTCTCATCCACCTTCAAAGAGAGAAAAAGAAATTCAGCAAAACTTTATAAATCTGTAAAAAAAGTATAACTAAAACTAAATCTCAGTTTTCAAGTTATTAATTAGTTGGCTTTTCAAAAAGTGAACTGGGGTTAAATTCTAACAAAATTTGATGTTTTGTTAGATGCCACACTTACTGCTTGTGCACCTGTCAGTAACAATACTGGTAGATACAAACGTGTTTCAAGGAATAACTTGCCCTGGTTTCAGCATTTTGTCTTCCCTTGCCCCACATCCTCTGTTCCTCCAAGTTTGTTACTTCTAGTTGCTATGCATGAAAAGGGCAACAGATTTACCTCTGCCACCAGATATAGCAAAATCTCCCAGGGCTTGACCTGCAGGCAGTTTCTGAAAATCAAAAACAATCTGAGCCAAATCTCTTCCCATTTGTGCACAATTTGCTTAATAACTACAACTGTGTTGTCATGGCAAAACTTAGCTTTACCAAGTCTCAATCACACCAAAAAAAAAAGTGAATTCAAACATGAATTCGAAATTTTAGGCACAGGCTTCAGGGTAATGGTGGTGGTATCGGGTGTCTGATTGCTTCCAGTTTACTTGGCCAAATACCTTTATTCTGAAAACAAAAGGCAAACCTCACACAGAAGTCTTCTTTCATGAATTGTATTGTAAAGAATAATCATCAATAAGCTTTGAGACCAGTCCTGGAAGTCCCAGATCACTCCACTGGATGCCAAGTTTGGCTGACAAGCTTTCCCTAGCAACAACTGCTACTGAAAACACAGTGAAAAAATTTCCAGGGCAAACACTACAGTGAGTCCCATTTCCCACTGCCAGCCAGGCACTGTGAACTTACAGCCAAATTCCTTGGCAGGAAGGATCTTTGCACTGCAGGCTGCAAAAGAAGTAAGTTTACAGCAAGTAATGGGTCAAATTTACACTGAAAAAACCATCACAAGCAGCCAGCCCTGGCAAGGTGAAAACAGCCCAGGGGAGCTCTTAGCTCATGAAGAGCTGACAAAATCCAACTCTTGCATTGCCAAAAGTGCCAAATCAAGGTAGAAGGGGTGTTTTGGGGCGTGCCTGGTGTACAAATAACACCTGTGTTCTAGGCTCTCCCAGCTATGCTGTGCTGCCCTCTCATGGGTCCACACCGGGGTCTATTTGCCAAGCTGCTGTGTTCCTCACTGGGGATGAGGTTCAGCCAAGCTCATAATGAGGGAATGGGCATTAACACTGCAAAGAATCTGGGCACATCTCCATGCACTTGGTAGCAATGACGTGCCCAATTCTCAGGTTAAACTGCCACTAAACAGCAGGGCACCTGAGATAATGAAATTAGCTCATCCTCTAGACACGGGTGGGATCATGTTCTCCCTAAACTGATAAAATATTCCCATTGCACGGCCAGAATCTGCATCTCACAGTGAATACCAAGTATCTCTTCACACACTGCCCATGTAATATTAGCAGAGCTATAGATGGGCTGAAGAAACAAAACCACCTCCAGTGTCTGGATGGATCTCTCCTCATACTCACCCTGAGCATGTGGCAAGGACTGGATCCGAGGGTTTTACACACACAAAATTTTGAGGGATAAAGAAAATGAGTTTGAGTATGGGACTTCGATTCAGGTTGCAGTTTGTTTAAGTTTGAGCAAAAGGAAAATTTTATTATAGCAACATATTCATACTGTGAGGCCAAGAGTGTATTTTAGTCGGTCCTAGCAGCTGCCCTCACACTGCTGGCTCACAACTGTACCCTTGCAGTCCTACACTTGAGGTAAAAGCTTAAGCAGGTTTGCATCCCAGCTCATTCTACTGCAGCATTCAAAAGCTCCACCTCTGCCCACAGAAGAGAAACAAATGCCCGTCAAACTAGCCCTGCCTTTTGCTGTTCTGAAGCATCCATCCTATCCCTGACACAAAACATTTTGACACTTCCAGGAAACAAAAAATTAGTCCTTCCTGCAAACCTCAGAGCACTACAATATTCTTTAGTCTTTAACAACCTAGAAGCTTCAAACCTCCCCTCATCGTGATCATCTACTTCCATCACAAATTATCATGCAGTAACAGCAGTGCCAATCTTCTAATTTATCTGAAATTTCCTATTATTTTCAAGAAGAGAAAAGAGAAAAGAAAGTGAGAGGCAAAAGAGGAAGCATTTCAGAATGTTTAAATCCTGGATTCAGGAAGGTATATGTGGATCTCCATGCAAATCACAAAATGGGTTTCCAAAAGCCATGGATGGATGAAGAAAATTTTAAATACTACCTTGCATCCTAAAGGCTCCAAAGTGACAAAATGAATATGGCATTTGTGAATTCCTGAGTTGGCAATACTCCAGAAGAGCTTTGTCTTTTTTTACATGAAGGCCCTTGAAGCCATGTATGTACTTCATAAATAAACAGAGGGCAAGAACAATTGCTCAGTTTGCTTTGTCTAATTCATCTCATTATATTCCTGATGGTGCTTGAGTAAAAGCAGAGATGAAAAGCTATTTCTCTAAATAAATACACACAAGTATCCTCCAAAGAGAAAAGAAAAAAAAATTGAATCTTTCTCAGTAATTTATTTTTTTGTGGGGGTGGGTACTATCAATCTTAAACACGTATCTACGTTGTTGGAGATACATATATGATGTTTCTTTAGGTTCTTCAGACACTGCCAAAAAGGAACAGGCAGAAAATAAACTTCTTAGTTTATGAAGGAAGACTGATGAAACACAACTGCAAAGCAAATGCATTTCAATACACCCTTAGCAAACTGAACTACACTTGTGATAACTTGCCAAAGGAGGACCTTCACTGCTCTGATATTGTCTGCACAAGGGGACCCAGGAGGGCCCTTGCCATCTGAGCTACTAAAAAATAATTCTGCAATCTACACTACCTCTTTCTGCATCCTGTTGGCAAATACAGCATCATGACAAACACTGCTGTGTCAGTACGAGGTACCCCAGAACACAGCTGACTTTCACAGGATCTCAAGTGGAAAAATTCACTTTACTGATGTGAAACATAGGATCAGGAGAATACTACATCAAATATTGAAGACAGCCACATTGCAGACCTTTAATTCTTTCATACTCTTTTAAGAACCATAGTAGGCTCCTTACTTTTCCTCCTGCTATTTTGTGCTTGTATGAGAACCTTAGGCCTGCTAAAGAAGTAACATCCTGATGCTCCCAGAGGTACTACATTGATTTTGCTGACCAGTAATCAGGTCTTTGAGGTCCACCTCTGTAAGTTATGGACTAACTCAACTTGTGGTGAAGGTAATAAAAAACTTCCCATCAATTATAACGGGAATTTGGCACAACTCAGGGGGCACAAGTCTACATGCAGCCAACTTTGAAATTAATCAAGGTGGGAAGAGAGGAACTTCAAACAATGAAATACTGAAAGAGATAATTGAGTTCTACATTTAATGCATTAATTCAGATTAGAAATTGAAATAATTTTTACAGGATTAAGATGACTAGCATTTGTGTGAAGATGACTGCCATCAGAAGAGGTATAATGCACACTATTTTTTCAATGTCACTAGGCACAAATTTATTTAAAAAAATACAGATGCTAATGTAACAATTTCTAAATACAAACCCAAGTCAGTCAGTAAATAAATCCCTAAACGTTTAAGACACTTGAATTATCTGTTGACAAAAAACTTTTCATTTGCTCAAATTAGTGTTTAAATTTCTGCTAGTCAATCTGCACATATCAAAGAGGCTTCAGCAGGCAATCTACCTCCATTGCCAGAGGCCAAACTGTGCTGAATATCCCTGATAAACAAAGGCCCTTTTCCCTGGTGGAGCCAGCGTTAGGAAAGAAGCCAACACACTATTCTCAGAATTAAGATCCTGAAGTGAAAATGCTTTCTAAATACATGGAATGGATAAGACAGTATATGCTACGATTTACATAAAAATGCACTGCGTATACAATATTTGAATTGCAATCATCTAGCAGCAAATGTGAAAAACCATCCAGAGGTAGATGTGACACTTAAATAACTGAAGTGCTAAATTACTAGCAAGAGAATCCTCTTATACTTTAGAGGCACATTTCAAATTATTATATAAGTGCAGGTAGTCGAGTTTGTGACTGTGCATAGAGAGAGACAGGTCAAAGCCTGTACCTTGTTTTACTATTGCATAGAGCAAATGCCAGAAGGCATTCAGTGGTCTGCAAAGGCACAGACATGTCACAAATCCTCCTGATACCAGGAAAACACTCATACAAACATCAGAAGTGTTTTTATGTAGGTGGATACAAATATTTACACAGTAAAGGTGTATCTAGAAACATCCTGTTCTCTCTCTAACCCACCAGTACAATACTGGCATAAGATGTTTGGACAGAAAGAAAGGCTACACAGGTCACTTTCTGTCTGTACTTTTGCTTTTTTAATTTGCTAAATTAGAAAGTTGTGACTGCCTTATATTTTATTAACTAGCCTAACAGTGAGATAATAGAATTAAATACTTTCTGCTGCACAAAGTATTTTGTTTGTCTCCATTATTTTTTCTGAAATTGTTTGCCTAGTAACAGTTTTTACTTACAAAACTCAAAGTTTTGCTTACAATAGAAAACAATAAGCCAAGTAATTGCATGTCTTACAAAAGGTTGACATTTTCAAGTGAACCACTACACAAAGAGAAAAGTCTTTTACTGCTCATACAAATATACTACAAACAAAGTCGCAGAGAGCTTTATGGACTTCTAGCCAGCAAGTATTCTTGGCACAATTTTTCATAAAACATTGCTCTTTTCTTTAATGGCCTATGCTTTCTGTGGTTTTTTATATGTTCACCTTAATACTAACTGAACAGCTTCAATATACATTAGACTAACAAAGTGAAATAACTAGTGGACTAATTTGCCTTTCTCCCATCTGCTACAGAGACCTTAGACTAGAAAAGGTCTTGTGATGAGAACAAAAGAATACAAAAATGTTGCTATTGAGTTTTTTTTTGTTCTGTTTTTAAGAAAAGTGTTATTTAATTACTTGACAACCATTTATTCCATAGGTGGCTCCCTCTATATGCAGTCCCTATGCTGATATAGCCTCTGAGAGATGTGTAATTAAGAGCAACTTCAGCACTGCTGAAGATAAAGAAGGTGAATGAAAGGCAGGGACCTTCCATTGACTCCAACTGGTTTGGGAAGGAAGATTTTGTTTTTGTTTGCTATTTTTTGTTTGCACAGTCTCTTTGGAGAGGAATCAACAGAAGGTGTATGCTCCCAAGTGATGACCACACAAAGTAAACACGGTAAGTTTAAACCATCTTTGGCTGAGGTAAGATCAAAGCTTCTAGGTGTTGAAATCTAGGCGGGTTGTAGAGAGTCTGGGAGTAAGATGGATGCTCTCTGTTGGCAGCTACAGAGTGGACAGCAGCTGCTTTTTGCATAACTGTTTTGCCATGGAGCTGAAGCAGCAGTTACAGAAATCAGACTGGACACAGCATCTGCTTGATTGACTTGCAGTAAAAAGAATAGAAGAACTCATAAGGTTTTCACCCCGAGCTGGCAGTCAGCAGCTCTCCCAAGCCACAGACACTTTCACAGACATCTTAGCTGTTCTCGAGGGACCTCTGTGATAGCCACTTAAATTTATGGATTCCTCTAGCTGTATCCTAAAGTGTTTGAGTTTAATAGCTAAAATAACAGGGAATGTGCGCAGATTTTCTAGCACAAATCCATCTAAAGGCTTTAAGCCAGGGACTCAGTCAATATGCCACCTTACTGTGACAGCCTGACTATATCACAGTGCTTATTTGGAGTCCACATCTAGATATATCATTTGTCTTTACTGAAACTTTTACAGTTGAATAATTTCGAGTGCTATTTTAAAAGGTACAGGATGGAGATCAAGAGGCATATCTTTCCAGAAAGAGTGACTAGACTTTGGAATAGACTGCCCAGGGAGGTGGTAGGGTCACCATCCCTGGAGGTGTCCAAGAAGACGTGGCACTTGGTGTCATGGTCTAGTTCACAGGGTGGAGGTTGCTCTAAGGTTGGACTCAATGACCTCAGAGATCTTTTACAACCTAATTGATTCTGTGTTTCTATGTATTAATTTTTCATCTCATTAGTGAGATTACTCAGAAAGGATAGAGGATGCTGCCCCAATTGAAGCCAGCAGCAACAGAAAACCATTGGTGCAAAACTACAGGTGTTTTAAATTATATAATATTTCAAGTTATTTAAATTATATAATATTTCAAGTTAATACCAGCCTATTTCAATGCATCTTTAGCCTACTGTGTCTTTCACATTAAATCCCAAAGCTAAAATAAACCAGTTCAATGAAACAAAGTATGAATGCACACATGCAGCTTTTTGCACTCACTTGACCATATTTGCTTTAAAACCCATTAATTCTGTAAGCCTGACTGGATTACTCCTTTTACAGCTGCATTGTTTCATTACTCCCTCCTAGAATACACTGCACCTCCAAACAATAATGCCAGAATTTATGGATATAAATGGGAAGATTAGCATAAATAACTACCTAAGCTATTTCTTAGTGAGAAGGGAAAATGCTACCAAAACATACAGAAAGGGATCTTCAAATGCAGCTGGCTTAGGGAATAAGAAAAAGCAAAAGATAACTGTAAAAACCCAGCTAAGAAGAGAGGTCAGAAAAGCCAGTAAAATCCTTTTTCTCCAGTGTAATCCTTCACCTATGCCCTATTTAAGTGATTCCTTACAGTATGTTTTGTCCTTATCCCAAGGTTACAGGGACCGAAGGGAATAGGCAATATTGATTAATGGTGTTTCAGAGATTGAAGAGCTCAGCTGAAATTACACATTCTTTGAGAGGTGTTATCTTTTCAGAAGAGCAGGTGAAAATGCCATTTCAGTTTTAATTTATTTTATTTTCTGCTTTTCTTGACCGTGTTGCTAATGCAGAAGAGAAAGTTTATTCTACTTTATCTTGTGCAGAGAACACAAGCTGAGAAAACCACATTGCTGAGCTGGAAACTGCACTGCAGCTCTTTCCATGTATACATTAGCACACAGTCCTTTACATCTTGGTAAAATCACCTATTGCTACTGAGGTGAGAAATACTAAGGCCATTTTTGCAAAAGCAACTTTCCCTGATGATGGGTTTGCCACCACCACAAAAAAACCAGCAAGATAAGATTGAGAGAGAAGCAAAAGCAAATCTAAACTTAAAAGTTACAAAGACAAATTTATTGACACACAGTAAAAGAAAAAAATGAGAACCAAAATGAAACTTCTAAAACACTCCTCCTCTTCTCAAGTGTTTACTTTCCTACAAACAACATGAAGAGACAAAACTTGTGATTTTTAATCAATTTCACTATTTAAAAATAATCTTTCATTAGTTCTTTAGGAGAAAAGTGTCTCTTAGAGCTTCTACAGAATTTCTCTACTAACAACATAAAATAGTTCTCTTGTAGGTCTTAATTTTCACAGCTGCCTAAGAAACCTGCTTCTGTGAAGTCCTCCCTATTAGCAACTTTCTTAATACTACATATGGGTTATGTTTGCTTATTTTAAGGTACCATTTAAAGATGCCTCTTCTAATATAAAACGAAAGTCTCCTTCTATTTCTAGAAGTCATTTTCATCTCAAGGAACAGAGGCCTCCCTTATCCCTGGGAGCAAAGGGTTCTTAAAAATAGCTACGAATAGGAAAGTTCTGAAATTGAATTCCTTATGATGGAAAAACCCAAATTCCAATAAAAGTGGCTAAGAACATTAATGTCCTAGCAAATGAAATATTAAAGCAGGTTTTGACTTTGTGTTTAATACTTGAACACAATATATATTAAAATTTAATAAACAATTTCTTGCTGTTCCTTACAGCAGCTGGTCAAGAAATGTCATGCTCGCTAGAAACATGAAATGTTCACTTTGAACAGAGAAAAGCCTACTCCCACTACTGACAGTAGAAACATGAGAAAAAATTAGTTTATTTTCTCTGCCAGTTTCTCCATATTGTCAGCATCATGTATAAGACTTCCTTTCAGGAAAACAGTTGAGAAAGTGGCTACTTCTTATTATCAAAAGGAAGAACTGGGTTTGAGGGATTTTGTTGCATGTATTTTTAAAACTGGACATGCACTTCTCCCACATATTCCATATCTAAACATTTTTTTTTCTTAATAGAGACATAAGTTTCTGCAAAAGTCTTGGAAGAACTGTGATTCATCTTTGGCCCCCAGACATGGCACGAAAAAGGGCAGGAGTGGGATCAGAGATTTTCTGCCTTGCATGTAGCTTTTGGTAGATGATGTGGTGCGCCACAGCAGGTCAGAGCAGACAGAGTGACCTGTGCACACACAACCTTTCCCAACAAATCCTGCCCTATTTATCTAGAAGAGTCTGCTATTGTCTCCCACCCCCAGATACATCTCACCAAAAGCACACAATGTTATTGGTGCCACATGATTGCAAAAGGTACATTTCTCTTAAATGTCTCCTAAAAACATCCATGACCAGTTCTGTCTTTAGGAAAAGCGGGTACCCAGCCTGAAGAAATATCATTCATTATCTTACTTTATAAAGAACATAATGGAATGATTTTATTTCACAAAGAAATGCAAGTATTTGGGAAAAGAACTGTAAATGCTTTAAAAAAATTAATGAAAATCAAAGCTGGCACCCTTTACTCTGTAAAGCTGTGTTACATTTAAGTGCTCCTTAAAACGCTCTATTTATTTTCTGACCGAAGCAAGGTACTACAAAAACTGACTTGAAGGGAAATGTGTAATGCACCCATTTTCTAGTGCAAACAAAGAACTCTAATGGTTTATTCATTAAAACCTTTTTACTTCCCAGCATTTCAAACTGAATTTGTCCCTTTTATATCTCTTAAAAATCTGTACCCATGGAAGTGAAAAACAGTTAACCCATGCCCAGCCTACTATCAGTCATTTATAAAAGTAAAAAAATTAGAAACCTTTAGTCACCTAAAAAATTAATCACCTTTCCTTTTAGAAATTTAGCCATTGGCAATCAGAAACCTCGAGGCAGATAAAACAAGTCTCATAAAATCTTTTACCAGGAAAGATTTTTCATATTTGAAATTACATCTCCTATCAAAAGTTGGAGATAAAAAAACCCAGACCCCCACTATTGCAAATATCTTGACAGTCATAGAATGGCTTGGGTTGGAAGGGACCTCAAAGATCATCTAGTTCCAACTCCCCTGCTTTAGGCAGGGACACCTTTCATCAGACCAGGTTGCTTGGAGCTCCATCCAATCTGGCCTTGAACCCTCCCAGGGATGGTGCATCCACAGCTTCTCTGGGCAGCCTGTTCCAGTGCCTCACCACCCTCATAGTAAAGAATTTCTTCCTGAGATGTAATCTAAACCTACTTTTTTTTCAGTTTGAAACCATTCTCCCTTGACCTGTCACTACATTCTCTTGCAAATTATCTCCCCCCATCTTTCCTGTAAGTACTGAAAGGTACTTCTGGTATTGAAAGGTCACAGTTGGGTCACTCTGAAGCCTTTTCCAGACTGAACAATCCCAGTTCTCTCAGCCTGAGAGGTGTTCCATCCCTCTCATCAGCTTGGTGGGCCTTGTCCAACAGGTCCCTGTCCTTCCTGTGCTGGGCCCCCAGAGCTGAAGCAGCCCTGCAGGTGGGTCTCACAGGGCAGAGGGGCAGAATCCCCTCCCTGGCCCTGCTGCCCACGGTGCTCTGGATGCAGCTCAGGACACGTTTGGCTCTGGGCTGGGAGTGCCCATGGCTGGGTCATGTCCAGCCTCTCACAGCACCCCCAAATCCTTCTTGGCAGGGCTGCTCTGGATCTGTTCATCTCCAACCTGTGTTGATACTGGGGGTTGTCCCAGCTCAGATGCAGCACCCTACCCTTGGTTTTGTTACACCTCATGAGATTTCCATCTCCCCACTTCTTGAGTCTGTCCAGGTCCCTTTGGATGGCATCTCACCCTTCAGGGGTATCAACTGCACCACTCAGCTTGGTGTCATCAGCAAATTTGCTGAGGTTGTGTTTGATCCCTTCATCTATGTCCTTAATGAAGATATTAAGTAACACTGGCCCCAACACAGATCCCTGAGAGGAACCAGTTATCACTGATGTCCATTGGGATTCTGAGCCACTGACCACTACCCTCTGGATGCAACCATCCAACCACTTTCATATCCATCTAACAGCGCACTCATCAAATCCATCTCTCTCCAATTTAGAAAGAAGAATGTAATGGGAAACTGTATCAAGGGCCTTTCAGAAGTCCAGACAAACGAGCTCAGCAACCCTTCCCTTGTGCAGTGATGTGAGTACTCCATCACAGCCAGTATTGGTCATGCAGGACTTATCTAACATTATCAAACGTGGACACAAAAAGCAGAAGCTTGCTAGTGTTTCTCAATCCTCACTATCCTTGTGTCAGGATGGGTACTGTCCTAAGATCCTGGACTCTCGATGTGAACGGCAAGTTTTTCACTACATCAAAAATGCCCAGTCAGACCGGGAGACAGCTCACTGTCCTGCTCCAAATAAGTCACTTTCACAACTCTGTTTCCACAGCAATGTTACATGACAAACAAGAATGCTACCAAAAGATCAGTGAGGAAGGACACCTAAGGAAAACTGCTTCCAGGGCAGGAAGGCCTTTAGCACACACTCCTGGTTGCTCCCTACCACAAGGAGCAACTCTTCAGCTCACAGGCAGCACATTTCAGGGACAAACCTCAGTTTCCTGCAACACCCTTGGGGGTTTTCTTACGTCAAGAACTCGAAGTAATAGTAATGACTTAAACCCAATACTTTTCCTTCAATCCAACTTTTTTCTCCATCACATTAAATATCTCAAGAAGCAGAAACCCACACATACAGTCAGAGCATTGGTAGTACATTTAACTTGAACCAGCAGGAACACAGACAGGAGAAACACACTATGAGACATATGTGAAAACGTGCTTTTATATCCCAAACTACTACATATATCTGAAACAAATCAATGTTACACTTGCAGTTTTATGCGCCTGAGTTAATCTGAAAGGCTTGTTCAATGCAGATTTAACAAAACAGCATATAAGTGATACACTACCAAAAGCAGAGAGTTTAAAAAGTAACACCAGCAACAAAAAGAAGAATTTACCCACCTCCTCATAGTCCCTGGGACAGAATAATGTGTACTATGTATCAGCAGACCCTAACAGCACCAAGTCAAGACAGACAAGAGGGAACACTCACCGACCATTGTCACGGCCCACGCCCCAGACTCTGATGCTCACGATGGGCTGCGAGTGCAGAACTGTGCGGTCCATGGGGTCAATCAGGTTCAGCATGTCATTTTCCAGTATGAGGTACATGTCTTTGCCCTGCAGTTCCAGATAAAGTACAATTACACAGTACATCACCCTCTCAAACTGGCTGGGCTCAAGGTGTTCTGTCTGAGCTGTTCAGACTAGCTTCATCTTTACTCAAAGTTTTGGGTTGTTCCAAGAGCAAATGAAAAAAACTTCATGTACTTCTGGTGTGAAAAACATCTAAGATGCTATCTTGCTGCTATATTTTTAAACAATCCCAATGACAAAAACCTTTGATGTCTTTTAAATACATCTCATTCAGACCCAAACTACTGAGCTATTCAACAAGTTGTGTTTATCTGCTTTTCAGTAAATTCTTCCAAATATTCGAGAAGCCATGGTCTGTCCTCATAGTAAAACCTTATATCAAAACCTGTACTTTTGAGGCAGAGTTCCTTCCTTCAAAGTGTTTTGTTTGCATAAACTTTAACCAATGGATAACAGGAACAGACAGCAATTTGTATGTGTCTAAAGATTGACTCTTTGAAGAAAGATTAAAGGGGAAAACGACCTGAATGTGAATTCTGCTAGTGACTGCAGAATCTTGGAGCCAGGACTTCTCCCCAATTCTTTTGGCATGTAAGAACAAGGATAATGCTTTTTTCTCTTACAGGAAACAAATTTAAAGATGGTTTTCCTTTTGATGACAACTCACAAATGCTTATCTTCCTTCTCTTGACAGCCTTTGTAATAGGTCTGCCGCCTCTTCTATCACATGTAATATCCCTCTTCTTGGAGGCTGTACACATACTCTTCAGACCATGAGATCCCACTGAAATGATCCTGGACCTATTGCTGAGCAGTAAGACAAGCTCCTGCTGATCAGAAGGTGGGAACTATCAGCTAAATATAGAGTAATTTGTTTTCTGCCTTTTTTGCCAGAATCTATACAAGAACAGAAAGAATGGAAAGGGTCTGAATCCCTGCTGACTAATGTTTCAAAACTGACAATTTCTTCACCTCAGTGACACAGAAACCCTCTTCCTGCTTGGTTACAGTGGCTCAGGTCGTTATGAGCTCTAATTCTGTGTCTGTATAAGAAATACATTTATGTCACTCTGTGAGGACTTTCTGCCACTGTTTGTAGGCAAGGCAGCAAGGGGCAGGCGCTGCCCATCTCCTCTCCCAACCCAAGGTCTCCTAACAGGGATTCCAAGGGAAGCTGTGACACAGCTGGCAGTGCAAGTACCAAGAGGGATGTGCGAGAGGTAAGTGACACCTGGTATGAACAAAGCCAACACAAGCATATTTTGCCTGATGGAAAAAGCACATTTGTGGCTGAGATGTAAGGCTGGATATATAGGCTGCTCCCAGGGAAGCAGAAACAGACACGTCTGTGATAGCCATGCAAAAAGTGGGGCAAACCAGCAGCACTGAGATGGTAGTGGCAGACAGAAAAAGAAACATCACAAAGAAAAAAAGGGAGAAATTCGCTTGGAGGTCAGAAGTAGCAAACAAATTGTGTGAAGAATGCAACCAAGGGTCACAAAGATTGCTTTTTGGATCCATTTTATACTTATATATTTGTTCCAGAAGGAAATCATTACAAGAAGGAAAAATATGTTATTCATGCAAAATACACTGGCATTAGAGTAACAAAATGGAATCCAAATTAGCTGGAAAAAAATTGGAGAATGGGCAGATAAGCAACATAAGTCACAGGAAATTATCCTTGTAATGCTCAGGGGAATCACTCGTCTGCAGCCAGAAGCAATAAATTTTGCTAAATTTTGTTGCCTTATTATACAAAAGCTATTTTAGAGATGAAAGCATTGCATAGGTCAAAAAGAATTTAGACAGGCTAGGAGCTTGAACATAGGCTTTAATGTCTCAGACTGCTGAAGAGCTGCAGAGACCTGATGGTTTGAGATGAGGAAGAGCCATGGAAGGAAAGTGAATAAAGGAAAGAGAGGCTCAATCCCACAGCCTTTTTCCAGAAAAATTCCAACATTCTTCTGGAAATGTTACAGGCTGCAGTACATATAGGTCAATGGCAAGAAGACATCTTTTTCATGTGATATTTTAATGCACAGAAATGTAATTCATGGCCAAAGAGCAACACAAACAGATGAACAGAGCTTTTCTTTATAGATTTTACAGAACAGTAGAAGTTCAAAATTTACAGGTAATTTCATGCAAACAGCATGAAATCCCACATTAAAGCCACTAACAAAGCTTCTGCAGGGTCAGGATTCCACCTGGGGCATGGGAGGTTTTGTGGTTTGTTTTGCAGATTTTTAAATCATGAAAACCTGGGGCTAGTCCTAACCCCAATTTCACTTTCATTACATTCTAGCTCAAGTAAATCTTTAGGCAATCTTAAAACTCCTACATGCAGTCATTTAGCTTCGTAATAGATTCCTGCTATAATTGCTCCATCTGATACATCAGTGATGGAGTACAATTTTTTCAGGTTCCTCTCTAAAACATGCCTCTTCTAATCACTCTCAGAGCCTTACATTGCAGGCAGGAAAATGTGGTTGGAGGTAATGAACTCTTAAAATCAGGAAGATGATTTACTTCAGGAGCCATCTATTGAAGCACAGTTTCTCTATTGTTTTGTCAGGCTGATTTTTTTTTTTTTAAGGATTCCACTCTTAATTTAAACATCTATTCAAGAGGACCAACATTTTCACCAGCTTGGCTTGAAAATCTGCTAGAGTTTCCAAGAAAGAACAAGGGGACTGACAGAGAGAAATACAAAACTATGTGCACATTAACTCTTATATAATCAGAGTTCAAAGTAATCAATATATTTCAAGTTGATCAAAGTGTTGAAAAATGACTAAGATTACACACATATACAGATATTTGGGTTTTTTTCTCTCCTAGGGCAAGCAGTAAGCCCAAAATCTAAAACTGATACCTATCTAATTGTTTGTCTAGATATATTATCTAAATAAAACCGTTTCCAGGTCTAGGAAAGAAAGAAAGGAAAACATTATTATTTTGTTCATTTATAAGTACAATATATTTTTCTTACATATAAAAATTCTTCTGAAATTATTTTAAATAGATAGAACACTATAAATGTGTTCCTTTAAACATAATTTCAACTTTTAAAGGCACTTTCTCCCAGTTGTTCCCCTGTAGCATCTTGGCATTGCTGTGGTCATAGTCAGGATGGTGGACTCAAGCCATAGACTGGAACAATAACTTGGGAGACTGAATGCTATTTTTCCTGAATTTTTTCCTGAAATATAGACAAGTCTTTCTTTGGATTTCTTTTTTGTTTGGCAATCCCATTTTTCTTAGATTGCACAAGGAAAAGTTGCAACATTCACTTTTGTGTTCAAATCTTGTGTGGCCAATCCACATTAGCGCAGCCCTTTGGAAAATATGTCAGGAGAGAGGTAGAAAATAAGATTTGGCAGAAGTTTAAGCTGTTCCATGAACAGTCAAATAACAAAGACTTTTTACTGAAGCTTTGTCTCCTGCGCCTTCTGTATGTCCCACCTTTTCCCTTCTTGTTTCACTTAGTGACCCTCAACATCTTCCACTTCCTCACCTGTCCCCAGCACACCTGTTTTCCTCATCACAAAACCCAAGGCTCCCTTCAGTTTTCCCCAAGTTCCCACAGTGTTATCCTCTCCTTGCTGCCAACTCAGAAAGAAGCACAGAGCAACCATGGCTCAGTCTACGAAGGCACACTGACCCTTCAGTAAACCAAGAAAGAGGAAATCTGAGTTCTTTTCCCCTCAGTGTGTGGGCATCTTTCATCCTTCAAAATTGGATGACACTGGTGCAGAGACTCAAGAGTTATTGGAGAGGAGCCAACAGACAGACTGATGACATATAATTAATTTCTTTCTGAAACACTGCTAAAATAATCATCGTAAGATAAACCATCTGTCCATCAGTTCCAATCTTCTCATACATTTCAGAACTACAACCCTGCCAGTGTGGGTTTCCTTAAAGCCCTTTGTCATTGTGAAACCTTTGAAAATGCTTTGAAAATGCTGTTATAAATCCTCACTTTCAGACCCATGGTCAAGAGGAAGACTTACACTGAATTTCAATGGTTTGGCCTTTGAGTCTCCAACAATGCCATTGCACAGGTGTGTACTAGCACAGATGAAACACAAAAGTGACCTCTTTGTGGCATCTGCTGTCCTGAGCAGTTTGGAACAAAAAAGGCAACATTTTCCCTGAACCCTTTTATGTATTTAGCAGTGCCAGGCTAAAGTAGTGAAATCACAAACACAGAACATGGATGTAGTTGTCTACAGAATTGTTTCTTGGAGATGTTTTATGAAGCAAGAGGGACGTTCCAAGAGGAGAATTCACACTGTTCTTACCTCTCCCCATATGCCAACAGTGTCTCTGATGTCATTTTTACAGTAAGAGAGCTGTCTGATGCAATTGTTCACAGCAACACTGCTCTTTCCAGGAGCCAGATCTTCTTCTGCCATTTCTACCCAGCCCAGAGATCGCACAGCGAAGCACTAAAAATAAACCAAAAACAGCTGTCATACAACAGCAACTAGGCAGTTAGGGTTAATGGTCTCCATCTGGAATGGAAAAAAAAATAAGACCCTGTAGATGGGCTTATGCTCAAAGATAAGTAAATGAAAATATAATTTGTTGTGGCAGTTTGGGAAGTTCAAGAACCAGTTAGTGACTAGGCATGAAAATTGGCATGAATGGCAAAGTGAAAACACTCAAAGAACAAAAGAGAATGCATGACTTGGTGTAAAAGGTGTCTGTGGAGGTAACACTAATGTCTTCCAATAAAATAATTTTGTTAACATAAAGGAGGAAGCAAGAGAGCAGTAAATATTAGGACGCACACAAATATAAAAACAATAAAGGAAAAAGCACAACTAATTATAGATTGAAATTTTGTAGAATTGTAGAATTGAAATTTTAGCTAGAATCTGGAGCTCTAACTGAAAAGAAAGAAAACACAACTGAATTATGTCTCTTGTGAGATATCCACTGTCTGGCTTTTAACCAGAAAATTACACTTTTTTGTGGATTACAGCAATCACTTCAATAGTGAGTTTACCTATGGTAGCAAACAATAACAAATTCAGAGCTAAGAAGAAGGTAAGCTATCATAAGAGGAAAGTTGGCTTTTTTGAGAAGAAACTCAAAATAACCTTTAAAATAAAGGTTTTATTTTAAAGGATTTAAAAATAATTTTTTTTAGCAGGAAGATTACTCAGCTGGCAGAACAAGCCAAGGCAACATTATTTTGCACATATGGTACTTTCTGCAAACAAAACAAAATGGAAGAAATTGAATGACACCATCTCTACCCTACATCTACAAAGGTAGAGAATAAAAAATGTTAATTCTGAAAAACCAACAAAACCTGCTCATTTGCTCTCAGGCATTATGGTGGGAGAAATACAGATCTCACACAAAGTCAATAGGAGTTTGTCTACAAGACCAAGGCTTCTTCCAGAGAACATTACAGGTGTTACACTCTGAACTACAGTGCACTGTCAGCCATGGGCACAGCAGGCTGACTGCTGTACCTCCTGGCCAGACACAACAAATGCTTTAGATGGTCCTCAAAGGTTCAGCAAGAGCAGACCAA
This sequence comes from Sylvia atricapilla, assembly GCF_009819655.1. Taxonomy (NCBI): domain Eukaryota; kingdom Metazoa; phylum Chordata; class Aves; order Passeriformes; family Sylviidae; genus Sylvia; species Sylvia atricapilla. The sequence goes on along the minus strand of NC_089143.1, from coordinate 9,532,434 downwards.
CATTCATGGTTGAGCAGTGCTGCCTGGTGCCACACAGCCTTCTCTGCTGTCAGCAGCATCCTGCAGGTCCTTGGGAAAGCAGACAATGATCCTGGGAGCTGCTGGAAGGAAGGAAAGCAGCTCCTGGTGACTGCTGGGAGCCCTGCTGCCTCCAGCAGCACACTGCCACACAGCCCAGGAGCTGCAACAGCAGGCCCATGCTGCAGTTACCAATCCTTCTTCTTAAGATGCAACAAATAAATCAGCTTCAGAGCTCAAAAGGCGAATATTCACTTGCCACCTACTAAAATCTGCTGTGAAGTCAGAGCTCACCATCACTGGTGTGCCATTTGGGAACAACTGCCCTCAAAAAACTCCCCACCCCAAAACACCAAGGTATTTTCAATATGCATGATATGTCAACTTTGGCAAACAAAGGGAAGAATAAAATTCACCAGTGGATAAAAAGATTAATGAGTTTTTTCCCTTCCTTTAAAATTTCTCTCTTCCTTCAGACTTCTTTGAGTTTGCACAATGCATTCACCCAGGCTCACTCCACCAAGCAGGAAAACCAGCCTAAGAGCCTACTTCCTGTACCTCTGGCACCCACCCCAATGATGCATCTCATCTCAGGTATCAGACAGCAAACACACTCTGCAATTGCATAAAACCCTTTAATTAATGAGTGTAGGTAAAAAAAAAAATTAAAGCCTTTCACGCCTCCAGGTTTTTTGTGGATTTTTTTTTTTAACAAACAAGGGAATCATGATGAAAATTCTCCCACATTGCTGCTTCCTGAACCCAGCTCTGCTGGAAACCCACGAAAGTGCTGACTTTCCATTCTAAAGGGCCAAAAAGGAGAAGATGAAAGAGGAGGAAAAGGAGGGGTCAATACTCAGGAGTGCTCTTCACTTCAGGGCTACACAAGATACTTAAAAAAACATTTTTTAGCAATTATTAAGGTGGTCTCATCTTAAGATTTGTTTCAGGCACATTAGATGCTCATGAATCATGCTAAAAGTGCTACTATACCCACTGGAGTATTAAATATTTATCTTTGCAAGCTTTAAAAATACTGATTTTTACTGTACCAGAAGAAGGAGTTTCTACAAGTATTTATTTAAATATTAAAGTGAATAGCAGAATACTAGCAGAGAGAAATATTTTCTAAATCATAAGAGACGGGGAGAACTACATATATATAATAAGCATACTGTTTCCTTGTTGCTCTTCACATCTCAATCACATCTGCAATTTGTTAGCTGCTTTCTGAACACAAGGATAAATACAGAATCACAGAATGCTTTGGGTTGGAAGGGACCTTAAAGATTGTCTAGTTCCAATCCTCCTGCTATGGGCAGGCACACCTTTCACCAGACCAGACTGCTCAGATCCAACCTATACAGTCCTTGCACTGAACAGAGTGTATCTTAAAAGGGACATAAAATGATGAAAGACTATCTATTCAACTTGACAGTAGGGCAGTGTGTATCTTAAAAGGGACATAAAATGATGAAAGACTATCTATTCAACTTGACAGTAGGGCAGTAGGTAAATCTCTTACTAGTAAAGATGGTGAACTGCTTTGCCTTTTTTTGGTGTTTTTTTCCTGGCCTTTTTTTATTCAAGGTTTGAAATTCTCTGGTGGTAGCATCCACTGTATTTATGCAGCCCACTGTCAAGACAGTACAGTGAGCTGATTGCAACACTCCTCTCTACCCCACACATTGCCCTCCATGGGAAGGACCTGGCTTCCTTCCCTACTTCTATTTTCTCTTGGCACTTCCAAGTGAGGTAGACATGAGAAAGCCCTTGGCTTCTGGCACCTGACAAATTTTTGTGCATTTCACGAGAAGCCCTTACCATAATCCGAACAAAGTGCTTCAGAAAACAAACCCATTTCCCAAAAACTCACTGCAAATAAAAACCTCTCAATAAACCCTAAAAAGACTCAACATTCTACTCACAAAGCAATGCATGTACCTCAGTATATATATATAAAAGTAACTTTCTTCCACTCAAAATACACCTGAAGACTGAAAACTTTGGACTTTGTGGTGAAGTGAATACATGTGCTGATGTGGCTCAGCAGACACAGTTGACCTTCACGTAGATTTTCAGAACTAGAAAACAGGACAACCCAGTAATGTGTGACACCTACCAGGGTCCACTCAGTGTCAGTATAACAAAGTACATAAACACACACCTGTGGAGTGGGAGAGTCTGAGCATGCATGTCTGTCTTCTCTGCATATTGCCAGCAGCTGGATTGTAAGAAATCCACCTTGTGCTTTATTGTTGGTTGCTTTTTACCTCGTTCCTTATTTTGACTTAGAGATTCACTTCTCTTTAAAACAAAACAGTGCAAAACACAGCAGAAACAAACCATCTAGTGTCTCCAGTCAGATATGACCTAATTTTTAGACCATGGCTGGCTGAGTTAGGTGTGACAGCAGAATTGCTTGGTACTCACAAACACATTAACACAGCATCATGGTTCCCTGCCTCTCACCAATGATACTGACAAGCCAAGAGACAAAGTATTTCCTTTGACCCCAAAAAGCTTTGATGATGCACTCTGTTGTCTTCTGGAACTAACACCTAGAAGCAAACCAAGCCAAGCTAAAAAACAGAGTGTAGCTTTTTTTTTCCTTCATTAAGGGTCTATGAGCTCAGTAAAACCATCATTCCTGCCAATGCTAGTTTGTTATGCATCTCTACTTGAGGCTTGGAGATAATTAGTGGCAATTAATAATTACTGGCCTGTCATAATTTCAAAGTAATCCCAATGCCAACTTTTGTCTTATGGTAGTCTATCTAACTTATTTTCTCTCTTAGAGAAGGTTTTCTGTGCCTGATCAGGCTGTCTGCTTTTCCCCAGACTCTTTTCAAGAGCTGGCAAAGAAAAACAGGTTTGAAGAAAAACATAATAAATTGATAAATACAGCAGGTTGAAAGATACTTAGGAATTGTATACTGTGCAAACATTGCTATTTGGGATTGGGAAGATCAAAGATACTACCACAAATATTGTGTGGCTGAGAGAAGCGAATGTAAAAATGTCCCTTAAACCACAGTAAGTCAATAATCTTGTATTTTTATCTTGACTAGAGAATTCATATTTCCTGCCTGGCTACACAGGACATTGTGCAAAGAAATTACACAGAGGAAAAAAAAAATCCATCTTATCACACACTAGTCCATGAAAAGACAGGTGAACAAAAACGAAAGCAAAGGTATTCTGGCTGGTTTTACAGTTCTGGGGAACCTATGTTTAAATAGTTGCAAATCCAATTAAGGTTTCGGGGTTAATAATCTGTAATCTAAGAACCAAACTCATAAATACCGTCATCTGTACTCTGTACAGAGCTGTAAACCTCTCTTGCAGCGCAGTTCTGATCAAAAACATTGCCTAAAGCTGAGAAACTTTAGGATTTAAGAAATGAACAAATGAACAAAGGACAGATCACACTTCTGCTCTTTGGCATTGCAAACCCTTCACCACAGGGCAGGGTTCTGCTCTGCAGCAGCTTTTCCAAGTGGAACTCTGGAAGGAGCTTTGGCAGGGACACAGAACTGTGATAATGTTCTAACCATAAGCAAATGCACACTCTAGCTGTTGCCTCATGCAGTGCTAAGCATGTAGCATTAAAGAAAATAAATATGATAATTATGAAAAACAAAGCAAATACAATCCCCTACTAAAAAGAGGACAAGAGATCAAGTGCACATGACTGATGGCAAAATAGTATTGGAAACTAGATAGATCATAAAAGTGTGCATAGAAAAGACCCCACTCTTGGGTGAAAATGAATTAGACCATCAGTTTGAGAATTGTAATAAGTCAGCTGAGACTCCATTATCTTCATGCAGGGAAAAGCCAAATCTTTATTTTCACAACTCATTTTATACAGTTTTTACAGACCTGCAACTTTAATTGGCTAATAGCTTTCTTGCCACTTACTCTATTGGTTAGTAAGAGGTATTTTACTTGTCCATCAAATCTCTCTATTCTTGTATTGTTTACATATTTTTTTTACTGATTCTCATGGGACAAATCCCTTGTTATTACAGGTGCACTTGTTTTTCAACCCAAGAATAGGTTGTAATGCTAACGAGTTTTCATACCACAACTGTTTTTGCATGGGAACTTGCAAATTGCTTAACTACACTTAGAAGAGTTGTAGACCAGCTATTAATTTAATAGAGCACGCCTGATTTTATGAGGCATTTCTTTTATAATTCTTCAACCTGTTGTGACAGAGAACAACAAACTAATGTACATTACAAGGCCACAGATAGATTGCTTTTCATATAACACAGCTGTTGGCAGCCACTATAAACACATCTGTATTAAGAGTATGTTTGCATTGATGCTTTAAATCTGTGCTACTTATTTCTTCTCTTACTTCCAAACTCACAGGACTGCTTGGTTCTGAGCAGTTTCCCTTTGTTTCCTTTTATATTTTTTCTTTTTAAAGGTTATATCTGCTTGCAGACATATGTAAATCACTACAATTCTTACTAAGGCCTTTTATCACAGACCACTGAGCAGGTTTGTGCCTGAGACACAGCATGTAGGTCACATAATTAACCACTTATTATACAGCCAACATAACCTTCGAAATTTCACTTGCATTTTCTTCGATAGTTAGGAAATTAAAAACCCTATCATTATTTTATGCTTTGGAAGATCAATTATCATAACGTATTAACTTTCTCTTCTGAGGAAGAAGTATGTTCCAGTATATTTGCCTGCTATGTAGCAAGAAAGATTACACTGATTTCAGATAAAAATACTGATCAAAGATAGAGTAACAAGAGAATAAAAAGAACTAATGCAATTAATGAACAAGCACTCTCATTTAATTGACATGAAGAGACTGCAGTGCATCTACTTTCTCAAAGAAATACAGATGTCACATAGAAGTTCTTGGCTACAAAAAATATCAAAATGCCTTATCAAAAACATATTAATAAGTCTTCTCAATATTTCCAGTTTCTGTTGCAGTTCATCTTGTATTACTTAAATCACAGAAAATGCACATGAAATACAAAAATAAGCACAGAAATATTCACGTCACAACAGAATTCAGAAATCACTAATAAGTGCTATTTCAGGCAGATGATTATAAACTAAACTCCCCTTGAATTAAATATGGAGTGTATTTACAAATACCATAAAATAACTTTTATTATAAATTACTTCTTTAAAGGTGGTCAATATCAAATTTTTCTGCTCTCGCAGTCCCTTACTCATTCTCCAAGCCACTACAGTCTCATTTTTTCCAGACCTGCAGACTTCAATGTGTAGGATGACAAAAAGTCCCTCTCTCTTAAGCTCTTGTTTTGAGCTTAATACTTCTGTCTCAGTGGTTCCCCCTGGCTTACAGCCAGAGGTCAAATCTACTCTATCAAGGCAAGAAAATGTTGCAGGAACATCATGCTGGTTCAAGACTTTTTAAAATCCAGTCATCTGAGCAAGAAATAAACTGGACACCACTACTCTCTCCGAACACCCCCTTCTGAAGAAGAAATTAAAATCACATTCTTTTCTCCAGTCTTCTCAGCATGAACAGCTTTTCACTTTAGATGTTTTACAGATAACTTGACTTCAGATCCTAAAGGGATAGGTATATGCACTTTGCTTTGAGCTAAGGCTGGTTTGGGCTTCGTTTTAATGTAGTGAAATAAAACCTGTGCTTCCTCATTTAAGAAAAAGCATATTTTTCACTAGAAACTAATAAAGGATGTACAAATTCAGGTCTATGTTGCAGAGTAACTGAGCTGCTAGGGTAACTCAAGCAGATTTCACTATTCACACACAAACATGACCCCAACAAACACACACATACGCTCTGTCAGTAGAGACAAGCCCTGCAGGAGTTTACAGAGCATAAAAGAACATGTGCATTCATTTCTTTAAAACTAATGCTCTGCACTTGTTAACCTTAACCTTAAATGCTGTGCTTTCCCAGTGTAGGCTCTTCTTCAGGCTGACAGATACAAGTGCTTCTAATGCCACCAGTAGTACTTTATTTAGTACTGTGGTGCATAATTTGAAAAGGAATATCCAAATCTTAAAAATCCCATCAAAATGCACAAAGAAACAAAAACCCCTGAAGAGCTCCCAACCTTTAAGTGAACTCTTGACCTTACGAATCAATGGAGAAAAACCTTCCAGCTTCACTAAAGTCAGAATTTCATGTCTCTTTAGAAGCAACATTATTACAAGTAATTTGATTTCTGCAGAAATTATGTTTACAACGGGATCCAAAGTCAATGAAGTTAAATCACTATTGATCAATTCCCACTTTTCAAAGCAGACTCAGATAAGCATGAATCCAGAGTCCAGAAATCTTGAGCCCTGCTGAACCTCCTACATTTGAGGAGCCATTTACTGTCACACTGTCTCCTCAAAGCACCATGGAGTCATCATCTCCAAACATATGGAATAATGCATAACTGCGCAACATGGCACTATGATGGATGGAACATCTCATGCTTTTACATCTCTTAAGAGGTAAATATTAGCCCTTTTCTCTTGGATGAAATGCAGAAAATTTTGACAAGGAAAACTCATTTCTTTAAAGTGAAATTTAGAAATAGAACTAAAAATAAATAAATAGGCTGGCTAGAGGTATCTAAGTATTGCTCTGTCATTCAACTCAATGTTTGCCTTTAATTGATTTTTAAATGAACTTCCTCCAAAAATGCACCTTTCAGCTAATCCACAACAGACAAATAACTCACCAAGTTTGTATCATGCTGGTTTCAAAACATGTATGTGCAATACATAACATAAATAAATATGCATCTCTTTATATACACATAAATACAAACAGCACTTTTTTCCATTAAAAATCTATGCTATGGTATGGCAAGCACTGTAACATTTCAAACCAGAACAAGCTATTTCCCTGAGCTGCCCTAAACTGGCAAGGTAATGTAAATAATTAAAGAGAAATATAAAAATATCTGTCAGTTCATTTTGTAGCAATACAATGAACAGACATTCAAGAGGCAATTCACAATCAACAGGCCATTCTATAGCTGAAGCTGACAGAGGCTGCATAGATTGCTTTGGAGGTGAAATAGTTGGTCTCAAGTGGTGAGTATGAAGGGTGTGATTACCTCTGCACTGTACTAGCAGAGATGCTGGTGAGCTGACAGTGAGGTCTGCCAGCAATATCAGCCCAGGCTGTGCTGAGCTGAGAGCTGCTTGCTGACAGAATCCATTGGTCTGCAGAACAGCCACAGAAACTTTTTGCTTGTGGCACATGAGTGTGATGAGCTGCTGCTTCTCCCATTTAATCATTTCTGTCCATTCTGTCCATTCCTGAGGCTTCCTTCAACAATCACACGTAGAGTATTGCTGGCCTATGAAAAGTTTACTGTGTTGCACAGTAATAAATTGTGATTTAAAGCTACTAAAATAAGCAACATTAAATTGTAAGAAAGTGAAGATTCTTAAAAAATAATAAATTTTGCTTAGATCAGCAGCCTGGGGCTTTCTGTGTGTTCTACTGAACCACCACAGTTTGTTATATGGTTGTACACAGCAAGATGCTGTACACAGACTCCAGCCAAGAAAAACTGGACTGTGCAGCTCCATGAGAAAAGTACTGAAGATGCCACTGGCACTTTGACCTAGTGAAGCAACAGGAACTACCACCATGGAAGAAACAACATCATTTAAAAAAACCCAAAAAACAAACAAACAAACAAAAAACTGAATTAAAAAATAGGTATATTCATATTTTCTCAAACATAGCCAGCACTTCCTAGGATCCCATGCCTGAGAGGCCACAGCAGCACATGGGGTGTCCCACAGTTGCAATTCCAGAGGCAAGGCTGCCTCCAGTGTCACCTCACCTGACTGGCAACCAGGGAAGCTGCCTCTCCACAAGGACAGTGGGCACTGGTGTGCACCTAAACTGCCCACACAACCTGACCACTTATGGCAAAGGCTGTGATTGTTCCAAGGGCAAAGCACAACCCACACAGCTCCCATCTGCATCATTATTTGGCATCTGTGTTCTCACCACCCCAACAGTAATTCCTGGTCAACACAGCTGTGGCAGACACAGCCACTGTCAATATTGGAACTTTACTGGCCATGAAAATATTTTGTTTTGATTTGAAACAAAGGTGTGCCTATGATTTATCTTCTTTTTTCCCAGTCCTGTAGAAATCTCACAGCCCAGTGCAAACCTTCTGTACAATGTATCTTAACAAAACAAATCCCAAACTCAAGACCTAATTCTTACATTACAAACCTGGAAAAATAATGGTAAATATCCAAGCAGCTTCCATTCTCCTTCACATGAGGAATGGCTTTGTGATGTGTTTTTCTAAGGGAGACTACAAGTAAAATCTCTCCTCTACATGCCTCCCACTGTTCAGGTACTCATGTCCTGATTGTGCTGTTAGGTTCACAGCTAATTAGATCCCAGAGATATATGGGATTCCCAGGAATAAAAGACATGTAATATTTTGAAGGCTCTCATTATAATCTTGAATGGCTTGAGAAATTAAGCTACATTATCCCAGATATTTATATTTTACATGTGATACAACAAAAACCACACTATAACTCTGTTTGCCCTTAAAAAGTAAATCCATGAGTTTTGGGAAAATGCTACATCTTCCTCTGCCCTGAACTCATCTTCATATTTGATTAAACAAGACTCCATTTAGGAACAAGGTGGAAGTAAATATCCTCTAGATGGAAATCTGTATTATGATATACATCACATCACAATATTAGCAGTTTTTACCTAATGACACAACAGATGTCAATAGCAATAACTATCATGCACAGAGATAAATAAGCAAACACATTGTCTGAAAGGTCTAATACACTACATGAAAGAGACTATGTAAAAAAATAAATCTTTGAGGATATGTGCTTTAGTGCTTTATTCGGCTATTTCTAAAATGGCTTTTGAAGCAGAACATTTTCAAGCACCTGCATCATTTACCTGCAGCATCTCTAGAGATGGGAGGTTGCCAAATTCAGAAATAACGAGATAGTTTAGAAACAGCCACCCCATCACTCACCATTGCTACCCAGGAGCTGCAAAGGTGGAATGGTGAATTACACTTCAATCAGTTTGTCAGTAAGACTAGTCATGGCAGAAAAAACCCCCACAAAAACCACTTTAGAATAAACTTGAAATTAATACATGGATTTATATATTGCAATTCCCTTTTAAGAGTAAAGGAATGGGTACAAGATTTCTTCTAGTGCTATTTCCTAAGGAATGAAAACAAAAGATTGTTTTGAAAGAAATAAATCCCTAATCCAAAACCAAGCCAAAATACCACTTTAGAAGAAAAACTGTTGAAGATACCCTATTTCTCCTTTATATTTAATCTACTTTCCTAAAGAGACTTCAGATGGAATAAACTCCTCAAATTTAATTAATTGAAATTCATTGAATCGAGGCTTTCTGCAGCATTTTGTGAGCTCATGAGAAGACTGTAATGCAGCCTGAGGTGTACTGCTGGAAACTGCTGAATACTCCCTGCTTGCACCAAGAATTCTAGAAACTACTCTGACTGTATGAAAAGAATCATTTCTTGGGATTGCTGGAAATGGCAAAAGCTCCTCTCAGATTAAATTCATGTCCATCCCCAAGGATACATGGTGATTATTTACACATGATCCTGTGTCTAGGCAATCCTGTATTTGCTTTTGGAAAAGACCAGAAAGAAGCAAATATACAATGCCTCCAAAACACATACACATGCTTCCATAATAAGAAAAAGCAGCCAAGATATGGATATTAAATCTCTGGGGAACACACAGTATTTTGTAAAATTATTTTGACAGTGCTTAGATGATTATTTTGATTTACAGGCCACTTTCACAACAGTCACAAGGTCAGCTTATCAAAGGCCATCTGCTTAAACCCTAAAGCTCAGGTAAGCCATAGAAATTCATTGCCAACTCACTTTCCATGTCTCTAAGTGTATTTCCATTCACCTACAAGTAAATCACTAAATTTAAATACCTGTTATCAATATCTCCTGATGCTCTCTCTCTTAGATACAGTCTCATTCTTTTCCTTTGAGATCCAGAGCATTTACTAATTTCTAAAGTAGGAAAGAATCTCTTGGAGTAAGTGCCTAGGATTTCCACAGGTTTAAATACATTCTTCCCATTCTTAGACAACAGTACATAGTTAAAACTGCTCTAAAATGGTGATGCTCAAAAAGTGAAGCTTTGCTGAGCAGACTAATATGGATAGGGAATTTGAAAATCTGTGCTTGAAGACAAAAGGAGAGAATAAAGGAATGTCCAAATGTCAGGCCAAACAGGCCAATCTGGAAAAGATTTTAGAGAAAATCAGTCACATGGGCTTTCCATTGTACATCCATTCCTAGGTACAGTGACAGGATTTCCAGGAGGATCCATTTCTATATATGGACATAAGAAAAAAATTAGCACCTTTAGCACGTTTTTAGAGACATTGTATTTTATAACAATGAAGAAAAAGACAACCCAGAAAAAAATTTATAGTCTGGGATTGGTGAAAGCATCTTTTGCCTTCCTTGAAACTCAATTAGGAAGGCACACATTGCTCTATAAATTAACCAGGAAGGTTACAATCTGTCTCCTGGGAAGCACCAATTCAAAACTCATTTCTGGGTGTGCATGTTTCACATACAGAATTAGGATCCTCATCAAGCACGATGAGCCATCCCTTCAAGAAATTTCTACCGAAAGAAATTACTGGAATCAAGAAGCTGGATGTAATAATTCTCCTCTTCCCACTTCTCCTTTATGACCTTCTGCAGATAATCTGACTGAGACACCACGGATATGAAACTATGAACTGCATCTCAAGCACATGATACAAAGAGAAACGTTTGTTCTTTACTGACAGTTATGAATGCTTGAATGTGTTGCTGCATAAGTCGCTTTTCTTACAACAATTACATGAATTATATTCCATGCTTTTCCCAAAACAGGCATTTTTGTGGTGCTTCTATCTTTGCAGAAGTTAACCGGGGCAAGACAACTACTGCAGTTTTCCACAAGGTGGCACGATTCCCTTTGTGAAATACAGCACCACACATCCCATACGGAAGCTGTTTTTTCCACAAATGTACTGCCCGCTGTCATGAATAGCTTCAAGATCTCTAATGTACCTCTAGCAAAGGTCATTTTAACAAATTCTTTATAGTTTATTGATAGATATTGATAGATAGTTTATTGAGTTAAAAAAAACCCTCCTTCTCTTGTGATGAAATGAAGTAAAAGTATTCATCTGTGCTTGCTGCCACACAAAAGCAAGCTTCAATCAAAGATAGTTAAGGCACATAATATGGCAGGGGAGAGCCTAAAGGGGTAAAAATATCTGATTTTTCCAAGTCATCAATTTCAAATGCTATCAGAATTCTTTCAAGTTCTCAATATTTGGGGTAAAATGGACTAGCAAGGAATCTATACCTACCACATACCCTTCCCATCCATGTGAGAAATAAAGATCCCAGAGCATTTTCCACAGGTGAAGATTTTCCCTGCTGGTTTTGGACCACTTCCCATTCCTGTGACATACGTGCCCTGTCCTTGGGGCAGAGGCAGATGCACTGGGCAGCTCTGCCCTCAGCCTCTGCTGCTGGAAATCAAATACCATAAGGCTCATCATGAAAGGAACAACTCTATCATCCTCAGGACTGGAACTTAATGCTCTTCACACCTTCAAATCCTTTTACTGTGCTCAGAATTTAGTGCTTGTCATTGTAATGAGCACAGCTGAAAGTCTTGCTTTTAAACTACCAGCGGGCCAAGCAAAGTACAACTATTTACATCTGATTTAAATATCACAAGCAAAATAATCAAGATGACAAAGAAAATTTAGTTCCCTGATCGGTGTGTTTTCTCTCTTAAAATATATCATTAATGCTATTAAAATTATCAGCTCTGTTGCATACATATTTGTTCCTGCAAATAAGTAGCTTCTGATCCTGTCAGTTTCTGCAGCTGTATGGCACAGGCAAAATACTTATTTAAATTACTTGGATTTTCAATTACAGAGAATCATATACACTAAACAATAACAAGGCAAAATTATCAGCAAGACAAATCTGGAGATAGATAGGCAAGCATTCAAAACTTTCTGCTGCTCCTTCCTCCTCAAAACCCTTAGATTACAATAGTAAAAACCTTGATTTAATTATGGGGCTTAATCTCATAGTCTAATTTTTCTTTTTGAACTGCACCCTCAAAGTAGGTTGCAATCTCTCTTCCAAAATATGAAGTTTCTTGTTCTAAAAAGGTAACCTCCTTGTTAGTAGGTTTAAGTTGAAGCAGACATATAAAAGAGTACTTTAAAAAGCGACAAACTTGAAAATAAAGAGCAAATTCTATCACTGAATGGCCTGGAAGCTACCCAAAGAGAATAAAAAAACAGAGCCCTCTCTCGCACAGACACTCACTTAGTTGTGCAAGAGGACAATTATTACAGTTGGACAGTAGAATCTTGAGCTCTAAAATCCAATTTCCCAGCTTATGTGATTTTAAAATAAGTCACACTTTCCTGACCCAACTGAATGAAGCTTTAGATCTGCAAATTCCTTTGATGGAATTAGTCTTGCATGGTCAATCCACATTGTGCCAAGACGAGGGGTACACTGAATTTCAAAACTTTAGGAGACATTCTGCACCTTGCAAGTTTATGCTTACAAAGTGCTAGATTTTTAATTGCTCTGTCATTGTGGATCTTCATACAGACCTTGGCTTCTGGATCACTGTTGATGCTGCAAGAATCGTCATCATCAGATTGTGGACCATTTCTGTGACATAGGAAAAGAAAATAAAAGACAAAATCAGTCTTAAAATCATATGAAAATTACAGCACAGCACAACACAGAAGGGAGTTGGTCATTTCACTGAGACTTCTGAAGTCACTGTACCTGAGCTTCAAAGAGGCATAGCGTAATGTTGCTCCTTCAAACTCTTTCAGACTTGGGTCTGGGTTCACAGTGGCTGCATGCAGGTCCTAGAGATAGAGGCAGTGCTATTAGTATAGTTTTAACACTATTACAGTAGTATTAACTACACCATCGTGTTATTTCTTATCTCAAAGGGAAATTAAATCCTCCCTGCAAAGAAGCGATAGTATTTCTGGCTGAAGTTGAAAAGAGGCATGCATATATATATTTATATATTTCTCAAGCTGCATTTCATTCAGTGCAGGCATCTTATTTGTTATATCATGGCAGTTGCCCTGCTAGTTTAGCTTGAATCCATTCCAAGTGGAAAGATCAGAAGAGGCAGCATGTTTGTGAGCTAGACTTCCCTAGCAGTACCCCCACTCACTTTGGCCTAGGTTATGAATGACATTCATGGAAAAATAAAGAGGGAAAACAGCCACTGCCATGCAAAAAAACAAGGGTAATAGTAGTAAAGGTTCTAAAATCTGACAATATACTTGCCTTCCAAATGTCACTATTAATCTTTCCCCCATTCAGTACAGCAAAATCACTCCATGGCTGTTTCTAGACACATAATTATTCACACAGGAAGAAGCACATTGATAAAAAAAAAAAAAAAAAAAAAAAGAAGAGAAAAAAAAAAGAAAGAAAGAAAAGAAAAAGAAAAAAAAAACACAAGACACTGTTGTTAGCATTGATATTTACAGGATGGGTTAGGGAACAGATCACCTCAAACTTCAACTACTTACTCCACTATACCATGGCATTTGGAGGAAAGGGGAGAGAAGACATGCCTCTAACAGTTACTTACCAAAACAAATGATTAAAACAAGGCAAGTTAATATAAATTAGGAACAGACAATGAAATTACTCCTTAACTATGATCTTAAAAGCAAGCAAAATGAATCTGAATATGAATGTTGGCCACAGCTGCTACAGCCTTTCATCAACAGCAATTAAGGGGAAACATTAGGATTTCCATTTGATTGGCACTTTTGTTAAAAGACCCTGATGGTACTGGAACTAGAAATACTGAAACACAAAAAATATATACAAAGGTAAGATACATACAAGGTAAAAATCAAATCTTTCTAGAGAGAAAGCACAAGAAAAGGGCAAGGAAGGGAAGGAGGATTAGTAAGGAGTGCAGAGATTTCTTGTGGAAAAAGTAGTTTTGAAAAGTCTAGCAGCTTTTTTGAAAAACAACCCCAAACCAAACAAAGCGCCCACCCTCTCATCGTCCATTCAAGTTTCTCAAAAATTTTCAGAGGTGTTCAGTGGTTCAGTCAAGCAAGTAGCAGTGTGTTTAGCACTAAGCAACCTGAGGTTCAGGCTTTTCTAGTGCCTCTCTCCTCTGTCTCACCAAGAGAGAATTCCCACAGTCCTCAGTGCAAGCCAGGAGATTTGATTGCTGGGAGACCCAGAGCCACCTCTTTATAGCTTCACCAAATAAAGAGATGCAGAAATTAATTCCCTTTCTAAGATGAGCTCTGCTGGTCTGTGCAGCTCAGCCCCAAGGTGAAGTGGTACCCATTGATATGGCCCAATTGCATTAAATCTGCAGGATGGACTTCTCACCCCAGAAGCATTCTCAGTATATCCCCACTGGAGGAATTATTTTGTGGGAAGCAACTCCCAGGAGTAAGCTTTTCCTAATGTGCCTTTGAACTAATTGAGGTGTTATCTTTTCCTCCCAAGTCTCTTCTCTTTAATTACTAGCTCTTAGTGGTTATGTTGCCTACAGAAGAACTTCTACAGCTGTTCAAGACCTGGGATGAGTTAGGCTATGAGAAGAACACATCCACCATCACCAAATTCTGCTATGATCTCAAAGGAGCTCTTACTGAAAGTTAAGCACGACAGCCTTTTCTCTGCACAGGAAATGGGAAAGAGGCAGCAAAGTTTCTAAAATTTGAAAAAGAATGTTACAAAAGACAAGGTTTCAAAAAGGAAGTAATTTGTCAACACACAAGAGAAAAGAGGGATCTAAAACTAAGTCAAATTTAAACAGCTATGCAAAACCAAAACACATTTTCATGCTTTTGAGGGGGAGGAAGGGAAAGAATGCTACAGGTTATTCATATTTAGCATTTATTAGCATTTTTGTCAAATCAGCAGGATTTTTGCATAATGCTTAGCCCGTAATTGCTTTGGATTGAAGTTTACTATTCTCTTGTGAAAAAAATTGCCTTGCACTTCATGTAAAAGTAAGACATTTTCACATTATTTTCCTTTTTAAAACATTTTGCCATTTCTATGCATGACAGCATCATTCCTCCCTACCCTTTTTTTTTTTCTGTTCAACAGTAATAACTGTTTTTCTTTATGATAAATATCCAGAGTAAGCTACAACATAAAAATGGCTGACTTGATCTGTTCTTTGTTGACTGCCCTCAGCTGTGAGCCACATTCTACCAAATGAAGCAAAGCTTCTGTATATTTCATTATTTAAGAGACAGGGACACAATAAAATAAAATGAAGAAAAAAAAAAAAGGAGGAAACAAGACAAAGGGTAAAAAGGTGTTATTCTGGGGCGGGTGGGAGGGGGAAATGGTGTTTCTAAATGTTTGTTTGACAAATTCATAACCTGAAAGAGCCCAAATAATTTCATTTCAAGACTGGCACACGATGCTTTACAGACAAATGTGGCTTAGATACAGGTTTTTTATGGAGTTATGGAAGCCAATTGGTTCAGATATGAAATGCTACCCATGCCAGTCTTCAATCCTGGATTATACTGTTTCACCTGCCTAAAACCTCTGTCTCTCCCAACCTTTTCAGAATGAACAACACAAGTCCAGCATGGGGGAACGAGCTAAACCAGCCCTCTCAAAACACATTATCTTGAAGCACAGGCTTCCATTAGCAATGAGGGAACCAACAGAGTACACAGCTCACATGGGCCCAGCTTGGAGGAGGAAATTCTCCACAAGAGATGCTGCCAGTGGTAGTGCTGGGATAAAGGTATTTGGGAGCCCCTAGTCTAGACTGAATTCCCAATCTTCTGTGAAGTGTCAGATTGACCTTATCACTGACATCTGTATTACCCTTTCCCAAGGAGAAGCACTTGGGTGTGCAGCAGTGCAGTTAACAGGAACAGAAACAAATACTGCCTGCCAGTGACTTGGAGATGATCCAGTGCTGGCATGTACCAACTGCAGAGAGACTAAAACCCAAAAATTCATGATAGCTGACACTGTCAAATTATTTCATCGCCCCTATCTCTTAAAGACTTATTTCTCTCTGACTGCTCTGCACTGGGGTTCTGTAAGGATTCTTCCTTCACTTCCTTTAAACAAAGCTTGGCATCTGCGGTTTCAAGAAACACAAGACTTTTCCTAACAGTTCTCACTATAATTCCAGCTACGCCTGGAGCCTCTGAAGCTGTTTCAGTATTTGGAAGTGGACAAAATCCTGAGCCCAATTCATGCTCTTGTTTTGAACTCCAATACTGTAAGTCTGGTGGTATTGTATTGGAACTCAGTCAAAAGGCCAGTACTGCTTCAACAACACCAGGATGCTTATCAATGAATGCAGAAACTGACAAAAAGCAAATGCTTTTTGCCTATATCTACAAGTAAAATAATTACATGACATCATACTAATACAAATTTTGGGGATGTGCTTATTTTCTGTATCACCCTTTACACCACAGTGTATGATCCTGGTGCTGCCAGAGAATTGTCTATGCATAAATCCTTGCTGGAACAAATTCCTTGCTGAATTAGAACTGCCATTTCAAAACTCAGGTGAGCTCACGATGTACTCACATACATGTATGTCTTACTTAATACATCCATACTGTATTAAAATCTATATTACTATAATTAATACATTTTGTACTCTTGTGATGCTGCTGAGAATGAATGACTATTATTCATAATTACAAACTATATTTCATTTTAAGCAGAGAGAATCAGAAAGGTTAAAAATACATGTAATACATTACCAGCAGGTCTGAAATTTTAACTGTAAAGACACTTTAAACAGAAGTAGAAAAATATTTCAAATGAAAATATGCCATTTTTCCTCTGCAGTTTACCAATCATATTGATTTCTGAGTTTTTGTAAAAACATCTATAATTTACTAATTAATGTCCCATTCTCTATATTCTAGAGTAAGAAAAATAATTATGGTAAAGTTATGTCCTTCACATTACAGAAATTTATACTAGAAGCTTGTGCGGCACTTTACATTCAGCATTCCTGATTTTTTTCTTGTCTTCTACCAGAATGGTAACAGTTACAGTTCTTTCTCCATGAATTCCATCAGAAATTATTTCCAGCATGCCTGGTGTACAGTATGAGAGCTCGACTGATGTATACCATAACTGAAATGTTGTGGACCTTATAAGTAGCATTTATGAACCCCTGGGAACAACCTTTCTAAAATAACAAACAAGACTGTACATATTTAAGCCTACACAGGATAAAAGTTTCAGGGTCAAGATGGTAATACATACTTGCATGACTTTAACTCCTCTGGACTTTCATGTAAGTTAGTTTGTTGCATATATGAACAAAATCAAGAAAAAATGTTCTCTCTAAATTAAAAACCAAAAAACCAAGCCCCTAGGAACTGCCTGATCCAAAACTCAGAGCCAGTACAAAGACTTCCCTTGACAGAGCTCTGGATGTTTTTCTTAAAATTCAGTACAAAAATAATTTAAAACCAACCTTATCT
Organism: Sylvia atricapilla; assembly: GCF_009819655.1. NCBI lineage: Eukaryota > Metazoa > Chordata > Aves > Passeriformes > Sylviidae > Sylvia > Sylvia atricapilla. Next base: position 9,514,823 of record NC_089143.1, on the reverse strand, counting down.
TATATTAGTATTTAATGCCATAGAAGTCTTCCCAGCACACAAAAACAAAGTCATTGTATTTTTTGAAGCGTACTTTTTTTTATGAGAATTGATTTTACTCTATTTACATGACACAAAACAAACCCTTGGATTGTGCCTGACAGCATTATTTTAAAAGGCAGTACCACATACTGCTCTTCCAGCACATGTGGAGGACAGAGTTTATCTCTTTCTGTTTCTAGTTGAAGCCTGACTGCAACACTGATAGATATTTGGTACAGGTAGGATGTACAGGGACTTACACCTGAGAACACTACATGTTTATTCAGTAGAAAGTACCCTGTAAAGGAACTAGTGTCTCAAATGAAGACTCATATGTCTTTTGTGACACTCCTACCAAATGAGCCAAAAAGAAGATGCAAAGAAAGAGTCCAGCCAAAAGTTTGCAAAAATTCTATGTATCCTGTATCCATATAATGCAGCAGTGCTTCAGCCTATGCTACAGAACTGCCAAAGTTTCACACTCCGCAGGCACTGCCTGACTAATTTATCAGAGACATGTCTGATTTCATCCTATAAATCCAGAGTTCAGGGTGTTTCATCAGGCACCACCATCATAACATGCCATAGAGAATCAATACTTACAACGTGTTATCAACAAGTAGCTACACTTTGGGACATTATCAGGCAAGTTTAGCTAACAGCTAAACCTGCAGGTTCAAAAAGTTATTTCAATTTTCCTTACAGTATGTAGCCCACAAGAAGACACAGCAGGTTACCTCGGTTTCTGGAGTAGGAGATGGAGTAATGGAACCAAGTGATCCTTCTCGTGAGCCCTGGAGATCTGTGGGGATGGACACAGGACGCTGCCATTGAGTTGTTCCCGTTGGTATGTGCCAGTAGTAGATCCCAGCAATGTCATTTATTTTTTTCCAACCAGGTGGTAAGTCTGGGTCTGTCTGAAATGACTGATCACTCCATATATCTGCTGAGAACAAGAAAATAAAAAAAATCACACAAAGACACAAAGTTCTTGCATGGATCTGCACACTGGTATTGCTGTTGTACAGTTCCTGTGCAAACGAACACCAGAAAAACACATCCAAGGCTTAATGGAACATCACAGATGAATAACGTCTTGTTATACTGCTGTTCTTAATCCCTTTTTGGAGTTAAAAGTTCTTTGTTAGTCTATCTTCTAGAAGAAGCCTTCTTCTAGGAACTTTCTTATGAGTGCTTTTTTCTGAGTCTCTCTCATTTCTGGTACCCAAACAGACACAAAAATGTCATGATAACTTGAAATAACTCTTACTCTCCAAGGTACAAACCAGACTATTTTTTCCCCATAGCCACTTGTAAAGTTCTTAAATTACTGATTTACCACTTGAGGACTAATCTAAGCAAGTTCTGCAGACAAAATGCTAGATGATATCATTACATTCAAACTTAATAAAAAGCCTCAAAAGCCTCACCTATGGCCCAAATCTGAAATCAGCAACATTACCATAATCAGTTCCAGAAGTTCACAAGTATTCTAAACATTTGCTCTTAAATGTCTCCTGTTGTGGCCTCTGTGGCATTCAAGTACATACTTCCTGACTCCAAGGTCTTACATGTTTTAGAGCCTACTCATCTTCAATCTTGCCCACTTTTGTTTTCCAACTGAATAAATCAACTGCATTCTTCTGAACCACATAAAAGGCAAATAAAAGCAAAACACTTTCCACAATTTGGGCCACATCATGCAAGAAGTAATGTGATCAAATATCTAAAAATCACAATGAAGTATTGCAGATGTTTGCAACATCTGCAAGTCCAGTTTAAGTTTGAAGTTTAGGCACAGCTTCTCTCCTTGCAATACATACATACAGATCTATACACAGCTACTCAAACATAGAGTCAGGAAAGTCTTAAGCTATGGTTGCATTTAACTACTAATTTCAAACTAATCAACCAAAGACACAGAGGAGTCAACATACTATTATTTATTGTTGCAATGACATGCAGTAGCAGAAAGATATAAACAGGAATTACTTTGAAGTTAAAGCAGACAAAACTCACAGCAGAAATAAGATTTTTAACTTAAGACTTAAACAAAGAACATTTCTGAAATAATTAGTTACAAGAGAAGAAATTATCTTGTATGTGAACAAACTGTTGGAAGGAAATAGTGTAAAATATCTGAGATAAGAAAATACCACCTAGCTGAGTAATACTAATTTATTTTGAAAATGTATCCACTAGCAAAAATAAACACACCAAAATATGTTTTTGTATTTTGAGAAATAAAACAGGAATTAGATTCCTTTTCAATTAACATAGCTCAGGACTTTGAGAGAGCAGCACTGCCCTGCCAAATGACTGATCTGTGTCTGTGTGTGTATGTTCCTCACGCAAAGGGACTGGCCTCAGACCATCTGATAAGCGCGGCTGAACAGGACAGCACCAGAGGGCATGAACATCCTGAAACACCAGGCCTCATGTTTGCTATGCAAACCTGCTTGAAGAAAAAAGGAAAAAAAGAAACATATGTGTGTCCCAGCTCATGCTGCAGAATGGCAGACTGTTGGGATAACCTTTTCACAGGCTGTGGCTCCCTACCAGCATGAACTGGAAAGCCTCCCTGGTGCACTGACTGCTCTAACAGATAAAAGCACTCAGTGTGCAAGTCAAAGGTAATGTGGCCTCACAAGAGATACCAGCACGAGAGAGACAACAAAATAAGCATCAAGATACAAAATCTAACAAGACAGATGAATGTGCTTCAGGCATCAGAGACCTACTACAGGTTATCACGACATGCGTGGCTTTACCGTGAATGTGGAATTACAGATAGTAAAGTTATTTTCCTCTGAATTTGAATGACCCCATTCAATGGCATGACATTTCAAAATGTAATTTTTGTTGCACAGCAGGTTGGTGTTATCTCCACTTCCACGAGAACTTGGTGATGATGATAAGCAAGGTGTGGGGACAGAGAGTCAGTGCCTCTCTGCTTAGGTCCTTGTGCATGAGGGAACCTGGTTTACTGAAGGCCAAGCAAACTTCCTTCCTGAAGAAAATACTCTTAAGTAAGGCAACATAAATTCTCTAACACAATAAATTTTGTATTGAACTGGGGGTTGTACTTGGAAAAACAGACCTGTATTTTGCACATTCATCTCTTCTTCAGATGAAACTAAATCCCACCAACCAGCATGGCTAGGGCACTAGTTTATGGACAAAAAGAGCACTCTTGAGCAAGAGGAAATGCAGCTCCAAAGGGCGTGAGTTTGACAGTATACATGACTTCAAAACAGAGACTGTAAAAATGCTGTACAGAGCTACCAGAGTGCTGGAAGTTCTCTTCTGGGAGGTGCAGTACAGTAACAGCTCCTATGCCACAGGACAATTTCAACATGCTAAACCCACATTTTTTGAAAATTGGGAGACAGCAGAGAAAATATATTCAGGGAAATCTGAGCGGTATCATTGCATCATTCGCAGGACACATGCTTTGCTTTTCCAGGGATTCATTTCAACACAAGGATTTGATTTTGCCTCCTTGGAAGCAGTAGCAGCAGATGTGAGCGCACAGCCTCTGCATAATGCAGCTCGGTTGGAGTTAGTGGAAGCACTAGACTTTCAGTCAGTCTTTCTAGCTTGAAAATGGGTTATTTAAGTATTTAGTACACTTAAATACTTAAAATACAACCAGTAGTTATTATTACAGTATTTTTCAAGTGTTGTCTGCAGGGAGTACAACTTTTAAATCAGTATATTTTGCCTGTGGTTTTTTTATTTTTTTATACTGTCCAACAGCTATTGCACTGATGTAAACAAAATTTGGAAGTAGTGAACCTCAAACATCAGTTGAACACATAGGTAACATCTTCACTTCTTCTGGCAGTGAGAAAATCCACCCTTGGGCATCATTCCTGGAAAACCACAGCTAGGTAGAGTCATTACTCAATTGGTTTTATTTTGGAACAGCTGAAGCTGTGCCAGATTAACAACAGCCTCCCTCAACTCAGTGACAGCTATCCACCATAAAAAGGTGATATAACCCCTCTTTAAGCTAGAAAGACTGACTGAAAGTCAAGTGCTTCCACTAACTCCAACAGAGCTGCATTTGCATTATCCAGAGGCTGCGTGGGAGCAGAATGCTCATGTGAGACTGCTTGTCTGCAAGGCTCAACAATACTTGCAAACACTTGATCTACACTATCTAAATAGGTTAAGAAATAAAATACCCACACTGTACAGAGATAAAGATGAGATGCCTCTTTTTTGTTTTGTACTTCTAGCTTAGTTATCTCAATTCTTATGATGGTTTTGTAACAATTTTTCTTCTGTTAAGATCCTCTGAAGAAAAGGGACACCATCCCAACACCGGATTTGATCCAGACTGTGATTGCCTATCACTGTCTCAAATGTATACTTCCACAGTAAAAAAAAAAATTACTGAAAAGGAGTGTTCATTGTCCAGGCTGGGAGCATGATGGTACAAACAGGAACACTTTCAGTGTTTTCCAAATGTAAAAAAATAATCTGGCCAATAATAAATCTGTAAAATCACTTGTGAATCTCTGGCCCTCCCATTGTTCACATTTCAGAAGTGGATGCACAATAAAAATGAAGAATTCAAACTGAAAAGCCCCTTGTCTGTAATAAGAGATTTGCATCAAAGCTTCATATGTCAAAAAGTGCAGAGAATGGGACAGCAACAGTATTCAACATGCTGTCCTTTGGGCACCAATGGGAAATCACTAGCTTCATATCTGATGTCTGTCTTCATTGCTGGGCTGAAGCTTAATGAAGAACTGTCCAACATATCACATGTGTATTACAGATGCTATCCTTCTGGGCAACAGAGGGGAAGCACAAAAAGGAACTGGAAAAATAGGATAAGAACGTTTAATAGAAGGAAAAGGTAAGGGAAAATATTGTTTTCTTTTCTGAAGTTCCAAAATCTTGAAATGAAAATGTTTTACTTCTGTCTTCTGCATCTAAATAAAAGCAAAACTAAGGGAAGAGAAGGCCACAGAAACTTAGTCCTTTTGAAGAGATGCCAATGACTTCAGCAGATCCAGGGTTTCATCCTAAGGGAAGCATATTCCCCTCCATCCCATATGCACACTGAAAATCAAGTCAGGCACTGAAGGGAGAAGATGATTTTGTATTAATGACTGAGGGCAAGCAAAATTCAAGGAGCATTCTCCATTCAGTAGCACAATAGAAAGAACATAGATCATGAATATTTTTATCCCACCTATTTCCTGCAGTGGGCTCAATGTGCAAGTTGAAATTTGGTTTTGTTTTTGTTTTATTGAAAAGAAGTCTCCAAAGAGAACTTCTCACTTTTTATGCACTCCCTCAAAATCAACAGCTTCACCTACTCGCATGATTCACACCAATGATGGCCAGCAGGCAGCCTTGCCTAAGCACCACTGCAAGAAGCATGAAGGCTATCTCCGAAACAAATACAGAAAAAAACCAAGTCAATAGGTCAAATAATCATAAACCAGACACATCTAATGTGGGCAACGTTACTCAACAAGGAGTGACAAACCAGCCAGAAGCTGGTCATCTGTCACCATCTCTGCTCACAGCATGTAACTGGTTGTCATGACAACCCTGTCATCCTCCTTGCTGAATTGCTGAACCAGCCACCAGTCACATGCACTCGGGGAGAGGAAGATTTTCTAACACTTTCCAGGAAAATATGCTGAAACGTGGGATTTACAGGCATACACCAAACCAGACTCCATCTGTGCCAAAAACGATTTTCTGTTTTGAACAACTGTAAAATCAGCCATGATCAGCAAAGATGACTTCATAAAATTCGTAAGGAAGTTTGGGATGAATCGCCTGTACCATTTTTCATGAGATGTGGTGTTTGTCTGGCTGTATAACTGAGTTACTGCAAGCATAAGAGGCATTCAAGCAGAGATGACTAATCTAATGGAAAGGAGAGGAAAGCAGATTTGTTAACATTCATGAAAAAAATCCAAAACCCACAACCAAACCCACTTGTTTTGCTGCCTTGGCTTATTTTCCCTTTCAAAGGCCAGGTTGCTAATAAAAGGACCACAGTACTAGCACAATTACCAAAGACAACAAGGGCAAGAGAATTCAGCAGAGGGCTCTGAAGAACTGTTGATGACAGCCATGGATGAGGGCAATGGATGATACTAGCTGTCCTGGGAGAATTAAATTAAAATTAAATTAAATGGGAGAATGTTTGGGCTCTCCAAGTTGTCTGCTCAGGGGCAATACAGTCTGAGGTGCAGAGGTGAAGCTGTGAGGAGCCAGCACCACAGCTTACATTTACAGGAGTTGACACCAAAAGCAGCAGCAGGAAAAAGAACTGCAGTAGGATTGTGAGGAAAGGTCTGTATGTTCTTCCCGGGAAATTGGGCAAAAACTAGGTAAACACAAGAGGATTAGCCTGTTCATCAACCAAGAACATCTATCCACAAAACAAGCAGAGTCTGGTAAAGTAAGGAAGGAAGACTTGGACGTGACCTGAATTGCTGCCTTAAGGGAGCTGTTGTGGCAACAGATGGACCAGGGAGAAGCCAGCCTCTGTCCCATCTGGGGGAAGGTGACAACATGAAATTATAGACATGTAGGAAATATCATGTCAGCTGGAGCAAAAGCTGATGAATTGCTACCTGAAAAGTGCTATACTGGAGACACATCCTATGGCTCTTCCACAAACTTTACTTTGACAAGATCTCAATCTCTTGATTAGACTGCTGGACATTAGGAGAGCTGGGCAACTAAGATGACATACTGAGTCTGGTTGGAATTGGGCTAATTCTTTTTCTTAGCAGCCTGTAATGTACTGCACATTACATTTGTGACCAAATGTGCCAGAAACACACCAGTGGTTTAGTAATTGCTGAGCAGTGCTTGCATAGGCCTGAGATCATCTCTGTCATCAGCCTCAAGCAGACAGGCTAGGCACTGCTAGTGCGAGTGTTTGCATCACTTCTTATAAATGATTATTTCTTTCTTCACTTACTAAGCTTTCTTTATCATGAGTCATGGCTTCTCACTTTTGCTATTCCATTTCTCTTCCCCATCCCACCGGTAGGAGGAAACAAGGCACCACAGAATTCAAAGCATACTGGCCAACCTAAGATCCAGGAAAAATAAGCAGGTACCATCTGGGGTGGAGTGAAAAGCAGTCCCAAACAAGTGAGGGCAGCATATAAATGAATATAAATACACCTTTTCCACCAACTTGGTGCTTAAATGAGATAGTATCTGAACAAAGCGCACCAATACCTCAGAAAATTTCGACCATGTAATTTTCAAAGCAGTCAGAATAATTTGCTACTGTTCTCACAAGTGATCCACTGCTTATAAATACATTTTGCATATCACAGAATTTCAGAATAGTTGGGGTTGGAAAGGACTTCTGGAGATCACCTCATCCAATCCCCCAGATACACCTAGAGAAGGTTGCACAGGACTGCATCCAGGTGAGTTTTGAATACCTCCAGACAAGCAGGCTCCACAACCTCTCTGGGCAGCCTGTTCCAGTGCTCTCACCCTCACAGTACAGAATACAACCAGTGTAAGTGGGTTTCTAGCTTATTTGAAGTACTAGTTCTCTATTCCTTCCACTAGACGGCAAAAGCTTTTACCTAAAGAGTAGTCCAAAACACAGCAGACTGTGTACCTCCAATTTGGTCTAAATCTGCTGTGGTCACTCCTTGTGTGATTGTGACCCAACCAACCTCCTCACCTCAAAGGACTCTGAGCAGTAAATAGTTCATCAAGAGCTGTTAAAGAGCATTTTCATTATCATCATTAGCAAATTACTAAAAATGGTATTGCAAGTTAACCCTCAGGGCTAAACCAGTCCAGCAGCCATCTGCATCTGCTTTTCTGTTTTTATTTTTAGCATAGTATTTCTTCTTCCCACGCCACTCCCCACAGAGACGAACCATATGGTCTCATGTTCTGGGTTCATAACCTATTTAAGTACTTCATCTTGTTTTAGGAGCAGGGTGTTGTTTGGTCTAAAGAGGAAGAATTAAATGACCACAACCACCCAAGGGACTGCTCGACTCACCCAGCAAAGCCTGTGCATGCACTGTCACAGCAGCAGGCACACTGCACAGCACACCAAAGGAAAGCATGGAGTCCAGCTTTCCTTCCCTTCACAAAATTTATCTGTCACAACAACAGCAGCGAAACATTTAGTAGAAAAAATGGGAAAATTATGTTGGTAGCAGCTCTGGATTTATGTATTTCTCTTTTAAAATGGAGAGTCTGATTCTCCTGCCTCCTCAAAGCAAATTGGTATGCTAGTATCAAACCATCCATAGAACAAACCATTCATTTTGGGCAATGAACAAATATAATCTGGGATTTTCACACAAAACAGAAAGATTCGGTCTATAACACTGACACAAAAACTGCTCACGTTTCCTCATCTGCAAATTTCATGTTGCTGCAATAATGAAGGGATGGGAGAATTTATTATAGTGAAAATCCACTTAGTCATGCATATGCACGAAGTTTTGCACAAGCCTAGGAAGCAGCACATTGATTTGGCTCCTTGACCTGCCTGCAGTGAGAGACACTAAGGGGAGAGCTTGGGAACCTCAGGCAGCTCCAGCCCATGCTGAGGGCTTGTAAAATGGTGAACTCAAGCCTCACCTCTCACCCTTCAAACTTTGAGACTTTTTATTAAAAAAAAAAAAAAAAAAAGCCAACAACAAACAACTTTAACCTTTTCAAAAGTAATTTTGCTTCAGTTGAACAAAGCCTTTTCCTGCACAATGCACAGAGCCATACACGAAGTGCAACATACAGCATCTACAACAGGAAGGTTTTATGAGTGGGGGCTTCTGACAGCAGATGGAAGCTCCAGAGGAGCTGGCAGTGGGAGAGGGAAGCATGCTGATAGCACACAGGCCTGCAGTTTATTCAAGTATTTCACATCACTCCAAAGGTATATCAATTTTCTATTAAATCTTTAGTCATGCTGTCCCAATACCTCCTGATATTAAGAAATCTCATAGATGTTAATCATCTTTGAAAGCATCCATCAAGCATTAGAAATACCAGTATTTTCATTCTCCTATCTACGTCATGGCACTCCAGCACTAAAATTTTATATTTTTCACAGAGTGGATTCATATATGTAATTGAAGCTAGACTTAAAAATCTGCATTTAAGGAGATACAAATGGTATCTCTGATGTAAGCACTAGCAAGAATTAGAAGAAAATTCAGAAAAAATAACTGTCGCCTAAATCACCCTGAGAAGTCAAAGTTAGCAAACAATAGCCAGGAACAAACCCAACATACAACAGCTAGAGTCCTATGCCAGACAGTATTTGAAAAAGAAAAATGAAGGGATTAATTTTAAAATATTCCACGAACCACAAGACAATTTCACTTGCAATTAGTACCGCCTTCAATTAAAAGCCTATTACCAAAATGGATGCTTTGAAAATGAGGATAAATTTCCCTTAAAGATGCATATACCCAGAGCACAACTTGATAAGTTTTCTTTATTGTGAACCCTGAGATGGAATACCCCTAAACACAAACACTTGCTTGGTAAGAATGAAAATATGCCAAAGCACAGGAAAACAATAGACAAAATCTCCAGTGCATGATAAACTGCAAGCCACTGAGCTCTATAAGCACTGTGGAAAAGACCTTCTGGTGTTAAGAAACCTCAAAGATATTTGTCATCACATTTACAAACAGTAAAACAAGAGATGCACAAGCAACAGAATGGTCCTTTCCCCCAACAGAAAACAGTAGTTAATTTTTGGTGGAAACCTTACAATTTGTGGACACATCAGAGGACTGCAGGTCGTCTTAGAAAGCTAGAAAATCAGTTATGTAGGATGAGAAGAGTGCCCTTTTTGGATTTCTATTCACTTTTGTTGCTGAGCAAAAACAAAAGACTGCAGATAGATCCTACAGAATTAGGATACACATTTTCAAGAGCTGTTTTTAATGCACAACCTTCACCTTTCTGTTTTCTTCAATGGACAGAGATACCCATCTCCTCTTTTTTTTTATCAATTTCTTACAAGTTCCTTTACTGTTATTCTTCAGCTACTTCAAATCCTTATACAAGGGCAGGCAATTAATTACCTTCTGTCACTCTGGAAGGATCAAGGTTACAAAGATTTTTGAAGGTAGCATTTTAGTACTCACTGGCAGTTGAAGAAGCTACATTTTGGGAACCAAGATCAAGATAAAATCTTTATACCTACAGTTTTAACGTAGGATTGAACTATCATAGGACTAGTGCATGCACTTCATGTGCCCCACTATAAAAATGGATGTAGCAGAATTAGAAAAGACAGACAGATGAAAATCTCTCTGCTGGAAGAGACATTTAGTAAAATAGGGCTCTCCAGCTTGGAGAATAAATAACAGGGAGGGGAGGATGTCAGAGAAATCTGTAAAATCATGAATGGTGGGAAGAAGGCAAGGATGGAAAGGAAATCATAATTCACTGTTATTTACTGCTTCCTAAAACAGAAAAGCAAGAGGCATCTAATGAAATTATTGGAGAGCAATTTTATAACAAAAGGAAATACTTTTTCATATAATACATAATTGGATTATGGTGCTCACGGTCACAGGATGTTGTGGATGCTAGAAATACAAATGAAAAAAAAATGATTAAACAAATTCACATTAGAAAAGTCTATCAAGGGCAATTAAAGAAGATAACATGAATGATATATCAAGTCTGAAAGTCCTGAAACTATCAATTACTGAACATGAAAAAGGTGTAATAGGGGGAGGATCACTTTTATGCTAGCCCTGTCTGTGTTTTTAGTGAAGCCATAAGCTTCTCCCTGTTGGAGAAGTGACCCATAAAGAATTACATGAGCCTGAGATCTGCTATATAGGGGCATTTGATTATGTACAACATGGAACTGTAACCACTGCAACCCTTGTATAAACTCTGCTTTCCACTTACTCTATTAGCTTACCTTGGAAATAGTAGAACTAACAACATCATTGAAAGGCTTCAATAAAAGTTACCACAGCAATTATACTGTATCAGATTAAAAAACCCCATCTGATGTGAGAACTCTCAAACCAATATATCAGATAAATCCTCTATGTGATTTATATGAAAATACAGATATATATTCCTAGAAGGAAAATACACAATAAATTTATTCTCATAAATACAAAGGTACACAACTTTGTACCTTTTCCTACCCTGAGATACAGAATAATCTCATATGACAATAGAAATGTAGGAGTTATGGGACTGAATATTATTATATTTTCACACTTGCCCCAATTTATAATATAATGTATCCAAAAGGAAGATTTTTACGACTTTTATACCAAATTATCACCATTTCACAAATATAAATTTTTTTGTGGACAGATAGAACAGTTGGTCTTAAATATCTGCATGAATAAGGGAAGGGGAACATAGCTGAACTACTGAGGAAGTGATTAGTGCAGAGACAACTGCTGTGGAGAGGTAATTAGCTCTGCCTTCATTATTACACACGACAATTACTACAGTTCAAAAAAGCTCTTATGTCAATAAGTGTTTACAGTCTTGCTGTCCTGATATTATTTGCATTCCAGAAAATTTCAGAAGTAGAAAGGAAAGGTGACAGCAACATACTGTAAGCAAGATGCTACCCAGAAATTCAGTTTATGCACTGATAACAAATTGTCAGTGAATCCTGCTGCCTGAAAATAGGATTAGACCAGATAAAACTGTGGCCAGGAAAACACACGATTCTGACACAGCATCTGTAAAACAATAAACCAAAAGCCAAAATAACCTGATCTGGTGCCCTTTACGCTGACCATTTTGCAGTAATGTTACCAGAAGGAGAAAACAGTTTTCTCTCTCTCTTTTAATCTCTGACCACCATCTTAATCCTTGGCAAGTCAGAAAACCACATCCCATCAAAAGACCTTTAGTGTTTTACCAAACGAGGTAGTTCATTTGTTCATTGCTACAGAATTCAAGCTGCGAGGTTCATTCCTTTCAAAAAGTTTACTTTTAAAACACTGAAGAAATGAAATACTACTCTTGTGAACTCACTCTTGTTTTCAGCATTTTTGACAGAATTTTTAAGGATTTTGCGTCTTGTGATATCTGGAACTTCTTAACTTCCTAATTCCTGGAATCAGTGGGAAAATTGCAGCTTGTCCACTTAAAAAAACCCCAACAAACCAAATCAACAAATATTCAAAAAAACTCTCATTACAGTCCACAGAATCGCCCACATTTCCCTCTCAAAAGAGGGTAAAAGCTGAAAAAACAAAATTAAAATGGAAAGCTTAACCCTAGAAAGATAAACAATGACCTGAATTTTATTCTTGCTTTTGAATACATGTTGTTTTAAACTCCAATTTGGGACAAGGTGTATTGGTTCCAAGAAGAACTTTTTAATTGTTTTACTGGCATATACTGAATAAATTATTCATCTCTACTTTAGCCTTTATAAATGCATCATATCTGTAAGTATTCCTGTGCAATGAAAACGAGGATGTAAAATTAAATGCATTACTAATAAAGGAGAAACATGTGAAAACTCCCTCCCCTCTCTTCTACTCCCAATGCTTGATCTGTCTATTTGCCCTGTCTGGAGATGGGGGTGGTTTGCAGACGAAAACAAAAGAGGTCTACTATGCCAATACTAGATGTATTCCTTCACCCACAATAAAGCTTCTGTTGTACACTTAAATATTTAAAATACAACCAGTAGTTACTATTACAGTATTTTTCAAGTGTTGTCTGCAGGGAGTGCAACTTTTAAATCAGTATATTTTGTTTGTGTTTTTTTTTATTATTATTATTTTTTTATACTGTCCAACAGTTATTGCACTGATGCAAACAAAATTTGGAAGTAGTGAACCTCAAACATCAGTTGAACACATAGGTAACATCTTCACTTCTTCTGGCAGTGAGATAATCCACCCTTCTGCATCATTCTTGAAAAACCACAACTAGGTAGAGCCATTACTCAATTGGTTTTATTTTGGAACAGCTGAAGCTGTGCCAGATTAACAACAGTCTCCCTCAACTCAGAGACAGCTATCCACCATAAAAAAAGGTGATTTCTTCCAGGAAGTGTTGACTGTGCCCCATGCTTTTCTGGACCAGCTTTTTGAAACTTAAAGTGGATGTGGACAGAAGCCACTGGGAGGAACACAGAATTGGGAAACTTTGACTGTCACACTATTCCTAAGGCAGCTTCTTATAAGATGCTGCATTTTCATGTGAAGTCATTGTAAGATTAGAAAAGCTTAGGTAATAGGAGCCCAGTATATTTAAAGTACAGAAACCTGGAGTATAGTTGTGAAAGAGAGAATTCACCTGTGACATGAAATCAAGAGAACTATAGAAAATAAATCTGTTAATGATCATACATTAATTTTGATGTATAAAAGTCTTATTTCCTGTAATTACCCTGAATACACATAGGCAATATAATTCTACAAAGCCTAACACACCCATTTTAGTGGGAAAAAACACAATCCTGTAAGAAAAATGAAATAAACTTCCTCTTCCATGCCAGTGGAAGCTTAGCCCTGAAATACCTGTTGTTCTGACATCATCTTCCTACTTTTCAGATATCTTTGTTAAAAAAAGCATTAGTTATGTTTCAGCACAGTTAACCAAAGGAAATTAATGTAGCAAGGAAACTACAAAGTTCCTTAGTTGATCCGCTGGCAGCCTCCATGGGCAAAAAAGGGAGACTCATTATTTTGTTTTAGTTAAGCACAAAAGAAAAAGAACACAATCTGAGTTTAACATCAAATGTTATCTTGAAATTCTGTTACAGCTGGAGTGTGATAAACAATGCTAGTCTACCCACAAAAGAAAAAAGTTAACTAAATTTCAAATAATTTTACAAAAGCCAAACCAAACTGTTTCTTATAATTAGTTTGTTTCTGTAAGGAGCAAATACAGTTGTGCTATTTAATTACTGTTCCCCTGTAATGAAGAGAAAAAGTTGTGTAAAGGTTTTGTGTGAGTCAGCTTTCCAATAAGACATCCTTTTTCTACCTCAACAAATGGATGTATTTAGAGCTGGTAAGATGGACAAAATATATCCAAGATATTAGCCAACATTCTTTGACAGGTCCCAATTCAATACTGGCTAGAAACTGCCTCATCTTTCTAACCCCCAAACCCACACTCAGTATTGCAAAAGTCCTTTTACTTTGAACTTTAGGGAGTGACTAGGGGTACCACTATTACACTGTTTAGAGATTTTTTTTTCTTCCTTCTGACTACAAGAGAAACACAGGGGAAGAATTTGTCATGTGTAGAGGAGAAATCAGAAGTCTGGTTTTTAAAATACATTAAATCTATGTAAAGATCTTCAAGCTCTATGGACCACAAGTATAAAACACTTGTCAATTCACTACTGAAATAATGAGCATTCAGGAAGATACTGCTGCATCCTAACCTGTCAGATACCAGCTCATCTTCCACTGAGCAGAATTTTTATTAACAGATAAAATAATTGCATTAAGTATCCAGACCTAAGTGACACTGTCAACCCATGAAAAAGTAAAACAGAAGTGTTACTTACAGTTACTAGATGCTCCTGTACAGTTCAACATGTACTGATCTGCTACCAGCATCCTTTAAGTTTGCTACATACATGTCCCAACAGCTTCATATTCTCCTTTTGTGTAGCATCTCCAACTCAAAAATGAGAAAATACACTGCTGTGTTTAAACAGACACTCACTTAATTGGTCAAACGAGGAATGGTACTTTGGATGGGAGGGAGGAGAAGCCATCCCCGTCCAGCTGCCGGTAAATGGAACAGAGGAAACACCACATGTTGACTGTATAAATGACTGCATTTTCTAATAAGCCAAGAAAAAATGAGAGAGATGGCTATACATGGATTTCAGCAGTGTGTGCATATACTGCATCCTCCACTGAATTCATTCCAGTCTGCAAGACATTGATGTATTTTCTGACTGACTCTGCTTAGGAGACAAGCTTTTAAAACAGTATTTTCAGCCCACAAGCTTTTAGATGACAATCAAATCAAGATTTAATCAGTTCAACTTTGAACCAGAACAGCCCCTCATCCTGCAGATCAGCCCCTGGAAATAGATTTACGTTGATTTTTTTTCTCTTCAGCCGCCTCTATAAACATGGAAAGTTTAAAAAAATGTAAAGCAAAGATCCACTCTTCAAAGACAAAATTCTTCTTAAGGCTGCAAAGCCCCGACTTCCAGAAGGTGCATTGCAGGAATGGTAGAAATTGATTTAGTGAAAGGCTTCTATTAGTGAGAGCACTGTTCTATTAGTGAGAGAGCTGTTCTCATTGTGAAATCCCTCCCCTTGCTATAATCAATAATTTAAGCAAAGCCAAGAATCATGTCAGCCAAAATGACCAGGATAACTTGACTGTCTCTTTCTTACAGAGTACAAGTAAAATTAAATTAAGGTCTGAATGGGAACGTATTCTAACATAAAAATTATTTGGCCAATCTGAGTTGCGCTTTTTGGCTTTCATGTTGAGTAGAGGAGGAGGGATGAGGTCCTTTGTTCCATACTAAAAGCTTCTCAGGTTCAGAGAAGTGCCCAAAATCCACTCTCAAGAAGTAAAAGCCACAACTTTTGATTCAGACTATTCATCAGTTACATGCAAACAAAAAATGTGCTCTGACTTGTGGGTTATGACAGTGCTACTCCTCTCTCAGTGCCTTGCAATGATGTCCAAGTTAATAATTGATGCAGTGTTTAAAATTAAAATTGAGCTCTGCAGCATCTCAATGCAAAAGCAATGAAAAAACAGGAAAAATGCATTTAGTTAAATTGTGTTATTGTTTAGGATTAAATAGCTTCATTAAGAAACAGTTTCATTCTAAGAATGATTTTCAAGCAAAAGCCTTGAAGTAGCCTATGTAATACATTAGTCCAATGTATCAAAATATGTACATATAAAATAATCAACATAATTCATAGCAGTTAAAAAGCAATCCCTGTAACACAACACTACATAGAAATGGATTAAAATGCCTCAGAGACACTATAAGCAGGAAGCAAAAATATATACTTTATATTTGGAGTTGTCCTCTCCCTCTCTCCCCAATGATTTCTCATCACCAGTGTATCATGGGCAAATTTTCTTTGCAAGCTGAAGGACACACACTGCTGGCCTTTACAAAACCAGATCCTGACACTACAAGGAATCCACTTAATGTCACTATCTTGAGCTCTGTGGCATCCAGATATTGGACATTTACAACCTAATCCTGAGCACCCAGGGGCTCTCAGAATTAAAGAAATCTTAATCTTAACAGCAAATATACATGCTTTCATGGGATTGCTAAAAAAGGCTTCATGTCCCTTAAGGCAGGGACCAGACATCCACTCTCAGACAAGGACTGAGTTCAGAGCAAGGTCTCTGCAGTGTGCCAACTCATATCACACAACACCTCTTCTGGCCCACAGAGAGGTTCAGCACTGCTCTGAATCTACCCACCTCCTCCTGATGCAAAAGCAAGAAACCCAAGGCTGCCTGCAGCATCATCTATTCCATGTCTTGGTGGCACATGCTATAGGTTTCTGTATATCCAGAACTTTTTGTATATCCAGGTATTTCTGTATGTCCAATACCATAACTTGGAACAGCACCATTGTGACTCAATGGACTCACTTCAGCCAATCCCATCTTGTTAATTAAAGCTGAATTCAACTTCAAGCAGCCAGCGCTTGACTTATGTGAGAATTCAGCACAGGAGGAACCAGCGCACTGAGAGACTGGGGTCCAAAGGAGCCATTAACTTGGGGAGATTAAAAGAAATACCTCCAGGTGCAAACATAACAGAGCAGGAACTTGAGGAGGATTTAAGTCTGTGTCCCACACTGTGCAGACATCTCCTTCCACAGGGGCCTGAACTAGGATAGGCCTGAACTGACTTCCTCTTAGCAGTACTTCAGTATTAGATAACTCAGAGCTCCCCATTTTTGTGTTACGTTTTCACAACTTCTGTGAAATAACATCCCAGCACAAGCAAAACCCCCAATGCTCACTTCTATGGTCAAACAGTCCATCTGATCTCCGGTTGTCACCTCTGTGCTAGTCTTGCTTGCCTAACCTAGTGCCTGCTTGCTTCCAGCTCTCCCTTGGTGCCAAGACCTTATTTATCTCCACAGTTGCATACAATTTACTCTCCTTTTGCTTCCCTCTCCAGTGGGTCCCTCCTCAGGTCATGTTCCCATCTTTCACCCCATCCTCCCCACTCCACTTGTTCCCCCATCAGCTGTCTCCTGTGAGAGCAGCAGGGAGACCAGCTCACCACGGCTGGGTCCAACACTGGGACCACAGCAGGTGCTCACAGAACAACCAGAGGGGCCCAGCTTTGTGTTTCCACTCAGCAGAGTGCAAAGAGGCAGCCATATCTTCTGAGCAGGAAATGCCCCAAACTGTGCTGGCCAACCCCAGCTTGTCCACCTGGTGAATCACTGCTGCCCCACCAACTTCTGCAAGGTCCCCTGCAAAGACTAGAGAGTGGCTATACCATTCCTCTACCACACCTGCAGCTGATAGACAGGAGCCTAGAAGATAACAAACAAGCTGCAGAAGATAACAAACAAGCACCCAACCAAGCTGCAAAGAGCTTCAGAGCACACAGACCCCACCTATAAGAATATAACCTTGTTCTCAGCTTGCCTTAACAAACAGGGTCCTCTCAAAGGTAATAATACTGTTTCTTCCTTCCCTTCCCCAGAGGTATCTATACTCACTTCAAAGCATCAATCAGGTGGATTGAAGTTTGGCCTGACTTCTATGCAGCATTCAGAAGTGCTGAGGCAGAGGTTTCCTGGATCAATTTTAACCATAATTTTTTATTACTTGAACAGCTTTATGAAGTATTTTTTTTTTTAAGGAGAGCTGGTTAGTCTGGTGTCAGTTTACTGTGGCTTTTCTTCTGTGAAACTTCCTGCATTATCATCCCTCTGAAATCAGAAACCTGACTTTTCCCCATTAACTTCTCTGTTTTCTCTTCTGTGATTTTTTCCCTTTCTCTTTGCCTGCTCCTGTGTCTGACAATCCAAGACGTAGAAGAGCTTTTCCAGCAAGATGCATTCAACTTTAGAGAGGACATGCAGCATCCAAAATTACACACTTCTATTCCTAAACTACAAAAACTTGGAAAGTTTCCAAAAACAGTTTGTCAATTTAAATTCCTGACATGATTAAGTTATTTACCACTTCTGAAACTTGACTCTGCCCTATAGATGCTCAGAAGAGTTTTCCATTTTGCTACAGCACACAAAAAGCATGTCCTAGTATCTCTTAACACTACACATCCATGTAAAGTGCATTGTGGAAAGAAGAGAAACGTGGAGTGCTCTGGGCATCTTGTGAACTACTCAGGCAGCAGTATGATGCTGGTATTTACTTCCCTGTGTTGTCTTGGCACCACTTCTACTCCCCATTGCCACCTTTTACTTTCCCATGCAGGTATTCTACATGTTCCAGGCGCAGGCCCTGGATAAATTTGTTTATCCCACAACTATACATTTTACTGAATAGAAAAACACTCATTTTTAACATGCTCAAAATCACAGTACTGCACTTTATACGAAGCAGCACTATGATATTTTCTGGATTAGGAATTACGCCCATTACTAAGGTAGCATGGGAAGCGTCCCTGAAAAGACAAACACCAAACAAGAAATGAAATATCAAGGGCAAAACAACCCAGTTTGTTAGACTCCCATCAAGTGGACAGAAGTTCAGCTGGAGTAAGGTAAAAATCAATGAAGCTGTGTCAGTTAGCACTGGGCCGCATTTGACTCTACTTGTAGCCAAAGCACTGAGCTAGCCACAGCAATGCTTTAGTAATCAAAGCACAGCCACCCACAAGGCAACTGTCCTCTAACTCAATCTCCCCTAGCCCCAGGGCACCCAAGGAGAGATGGCATGCTAGGAGAGAGCTGTATGACAAACCATCCTAGACCCTTTTGGAACAGCATGGCAGAGATTAAACAAGGAGCTATTTTTAAAACAAAAACACAGTATATGAACAAATTCCATTTTTGCATTACAGGGCAGGTGTTTCTGACTCTATTCAGCTGGTTAATTCATCTGTGAGTGTCACCTATATATGCATCCTGCTCAGCCTGTGATGCTTCTCCAAATGCAAGTCCTAGCTCTTGCCTCTTCTATGCTGCCTGCCTCGGACACCACCAGACATCTCAAGGGACACCACCAGACATCTCAAGGGACACCAGGTGGGCAGTTGAACCAAGCTCTCTCTAGGGAGGAAACTGAATGGCTCTGATCAACTGAAAAGTCGTTATCTTTCTGGCAAATGGTTAAGTATGAAACTGTAACTGTGACCATACAACACGTTCTGAAAAACCTCTTCTATAGTCACAAATTTTGGTAATTGCAAACAGAGTTTGGAAGAGGATGTTAATCATTGCTGTATAAAGCACCTCTTTTCCCATTCCTGAATTTAAGCACATTAATTCACTTTTACATACCCATTTTTGTTCTCTAGCTCAATTCAAAAGGGTACTGATTATTACTCTTAATTGTGGAATCTTTAGATTTCAAGTCAGAACACTCAAGCATAGGGATTTAGGTAGCTCCACTGAGAATCACAGAATAAACCCAACCCGACTGCCTAAACACAGCAAGCAGCCTCCCTGTGCAACTGATAGTGGCAATGTGTACTTGAGAGAATCAGCTTTCAAGTTCAATTTATTTTATAGCTTTCTACCAGTAGACTGTGAGTGAACACTGTGTAACCACAGCTGCCCTTGAAGTTTTATTTCTTTTAAACTGACCCTAAAATCTTCCTATAGGGATGGCAAATAAGAGACAAACATGCAGTTAGTAACTTCACATGCAGAATGTCACCTACACACACTGGGGATATAGAGCAATCGTCACCTTTCTTATTTCATAAGCAGTCAGCAAACAGTCAAGCCTGAGACTATAAAACATGCACTGTTCTTGAGACATGGTTATTAGTAACATGCAGGATTAAAAAAAAATAAAACAGCCCAATATTACAAGTTGCCATTCCCAAAAATCTAAAAATCTGGTGTATACTTGGAACCCAACAACTCTATAGGTGGTTCTCTCTCTAGTTTCAACTTGTGTTAATCCACAATGTAATCGAATATAGTTTTAGAACATAAATCTTTTTCCCCCACTCAGAAACACAGAAAACATGTTCTGAGCAAGTAACAGACCTATTGTCTGTATCAGATAGGTACTGCAAAGAAAGAATCGTGCTTTCAAGAGGACATCCATTTTAATTTGCTCAAAGATGCTGGTTAAAATCAGAGGCAGAATTGACCACTGCTGTAAGTGTTTATGACCAGTTCATGATTTACTGTAATTTTTATTGTATTAAGAGGGCTATTCTCTCCAGACATGCTGTTATTTCAGAACACTGGGCTTTCTTTACAAGAGCAGCACTCCTGATCCCTAAGGGCCAGTCTCACAGCTGCCAATTTCTGCACAGCATTGAACTCGTTTACTTGTAACCAGCTATTCAACTGCCCTCTGGTATCTGCTCAAAGACCAGCAGCAGCCAGACATTTGGAATATTGCAGTTGCACACAGCAGCAGCACGTCTGAAAAAGATGACAGTTGTAGTTTTAATACCCCTTTGATTTCAGCTTGGGAGAAATGAGGCACCACGTGACCCAAAGGCTGAGAGACCAGGCAGTCAGAGGCTGCCCCTGCACATCCTCCCACAACCCTGAAGAGAGCAAGAAGGGCAGCTGGCACAAAGCAAGAAACATCTGTGGCTCTCTAGCACCATGTGTCCCACATCTCAGGGACTTTCCTAATTATGTGGCTATTCCTGGCTCTAGAAGGAGGGGGTTTATCTAAATTAAAACAGAAAGCAAAAGCAAATTCCAGTTTTATTCTTGGTTTGGAAGCAAAGAGAATTCTTTTTATTTCTTCAAGAATTCCCATTTCTAATTCATTAGAGATTATTACACAGAGCACTGCACTTTACTATTGTAAAATAACTTTCCACTGAAATTGTTTTTCAGGTGATATGAAGATTAAGAAATGTGCCTGCCTTCTAGGGAGCTTCTTAACAAAAGCAACCAAACAAAAAAAGCAAGCCACAAACAGAAAACATCACCCTCATTCTCTCCTAGGTTTGAGTTCCGGGGCATGTGCTTTGCTGCTGCTTGCACCACACAGATTCATACAATGAATACATACAAATTCATCCAGGTGAAAGTGATGACTACACAGAGAGGGAGAGAAGGAAGAGGCAGATGGTGTAATAACACAAGATGTGTTTCCTCTGAAAGCTAGACTAAGGGAAGTTTCTTAAGAGAGAAAGAGGGAGAGTTCCCCATTATGTGAACCCAGTTCTGGTCATTTTTGGTATTAAAACCACCTGGAGCTGGTGTCTGGTTATTCATAAGCCTCTCCAGATGACAGAGGATTCAGCTGGAGAGGTACAGAAGGTCCCAGGGGAGATGCAGTGCCCGAGGCCAAGGGAGGCAGGTTTCCTTGTCTGGGGGACTGCCTGCAGTGCTGGGTGTCAATCAGCTCTGGTGGCAAGTCGCTGCCTGTCTCTAGGAAGGCTGCCTGAAAACCCATTAGGGCTTGGCATGTGCTAAGATCTCGATGACATCCCATTGCTTTGCTGACTATAGGTTTTTTCTGCTTTGAAAATCACTGCAGACTCTTGTTCTATTTTTTTTGGTTTGTTTTTTTTTTTTTTTTTTTTTTTGAAGTACTGAATCTCAGAAATAAGGTTAGATAGCTGAAAACACTACTAAAATTATTTGAAAGGTGAGGTCAATGCAGTTCTTGTCAAGATGCACATACAAGTAATTTCCCTGGAGAAGAAAGAAGAGTTTCCTCAAAACACATTTCTTATACTGTACTGTGTTTGTGGTATTCAGTGCCCGTTATTAATGGATTCTATCATACCTGTTTATCAACACTAACATTTGTTTAAATAAGTCAGTTGCTTTGTATCTTTAAACTGAGTTGTATTTATTTTTGACCTCTTCACTCAGAGAGAAGGTCAAGGCTCTTGAAAACACCTTTTTATTAGACCACACGTACAAGTATCCTGCCCTAAGGAGACTTCAGGAGGATTTTATCTAACAATGATGCATTCCCAGTGCAATCAATTAAGAATAAATTTTTCAGACTTTTTGAATTACACAACTCCAAAAGAAAACAAATGAAACAAAAGAACAAAAATACCTCACAAAACAACATTCAGATTTCCAGGATTCGAATAATGAAATATTGTTAGTAGTGGGAAGTGAAAGACAAAGCAATTCAGAAGTCCTGAAAGAAGCATATTGTTATTTTCAACTGTGTCTCCTCAGGAAAACCATATTTCTTTAATATTTCTGCATAAAATGAAGTGCTAAATACAATCTCTGGACTGAACAGTATTAATTCCCCAGGTATCCGATGGACTACATTCTTTTATGGATTAA
Organism: Sylvia atricapilla; assembly: GCF_009819655.1. Taxonomy (NCBI): domain Eukaryota; kingdom Metazoa; phylum Chordata; class Aves; order Passeriformes; family Sylviidae; genus Sylvia; species Sylvia atricapilla. Next base: position 9,492,396 of record NC_089143.1, on the reverse strand, counting down.
CTGTTCTCAATACTGGGGGATTTTTTGTCACTTCCCAGAAGTTATATATGACTAAAACTCTACTGCATGTTGGTTTTTTCCCCCTAGATAAGTGTCTTTGTTTCTTTGGGCCTTAACATCTATTATTGGAGCCTAAAAGCAAGGGTTGGAGAGCACTGAGCTGTAAAGACTCCCCATATGATGCTGTCCTCCTACCCTAGATGCAGTGGCAGTGAAGAGCCCTGTCCATGCCCAAAATCACAGACCTCCAGGATGGACACCACCAGGGCTCACTGCACAACTCCTCAGCTGGGAGAGCTCCTCTTTATCCATATTGGCACACAGAGAGGGCACACATCATCAGATGACTGGGAGGCAGTGGGCACACTTAAAAAGCTGTACATTACAAAGTAAAAATCTTTACTGAACCTAAAAATCATTGTTCAGGAAAGCTTTTTTGTTGTACATAAGTAGCTATCAGTAGTTCAGCATCTCCCAGCAATCATGTTCTTCTCACAACATGCACCCATTGATTATTGAAGAGCAATTATTTATAAAATAGCAAGAGGTGTAGTTGGCATATTTCAAGGACCCTGTATACGGCATCTGCTGGTGCCTTTCTTAAAGCTGCTACAACCTGCCAGGAAGCTTCCAAGAATTCTCTCACAGCCAAGCAGCTGTGCAAAGCCAGGGCTTGTATTTTGATATGATGCACTTCCCCACTAAAACAGCTTAACACCTGTCTCCTCCCTGGCAGCAGCTGAGAAAAGCAAAGCAACCCCGTTCTCACACAGTGGCAGTGAGGAGCCTTGGCTTGTGTACCTGTTTCATCAGGCGAGCTCGGCGAGGCGCTGTCCTGGGACAGGGTAGTCCAACTGGAGTCCTCATCGCTCGGGGCCAGATTTTGAATCCTGTGGAGGGCACAGTCTGTTTTGGCCCCGGTTTTTGGATGATCTTTCTTTGTCTCAGGGCTTGACGACACTGTGGCAACCTGGCCATCCTCTGGGCTTGGCATCTTGTTCTGTTTCCGGGGCAGGGCCTCCCCATTGACAATAACAGTAGAAGCCTGGCTGTTGCTTTGTGCAGATTTATCTTCCGTCACAACAAACCCCTGCTCTAGATCTCGAGCTGATGTCTCTAGATCGGCATAGTAATTCAGGAAGCTCTTGGTCCTCCTTGGCTGCGAGGGCAATATTTCACAGCCAGAGGAATCCTGCGGGATCGGCTCATTGCTTTCAAACTTCTCAGAAGTTACATTTACACCCGCAGTGGTACCGAGGTTTTTGTTGGGATCCTGCTGTCCCTGCTCGGCAGCTTTCCTGAGCTGGTTTTCTCCATTCTTCACCAGCTTGATATTGGCAGAGCTGTTCCCCAGAAGGGGCTGAGCTGCTGGATCGGAAAGACCCATGGCCGTCTGAATGTTAGTGAGCGCGTACTTTTTCCTGCACTTTGGAGGAGTGCTGTTCTTGGTCTCTGTGTGCCTGATCTCTGCATTCAGGAGCTCGTTGTGTGAGGAGCGCAGGTTCAGGGTGTTGGGGGGAGTGGCGGGGCTGTTGCGGTTCACGACGTCCGTGGTGCCGCCGCTTGCCATAAACACCGCCAGCGCGTCCACACCGGAGTCGACTGCAAGGCAAAAGAAACTGGTGTCAAACACCTTCATCACAGGCACTCTTTTGCTAGGGCTTCTGGTAAAGGCATGTAGCACTTTAGGTAATTGTTTGACAGGAGGAAAATTACCTAAGTGGGTAAGAGAAGAGACAAAATCTTATTTTATTAAATAAGGAAGAACAGAGGCAGGAAAACACACAGAGAGATCATCAGGATCACACAGATGAGAAAAAGCAGAAATCTTGACCCTATACAAGACAATTTCAGGGCAGATTTTTCAGTACTGATTCTGTTGCAGGCAGGCTCTAGGACAGCAGGGGTGCCCTTTCCAAATGCCTGGGATCCTCACTATCTTACCGTAACTGTTTCAGTATTTCACCTCTGTCTCGGATGAGAAGGGAAAGGAGTCCTCATGTGCTCATCACTAGGGAGCAGAAATTTGAAATATTTCTAAGCAGACCGCAGACAAATGCTGCTTCTTTTTCATCTTTAGGTAGTGCTATTATTGCTAAGCTGGACTCACTGGTCAGTTGTTCCTTCCTAACACCTGCATTTTCTCTGCTATTTGTTTTTCTTTCCTCCCCCTCCCCTGCCACCTTTTTTATTTTTTTTTAGAGAAGGGAAGTAGAGGGTCAGGGAATACAAGCAGAAGATTATTTCACAAAGATGTATTTGATTTCCAGGGGCAGAAAAAAAAAATCCCTTGACAAAATACTGTGCTGGAATTCAATCAACTTCAAAAAAAAAAAAAAAAGGGGCTGGCTCCAGAGATGTTCTACTATTTCTACAGCTTACAACATTCAAGCTTAAGGATACAACACACATCCAAGGGCCAAGAACACATACTGCACTGTTAAATAATACCATTCTTTTGTCTGCTTGTAAATAAGTTTCTGATTTTTCTTGCCAACGGTACAGCTCCATATTTTGAAAAAATAGTAAATTTATTGAGGGAACAGATTTTTAGACTACTAAAATTATTAAAATGTAGATCTTTTGAAAAACTAATTAAAAAAACCCTGCAATTTGTTCCTATACTGTCTATTTATGGTTACCACTAACCTGTTCAAGTACTCCATGAACACCTCAATTTACTGTAGTAGTCATTGTTGTTTGATACGTGGCAATTAAATTAGAGGCCAATTAATAAATCACTCCACAATAAATCTGCCACAACATGAAACACCCTTTCTGTTGTTCCTAATTCTCAGTTATCATTGACTGCTTATATTGCACACAGAAAGGTATCTGAGGCTTATCCAGGAATGAAAAGCTGTAATTTGAGCTAGCCGATGACAGATCATTCCAGCTGAGCTGTGCTGCATCTTTGTAAATTTGATATCTGACAGAACTGACTGCTATCCAGATTTCCAAGAGATTAAATATATGGGTTTTAAAAGAACATATAATATATAAAGGGAGTGAAGAGGAGCACTTCACATTGTTACCTAAATGCAGGCACAATTGCTAGTGTTCCCTCCTCTTTGATGTGCTGTCAAAACTGCTCACTTGCAAACATCACTCTGGTTCATTTGAAACCAAGCAGATCAGGTAATAATACCCTTTGTTTGCTGAATCACCCACCCAGCTGTGGAGGAACAATTTCTAAAACTTGTTAAAAACAGAATTTAAACTAAATTTTACAATTTTTCATGTTTGCCAATTTCTCAAGCCCCGGTCAGTCAGTCTAAACCAAATGCAAATTCTTTAGAAGACCAATCACCCCATGCACATGCTGTGCAAAAGCCATCTTCTTAGGTAACAGCTAACAAACATCCTGAAACAAACTTTAGCCACAAGAGACTTTAAAACACAACTACTACGAAATTTAAAGGAACTTTATAAATTACTTCTCAGATAAACACATATGTGCACACACAGCTTTCTGAATCTTGTTTAAAACCAGCCAGGTCTAATGTAAGCAATGTCACATCTGATCAGATGTTACCAAAACGTTTTACAACAAAAAGCTTCTACACGTCAACTGGCTGCTTTGTATTCTTTTCTGAATGACTCAAAATTTGACACCATGAAAGTCACATAAAAAAAATAAAGTAATAGGGCAGGATAATTTCCCTGCCTCCACTGCCTGACCTTTAGAATTCATGCAACTGCATGGTATCTAGGGATTTTACTAGATTACATTTTACTTCATGCTTCAGCAGATTAAAACAAGTATTTATGTTTTTCACCAATAAATACAATTACCACAATATGGAACAAGACTGAAATTTATTCTTCTCCTTTGTTACAAATGAGCTACTTCATGCAATGCTTGCCACTGTTTTTGTCACTGAACAAATGTCTTAAAAAAATAATCTTCCTGATAATAAACATATAGTTTAAGTATTTGTCTGCCAGCTTATCTTTAGCTTGTCCCTCTGCTGTTATTGTTTCATTGTTCAGAAATACTGCTAAGAATAAGCTCTTGGAAACATTGCAACAAAATGTATTACATTTTTTCTAAACTGCTTGATAAAGGTTCTCCATTGATTTGATGAACTTTGGCACATTGTTCAACGACTGAGGCAAGGAGTCTTTGTGACCCACATAGTATTTATGACTTGGGTGTTAAGTTGGGCTGGTGTATGACCATGAACAGAAAAATGTCAAAACAAACCTTCCACTGGACACCATCTTCCCTCCTGACCCCATCTCAGGTGATCCATTGATCAAACCATCGTGCTCAGACAATCAGTGAACAGACAAACAGCAGCACAAGGAGTGCACAGAGTGAAGCAGGCTGTTCTCCCAGGGGCCACAAGCCTGCTCCTGGCCACCACCCTGCGCTCCCAGCCACACCCTGGGATCTACATGGCCAGCTTCCCTCTGCTCTTGGAAGCAGACACAGATGTGAGAAAGAAAAAGAAGGCAAAAAAGAGAAGAAATACAGGTGGGCAGATCTTTCATCTCTAGGGTAGGAGTTGCAATGAGACCAGGACTAACTAAAGCACCAGAAAAAATCGGAATGGCAGGTCATGCCTAAGAGCACTGAAGAAAGATTGCAGAGTACAACAGCATAGGGAAGAAGAGCAATAAGCCTGTCCCTCCTCCTTTATACAGGACACAACGATGGTTGAAACACATCACTCTTCCCAGAGGAAGCACATCCCAACCTCCTAATTAAAAACTTCAATAAAATGCAGGAACCCTAGATTCCTGCATCCAGGGCTGCCACAAGCAGATTCCATCCCCCTCTCAGATAGCTCCTTGTGCCACCTGGCCACCAGCAAGGACCATGCTACTGGCACAGGGCACCATATTTTCAATTTTTCTACCTTCTGCTGAAAAACAAACACAAATAGACAACTAGACCAGGAATCACTGACTTGATACATATATCTCAGTTTAAGTAGGGGAGCACTACTGAGTTGTAAGTGAGTAAAAGTAGGGTACTACACTAAAAAGTAGTCTACTCTGGTGAAAAGCTAACAACAATTAGGACATTACCATTACTGGGAATAATAACATGGTTAAATTGTTGGTTCTTCAAGACAGCACTTAACTCAGTAGAAGATCTGTCACAGCAATTGATTAAGGGTTTCAACTTGTTTACTTTTTAAAAGAGCTCCCAGCCTCAACTGTAGATTTTTAACATTCTTACAGATACAGATAAAAATACTTTTACCACTATAATGTGTTCAACACAGAGTAGTGCAAATTCTCTAAGGAGCATAATAATACAAATTACACTATCACTCCAATGGTTTTTATCGATGTTTTTCATTCTTGTCATAAAACTTATAGAGCTAGAAAAAGGAGAGTGAAAATGCCATTACAAACACAGAATAGTGCATGACCAATTTGTTTTTGCCATCTAATGACTTTTTTGCATTGTATTGTCTATGGAAAGTTTTTAAAAAGCTGAATAGAGAGTTTCTTCAAAAAAGCACAGTTAAAAAAAAAAAAGAAGTGCTTTCTCTTTTTCATGTGTGAGGCAAAATGAAAGTAAAATATGTGCCGGGAAAGAAGAAGAAGAAGAAAAATAAGTGGAAAACTTCACATATTTGCATAGCAGAATCTTTTAAAGGGCATCTGACCTGGAAGTACTTCTGACATGGCTCGCAGGGCATCAGCAATGCATCAGGAAATAGATTATAATTTGAAATCTGAAAAGAGGGACCATTTAAGAATTAAAACCAGAAGAAAACACAAAATGAAAACACCATATTTTAGAAGCTCCTGAGAGATGTTAAACACTCTAAATAAAGCTCACAGCATAACAGTGAGGATCTTCCGAATTTCTAATGATATTTGACACTCAAAGTATGGGAGGGGCTAGTCTGCAGCAACATGAACATGTAATTAAAAACAACTATTATATTTTTGTTAATGTACAACTTTACTAGGAGCACAAATTCAAAAATACTGTACAGTTTGAGTCAATATACTGTAGCAAAAACTTAAATACATTGGAAAATATGAGATTACACCTTACTCAGGAAACCACAGCAGCACTGGTAAAAGAAAACACAGCAGTAAGGCAGGTTCACAAAAAAATTTGCAGAATCAGATCTAGCACATGAACTAAGAAGCACAGGGTTGATCTCACAGGAGGGAATCATAAAAAGAAAGGTAGGCAGTAAATTCCAGTATGGGACCCTTTCTTGGCCATCTTCTCACAAATAAACCATTTTGCACTTAAGTCTCTGGTTTGGATGAGTGACACACACAGTGAGAGACAATGTACTCATGACAACTCGCGTGCTTTTGTCACTGCATCTAGGAAACAGGAAAAAATAAGACAAATCTTTTCATAGAGCAGATTTACCTTCTGCAAGGGAAATTTGAGCACAAAACATTTAATAACAACTTCATGCCACGGGGCTACAGCCACAAGTCTTATACACTTGGGCTTCAGTTAAAAGTCTAAGTAGCTGTAGAGAACACGTTCATTATACAATGACTGCAGCTCAACACCAGCTAACTCACTTCAAAGGGTGAATTCCAATGTTAAAACATACATTGTAAAACTATGATCAGCTAAATGGTAGTATTTAAACACATGTCAGCCAAAAGCATCCCAACAAGCCACAGATTTGCATTATTAGCTGCAATCAGAATCCAGACTAGAAGCTTTCTTTTGTTTGATTCTTCTTACCTAGATATCTACACAAATTCCAGCCAACACCAAAAACATTCAGAATGGAAAAGGAAAGAAAATATTCAAATGAAGTGCTGTGGTAGATCAGAGACTACAGCAAATGATTTTCCTCTTGCTGCTCCCTCCATCAATGACATCTTAGCTGGATTGAGCAGGGAAGCTGGAAAGAGAAAGCTCAGCAGAGCCAGGAAAGTGAATTATGATGGTGGGCAGAGCAGTTTGGGGAATGCAAGAGCAGGAAAGGAGCAAGGCTGCAAGCATGGTGCTCTCACATCTATCTGCAGATGACTCCACACAACTCTGAGTTGCTGAGGGTAGAAGGACCTCTCCAGAACATCAAATACAACAACATTGCCCTAGCAAGTAATCACTACAGCCCTCTCTATTCCACTCTGGATGTCCTCACATTAGAATAAGATCAGCATGTCAGCCTGATTGCTAAATGCAGCTTCTCCCATTTCCAGCTATTTCCTGCTTCACCTAGTCCTCCTGAAATCACCATCTGGTACCCAGCTTTCTGTCCTGGCTCCTCCACCCCCAAGAGGCACCCTGCCAGTCCCTGCTGCCACAATAATGAAATTTCTCCTTTTAGAGCTAATCATGCTGCCAACCAACTGCAACAGCCTAGCAGCAGTGATGTTTCTGTTCTAGTGGTGCTCTTACTAATGGGAATCCATAAAGCTGATCTGTCTTTATGTGGTGTAATTGAGGAAAAAAACCCATCAGATCCTCAGTGAGTTGTAGCACTCAAGTTGAATATGCCTTCCCATTTACCATTTTTTTCTTTCCCCCTTCCACAAAGCCAAACTCCTCATGCAGAAAATATTCCAACACAAGATGTTTCTCAGAATCAGATTCCAACATATACAAAGAAAAAAAATAATAATAAAAAAAATATTAATGACAAAACGAAACCAGCTAGATCCACTGTTCTTCTACTTTTTTAAAAAAATTAAGATAGATACATCTAAATTATCAGTGTATATTTGACTACTTGACTGAAACTTTATATTGCAGAGAATGTGGGTCAGCTTGTGCTACTACAGTACTGTTAAATCGAGTAACTACTTTTAGAAATAAAAAGCAATTCTTTCATTTATATAAGACATAGCCTTGACATGCCATAACAATTAATCCTGCATTTAGTGAGGGAAAAAAACAAGATGGCATGCTAAGTCTTTTTCAAAATCAATCTTCTCTCTTTAATTAGATTTTCCCCCATGTGTAGAATGGAACAGTCTGGCAAAACCAGCATTGTCACAGCAAGAAGATGGAGTGTGTTTTATCTGCTGGCTACTTGTGAGCACAGATAAGAAGACTTCTGTCATTGGATCTATACATTCACAGCAACATTTGCTAAGTAAACGGCTGCAATTTTTTTCTAATCCTGTTGTTTAAATTAAACTGCTGAGCTCTAACATTCTAGCACAAGCCTTTTAAATTGTCATATAAATTACACAATCTCTGTCATAAAGATTGTGCCTTGGATTTATTTGTTAATTTACAAATATCCCTACTTTTAATGTAAGTGCTAATACAGGGCACAAGCATAAATGTCATTCTCCCTTAAACAGAAACACAAACTCAGAAATTGTAACCTGAATTTCTGCAATTGAGATGACTAATAAAGCAACAAGGATTTCTATGTTCTGCAGCTTCAATCTCAAGTGCCATCCAAAAATAACTCTTACAAATATGTAATCGAAGCTGATCAGAAATATCAAAACAAAAGCAAAATGTCACACGAAGCAGAAAGTTAGGATAAGCTGTCTCAGTGAAAAAATGTAACCAAAATGTTTTGTAGGATAGGCAGCCTACCCATATGATGAAGCATATACCCTTGATGAAGCATTAGAAAGGAATCAAGGGCCACAGATTTGGCACATAAAATGACTTCGACTGGTTCAGGCTGATTTCAAACCAGGGATGTTTCAGCCCCACATAAATTTATCTTTGATCATTTGTCAGTTCCTAAATCAGGAAACAGAACCACTCAAAAGATGATCAGTTCCTCAGCAGTCTTAAGGAAACCCACAAGGTCCAGGACCAGCTTTAGAGCTGTCTGAAACAGCAAGGACCAATCCTAAGCACTTTGATCAGGTGACACAGGCACCAAAAGCAGAAAAAACATTAAGCACAGGTCCCAGCACTAGTAAGACAAATAGGTAGAATGTTAACTGAGACCCTGGCAGGTGGAATGGTTAAGGTTCCAGCACAGATGCTGTGCTGGAAAAAAAAACCACAAATAAACAGATTATTATCAATAACCACCTCCTACACACCTTGCCTGCAATTTGCAGCTCACAAACACTCCCTGTTCTGCAAAGCCTAGAAACAAGGCTGCACACTCCTGAGCACAATCTGCTTCCCCAAGAACTAACTGCATGCACATAAATAAAGACATTTCAGTTTCCCTTTTAAAACTTATTTATTTTAAACTTCTGATGGCCTGAAATCATGATTTCACCTGCTACAATTTCATCTGCCCTCTGAAGCACATATTACAAATTTATGGCTAGTTATACATTAAACTTCTATCAAATAAGGTTATCTGGAAATGCTTTTATCCTCAGATTACCCAGACTGGTAGCAATAGTTTTGAGCCACCTATTTTTACTCTCTCATAGTTGATCTCTTAAAAGCATTTGAAAGAGCATTCTATGGCAAATATTGTTTTGTCTTTACTGTAAAGTTGTACTTTAATATCAAATTAGGCACTAGAGATGAAAATTTGAAAATTAAAAAAAAAGGGAAATAATCCTTCAGTCGACTCAACAACTCTATATGGTAATAAAGAATAAAAGGATGTGTGTATCAAAAGTATCAATACAAAGAAAATATCTGATTTCGTTAATTCCTAGAGTCTTTGCAAATAATTTCAAATTGCTAACAGTAAGTTGAGACCAATGAGTAAAAATAAAAAGTCTAAGTTTCAGACACAGAGAAGAGCAGTAGGGTGCCAGCTTTTGCACAGTGAGTCTATCAGGGCTCTCAAGAAAAGCAAATTAAGATTTTGCATGTTGAAAAGATTGTTTGTGTTCCATGTACATTAAAAACATTCTGTATCTCACCTAGGTAAGGTTAGTATATATCTCCACTTTTAATTACATCTGCTAAACTGTCTGAAAATTGGACTCATATGTCCTACCTACATATTTGCCTCCAGTAAAGGAACAGAGCTCAGGGTACATCAAACCAAAAAAGGTCTCTACATTTCCAGTCTGTTTTTTCACCAAAGGCTGAAGTAAAATAAGGCTCATTACACAGACATACACCTCAGCAAGGCTTAAAGTTCCCTGCAAAGCTGTGTCTTGTCTTCAACCAAACCTCAGTGGGACAAGGCAGAAACATTTCAAAACATACAACAAGTGTTGCAGTACTGCTTAGGCTGACAGAATGCCAAGGAAAAGAGTCATAACCTGCAGTAACTCTCCCAATGTCACAGTGGTATTAGAATACAGCAGTGACTTGAATCCTGGCCTGATGCAGTCAGCAGAGCTCCCTGAAAGGCTCTGCCCACAGTGCTCGTATATAAAACAAACCACATGTTTGTAAATGAAATCCAACTATCATATTTGCTTTATGGTCCTCATAAACTAAACAGATCAATCCATAATAAAGTGGAAGGAGAACATAACGAAAAGCAACTGCACTTACTGGCATTTATATTAATTACACTGAAGTGTGGCTGAAAGCAGATTCAGTTTCAACAAACTTGGCTGTAGAACACATTGAACAAGTGGAAAAGAACAAACTACTAGTATTACTGGCCTGAAATGCAGCACAGAATCTTGAAGTTTTGACATGCTAGCCAAAATTCTCTGTTCTCCTTTCTTATCTACAAACTCATAGATCTCCACAAGGTACTGAATACCAAGGGAACTAGAATTTCTGTGAAAGGAGACAAACACATGATGCAAATCTGCTATCATGGTGGCTCTCCATGACCATATGGAATTATGACCAAGTGGAATTATAAGAAAATCTTCACCTTCCATCTGTCTCCCTCGTGAAGAAGAAATTGACCTGTCAGGGTCTTGAGATAGGGCTTCTATTGAATTATGCTATAAAAGAAATGCAAAAGTGACAATAGGCAGTCAGAGTACTACACAGTCCCTAAAGAAAGCTTTTCATCTGCAGACTCTGAGTCAGCTCCTGTCTGCCAGCATGAGCATGTGCTTTAGAGTTTCACCAGGATCACTCAAGAAGAAGATGAAGTTCTTATGCCAGTCTCCACACAGCTTCCAAGGAAAGGCAGAAACCAGAGAGACTTTAACAAAGAGAGCAACATGTGTCAGTGGGTACCTCTGCAATTTCCACTCCATCAGTTGTCTGTATTCTTTTCCTCAGCAATTATGTGGAGCTCTTAAAGAAAATTCACAGAAGAGTGTCACCTGCCCAAGCATGATCTGAGCAGCACTAAAGCTTTTCCATTTTACAATCTTATTTACACCAAGATATCTTTGGCTGGAAAGAAGAGATCAGGAGATACAGGGCAGGATTTTGCAGATGTAGAATTTTACTGATGCTTCTACCAAGAGTTGCACATTGCATACTCCTCCTCCTTGGGGTTTGGTGCCTCTTTGGGTCAGTAATCTGTCATTCTAGGAGCAGCTCCAAGCCCACCGAGCCACAGAATGATATATTTTTATACCAACTCATCTTGTACTAATGATAGCAATGTATTTACCAGAACTTGGCTGCAAGACTGTAAATCAGGTGTTCATTCAGAGGTTTGCTATTATTTATAATGTCACAATTCTCACATTTGTTTTTTTATCTCACTGCAGTGAAACGAAGATTTTCCAGCAGTTTCACAAAACAACAGCTCCCTTGCAAGCTCAGTGCAAAGAAAGGCACAGTTGGGCATTCCTTGGGAAGCTGAATAGACAGGCAGAGCAGAAATTTGAGTGTTCCTTAAGGGAAATCAAACCCCAAGTTTATAAAGTCAACCCTGCTCTCTCTCTCTGCCCTCAAGTACTTTGCATTCTTTATAAGAGCAGCTTTATCATGAAGCAGATAATCATGAAGAACCAAGACTCAAACCTCTCCCATCTGCAGTCCAGGGGAGTGCCATCTCATGAGGAATACCTCCTTTCATTGTCATCCTTGATTTATGAATACTTCAGAAAAATGGCATGTCCCTAAAAAAAGTTTGCTTGGGACAAAAAAGTCACCCTCCAGCAGAAGTTTCTGAAATAAAACTTGCGTCAGCTCTAATAATTATATTGCAGAATCACATTAAAAAATCATTCCACATGGACCTTAGTCTGAGTCACTAATAGGTGAAAAATTCAGAAATCCATCTGTACCTGACACAAATCAAGAGGATGACTCAAGAGTGGGACATGTGGCACCACTGTCTGTGGGCAGCAAGGGCTGCTCTTGGAGTTCCAGGTGCAAGCCAGTCTCTTCCTCCCAGTGAGGGCTGATGTGCCACTGCAGGACTGAGCATCCACCCCCGCACACTCCAAAGGTCAGCAAGTGCTGAAAACCACCACCCACATATTTTTTTACTTTCTCACTTCTAATGTCCTTTGAAAAAGTGGGCTTTTTTTTTTTTTTAAAGCAGTCTCACAAAACTCAGCATTTTTATCTTTTTAATTATTACTATTACTTTTATTGTTGTTGTTGCTGATGCTGCTGCTTAAGCCCTTTCATGAGCATTCAATGCCAACAGGAAGGCACTGGAATCAAACCCATTTTCTTCAAAACACTTCATCAGAATCCAATGTCACGCAAAAGATTACAACTAACTAAAATAAATGGACAGGATATACATGGACAAGCCCTTTAAAAAGGCTTTTTCCAGACACACAAAACTCTTTGTGCACAAAGAAAATGTTAGTATGAAATGAAATTCGAGGCTACCTAAACATCACAAACAGAACCATGTTTTCACAAGAGCTGCTGCAGCCAATGCAAAAAAGTGGAGTTTGTGAGCAAGTATTAGAAAAATATAAATAAATAAGCTCAGGAGAAATTAATCAAAGAAGTCTTTTAAAAAACATAGCTTCTCAGTAGGTGGAGACTATATATCCATCCTTGGTCTGTATGTTTTCATAAGGAAAATACAGAAAACTCAACAAAATAGCACACAAGGGAGTGTTCAATCAGCACAAGCAGCATTAGACAGTGCCAGGGATACGCCTGTTTTGCTTGCTGACAATAATCAAGGGAGATCATTGCTCTCCAATTACACTTTTTAAAAGTCTAAACCAGCAGGCACCTGTTAAATTCATAGCTCTCCATTTCACAATTTAAGCACCTTGCAGTTTTTTATACCTTCAGCACCTATATAGGAAATATATTTTCCTAGCATTAGGCTTCAAATAAGCCATTTTCTATTTAAACTGTTATGTTTAAACAACTATAAAACCTTTTGTTATTCTCATAAGACCACACACTATTCTATATAAATTTATGAAATCATTCCACAAAACAGTCAATGCCATAAAGAGAAGAAATGTTACCTTACCACCTAAGAGGCAATATAGCTGCTATACTGCACACAGACCAAATCCTTCCCTTCACAGATTTATTTAGGTATAGGTATATGTACAGACAGAAGAGAGAGTCACGGACTAAAGCTTAAGGCTGTACCAAGTCCTTGATGTACAACATTAAGATTGCAACAACTGTACACATGAAATGCAATAACTCGGTGCAATTACTTACTATTTATGCAAAGAACACAAAAGCAAGATCATGTGTTTTACCAGCACTTCCATCAACATCTA